>NW_019392785.1:103991-526491 GCF_000648675.2 Cimex lectularius | reverse complement strand
AAATTTGTTTTTGCTACACGAAAAATATACATGGCCTTTTTGAGGAAATTCTACGTTTTGTAGAGTCCTTCCTATCCTACGAACATGTTGATCTATATCTCATCTGCTGTTCCGTTTATCAGAATCTTAACATTCAAATTAAGCAGATGGATTATGAAAGGATTATGTTTGTAGAGGAGAAAACGTTTATAATCTCAACGTGGTATGATTCATGAAATCAAAAGTCAATCTGAGCTTGACAATATCAACGGTTCACATCTACAAAAGGGAACGTTCACGTAGATAAAAAAGTTTCACTCCGAATCGGATGAGCACCTCAGGGCGTACCCTTCACTCACCTGTGGGGCGGAGGGACTCGACGGACAAATCCCCCATCGGCTCTCGGAATATGCAAATCTCTTGGAAAACATTGCCGAAAAACGTAGTGCATAACGGGCGGGAACTAGACTGAGACAGGTATTCGAGAACGAAAGAGAGAGAGGTTATATTTCTGATAATTATTATCCTATGAAGCTCTGGAACCAGGGAAATTCTCCGCGGCTCGGTTACGTTCTCCGCATTACTTAAGATGAAAAACCTCTCTGCCTATGAGAAACAAAAACCCATAGACTACGGCTATGTTGGTAGTCCTAGCCACCCGACCGTGCATATGTCCTTAGGTGGTCCTGCTCCCTAATTGCCCTATTTCTGGGCACGGCCTTAGAACAATCCCTTTATTAGTTTAATCGTCCGGGCGAGAAAGAATGATGACTATATTAAACGTGTTATTTCTTTTAAACGTTAAATTAATATTCAAGCAAGAAAACACCGCTATTTTTACATACGTTACTCAGAAATTATCGACATGCTAATTTTGTGAGGTGTACAGTGACTCTTCGAATTCCGAAAGTGTTGCTAATATCCTTTCGATCGGAATTCTCCTGGCGAGCTGGTCATGTTCCCTTGCATGCCCTCCTGCTACTTCCTCTCTTTGAACGTGGCATATGAATTTCGAATTATTCTTGCACTCCTGAGACATATTTTGTTTGTGGGTGATTTGATTCATCAACGAGTAAGAAACAAATTGAACGGAGTAAAATCCTTAAAAATTTTTAAATAATTACAGGCTTCAACTGCTTTGTGGGGATTGTTTTCATTAATTTCTAGAGAATTATGAAAAACGAGAATTTATGTCTAATTTCATAGTGTTGAATAGAAGCATAAAATAATCACGTAAGTAATATCAAAATAAATAAAAATATAATAAATAATGAATTATTGGGTTGTCCGGAAAATAATGCAGGATTTTAANCATACAAATGAGTAATCCTGTAAACGTAAACAGAATATTTTATATAGATTTTTTTTAATGAAAACTTAAAATCCTGCATTATTTTCCGGACAACCCGATATAATGTATTAGCGTGAAATGAAGGGGTAATCCGCCACGAGGAATATCGAATACTCTGTGGTGAGTGTGTGATGTCTGGAATGTAATATGTAGTAAGTTATTAACTAGAATGGAGTTGGTTCAACCCCATCTTAAGGATTATCGAGTACTCTGGGCTGAATGTGTGACGTCTGGAGAGTAAAAGTAAGTATTAGCGAGAATGGAGTGGATTCAGCCCCACTCGAGGAATATACTCTGGGGTGAGTAAATATAGCCAGACTTTTATGTTTGTATCGGATTTATGTTAATTTATTGAAATGGATGTAATTTATTAGCGTGAAAGGAGGGGGTTGCTCTTTATCGCCCAATTTTGTCTTAGAGCAAGATGAACTTTAGCAATTTTGTTAAAAGGTTAACGGGAAATAGATTTTAGTGAAAAAGATACGAATAAATCAGTGTTGCAATACGCGGGCAGAAATAGAACAGGAACAACGCTGGGACCGCCCTAAACTCAGAGGATTTCCTGCAAACCTTCAACAACACTGCTAAAGATGGCATTGCTCTGAAGCAACTTTAGGCCAGACAGGGTTAACCCCGACCCAAACATCTAGTGTACTCTGGGGTATGAATGTGATCATGTATATACTATATGTGTCTATTCTGTACTTGACAACCTGAGGTACAAACTATAGGCTAGCATTTTAGGATATCGACTTAGCTTTTTTTTTTAAGTACATAGCTGTAACAGATCGAGAGATTTAATCAAATGGCTGCAGGTGGAGTAAAAACAAACGCGAAAAAGACTAGAAAAAGAAGTACAAACAACAGAAAGCCGGCGATGACCTCAGCTGTTTGTCGGCCCTTAACTTCCCACATTATATATGGGCGAAATGCCGGCGAAAGATTACCTTACACAAGTATGTATGTATTTTTCAAATATTGTAAACATATTGATGTAATACTAAAAGATTATACGCTTTATTTGGGCGAATAATTATTAACCTTAACGTCTGCTTCGGTAGCACAAAGTTAGATCAAAAAATTGTCGACTAGAGTATTTCTGATCAATTCCTCCAAAAGATCTGGGAAATTATGAAAAATGAAACTGAAAAAATGTTTTTTGTCTATTGTTAAAATTAGAAAATATAGCCGTAAAACCATTAATAAAGGAAGGTGAACTTTCTGCTTTTTGGGGTTAGACGGGGACGTTTTGAAGTCGCGGGGGAGGCGATAGAAGGCACGTGGGTTACGGATTACAACAATGTACCTTGCCCCTCAGAACGGATTCACCAGGCGTGCGACGATTACGTGTTTAAAAGGAACGGGTTTTTGTAAGTGCGTGTTGCTTTTACGACGACGAAAGCGAAATCGGGCGAATCCAGTTTGGATGAATTATCCGTTGAAAAAATAAACAGATTATGACGCCGGTGAGTTTGATGGCGACGAAAGCGAAAACAACCCGCGCTTTCTTGAGGCATTTTTTATACTTGAGTAACTAAATACTAATCCTACCGGAAAAAAAGTCAACGATAGCTTTAATTATATACTAAACAATAATGATTTTATTATAACCTTTCTTATCTGAGAGATACAAACCAAATTTAGTACCGGTTAATAACAGACACAGAAATGTAGTTATCACTGGTACTTGACCAAACCCAACAAAACAAAAAAGGCAGAGGCAAATAATAGAGTACAAAACAGCCTAAGCAGAGAACAGCATGTAGACATAACTCTGTGATTCTGATGAAATGAACTGTCTGTGATGACTAAGCAATGAACAGTATAATATAACAGATGAAAATGATAAAAAGAAAGTGGACTATCCGATATGTTAAGTGACAATAGAATACCTAGATTCCACACTGACGGCTCCAAAACCGACAAGGCACGGAAGCTAGTCTTCGGGATGAATCCGAACTAGGGAAATATGCTTCAGTTCTCCAGGTTGAAATGATAGCGATTGAACATTGCGGCATGAAAATAAAAAGGCTAGGAATTCATTCCCTGAAGATAGCCATCTTCTCTGACAGTAATGCAGCACTAAACGCCCTAGGCCTCATTCGAGGTGAAGGCAAAGAGTGTTTGGAACTCCATGGGGGCCCTGACGGAAGTCAGTGACACTAATGACCTGACCGTTGACATGTTGGCCAAAGAGGTTGCCGACATGTACTCTCTGGGTCCTGAACCCTACTGGGGCTTAGCATCCTGAGACAAAAGTGGATAAATCTTAAATTGGGTCCTTAAGGAATCCAAAACCAGGTGGAACAATACCACAGGTATGAAGCACGCTAAGAGATTCATATAAGGACCATCCACAAAACTTAAGAACAATTGCTAGAAGGCAACCGCAACCGAGTATGGTTGGATTCCTGACAGGACATTGCCACTTACGAAAGCACACGAATAGGATAGAAAGATAGTCTGGTACAGACAGAAGGTACAATGTGCAGATTCTGCCAGGAAGAGGAGGTGAGAGCAGAACACATTTTTATGTTTCTGTGAAGGTCTAAGTAGGTGCAGGATATTGCAACTAGGACAAGAAAAACCGTAAGGAAGACACTAAGGAGCCGCTGGCAAAGCTATGGTCGCTGATAACAACCTGAAGCTGGCCAGTGGTTATAACAAACAGGGGAGCACAATAGAATCAGGTCGAGTTGCAGAAGGCCTTGTGGCCGCCTCTTTCATCCCTATCCCTATCTAGAACCCACACTAGAAGATGATATACTGGAGGGGTGCTCTTTCCTGCTAATTACATATCCAAGTAAATATTTAAAAACATATTTCTTATTTCGGAGATGTTTTTATATATTTTTTGTGAGTCAGCTCCACTGTCACTAACTGGGTCCGTTTACACGCGGTTTATATGTCACTCAAACACGCTTTGGTTCTGGGTCATGGATAATTTATAACTTTTTTGTGAGTTGCTTCTAGGAGATTCGGGGGTAATGACCCAATAGTTGGTCGTTTCCGAACATCTTGCTACCTATCCTGGTTTAGTCTGGCTGACTCGTTTCAGCATTTCGACATCATCAGTTGTTACGTTATACATTTTGCTCTTATGCCTAAAAATGTTTTTATCCAAGCACACGTGAAATATTTGTGGTTGTGAGGTATTTGCATAATCAACCAATGACAGACTATAAACTAGTGGGTATAAGCAGACCGATATGATATAGTTAAAGGTTTAGTTTCATTCTCCTTGTCAATTAAAAACTAAATGGGCACGCGTGAAACCGAACAAGTATAATTTTTTTTTGTTCAGATTTAAATTTTCAAGTGTCATCACTTCAACTGAACCGATCGAGGGTTGTCATACGCGGACAATAGAACTTTCTCCCTTCAGACGGACATTTCCCGTCTCTTTCACCTTTCACCCCCTCGATGCAAAGAGATCCGGGCAGACGTGTGAAATCAATTGCCGGTTACCCAATCGGGATTACATCCGAGATCAGCGGCCGCAGATAAACGCCCGTCGGATACAATCGAATCGGCCGTTGAACGTCAACCGAGGCGTGTTTTGGAGAAACTCCGGCCATTGATAATAGTCTCGGTTAAAAATTTGACCATAAAAAAAATCAGTGCTCGAAAGAGCAAATTGCTCAATTCACAAACCTCTGTGCAAATTGATAGTACAAAACTGACGATAAAAGAAAAACCGTAACTTCTGAATGCTTTTTATGAAATGGATTCATTCATCATTTGGTCCTGTAACCTTAAGCAGACAAAACATAAAATCGTTTAAAATATAAACTTTTACAACTAGTCCAAAAAGTTACTGTCTAAAGTTTGAAAAATATTTTTTTGGTTCAGTAAATACCGACAGATATGTAACACTTACAGTAAAGAGCTACTAATGTCCTTAATTTCTAAATGTTAATTATCACCAATGTAAAAATTATAGTTTAATCGCTAAAGATTTGACTTTTTTAGTTAAAATCGATTTAAAAAATTAGATGTAGGAACTTCAACGTGAACATTTTTACCATTTAATTTACGTTTTTGACGATCTTTGTTTTTTCTTAGACAAGAACTTTGCAGCCCATCAAACTTTACCTTCCAGGAGAAAAAAAAACCTAACTTTGTTTGCTTAAGGTAACAACAGAGAACAAACGTAGAATCCATTAAATGAAAATGAAACTCACAGGTTTTCAATGCTCTTTCGACTGGTGTAATAAAATTTACAGTAGTATTAAGAATAAGAATAATTTATTTACAAATATAGTAGTTACTATTACAAGTGTGTGACCACACCGGGCTGCATAAAATAATACTGATCAATGTAAAGATAATAAATTAATTTATTAATCCAAAAATATCCCTAGAAATTTTGTTTCTTTGTTCCAAGGGAGAACAAATCTATTCACAAGAGCCTACGTTAACTATTATTTCACTACTTTCGTGGTCCGCTTGACCAATTAATACATGACAATTAATTAAGGTTTTTAGTTGAGATGAAAAAAAGTTAATGGCACGAGAGGGATTCGAACCCACGACCTTCGGCTAGATACGCCGCTGCTCTACCACCTGAGCTATCGTGACCTCGATCCACTCGGACATCAACTCCCCATCTCAACCCCACCTTATGGCGTATCTAGCCGAAGGTCATGGGTTCGAATCCCTCTCGTGCCATTAACTTTTTTCATCTCAATTAAAAACCTTAATTAATTGTTAACTATTATACTACTACTAAAATTTCAGTTTGATTGTTCAGTTGGGTCTAATCCGCAATTTGTGAAATTATTTGAAGCATTTCTTAGAACTATGGAGAGATATGTGTACATATTAGTGACCGTTAATCGATATCTGAATAACTATGGAGAGATAATTGGCAATGGTTTCTATTCTATATGATTGTTATTATTATTCATTTGGTTTTCGTTTTAGTTAAATTATTGATATGTTAAATAAAATAGGCCCCAAATGGATCCGTGGGGTACCCCAGCTGAGATAGATCTTACTGATGATACAGCATTACCAGCCACTACATGGAAATTGCTATTCTCAAATTAGCATTTATAAAGTAAATTAGATACTTGGGAAAATTAGCTTGAATTAATTTACAAAAAAAAGACCCTAAAGTACCAGTCACAGTCAAACGCCTTTTCAACATCTATTAGTGCCATTCCACAGTCAGTCACACTAGCTAATTGTGAAATGGTACAATGATGCCTACGAAAGGCATATTTATTTGATATGATGATATTGTTATTTTCTATAAACGTGTTCAACCTTTTCTCTATAATGCGATCAGATCAACTCCTTATACATGGCAGAAGAGAAATAGGGCGATAGCTGCTTTGAAGAGTCAGCTCTTTCCCAGGTTTGGGCAGTACTATATGCTTAGTCCTTTTTCCAGTTTATAGGAAAGTACGCATAGAGAAGTATATAATTAATTAATTTAATTAAGTGTATTAACCCTTCGTAGAAATGTTTTTTAAAATTTGTGCATTAATCAACACCGGGGGATTTTGTGTTTTTAGCTTGGATTTTTCTTAGATGAAGTTAATTTACAATTAATTAATCTTTATGGAAGATATTGTTTGAAATGAAAAAGTCAATGTCACGAGCGGGAGTTGCGATAGCTCAAGTGGTAGAGGAGCAGCGTATTTAGCCAAAGGTCGTGGGTTCGAATCCCCCTCGTGACACTGGCTTTTTCATTTCAAACAATACCTAACATAAAGATTAATTAATTGAAAGAAGTTATTTGGTCGATTAGACCACGAAATATAATGGAATTAATTATTAAAATACATGCCTAACATGATTCCCATTGGTTACGAGGCCTACCTGTAAAGTAAAATAATTTTCTGTTTTTCTAAAATAGTATCTCAAAAAAATTAAATTAGTCGTCTTACTATTCTTCGAAATTGAACAGCGTTTATATTAAATTTTTCTGAAACAACCATTTCCCAATTATACATCGCCAAGCATGATTGTTGAAAGTAGGAATAAATTATTAGAATCATTGAAAATATAGTGAATGGGGGGGGGGAATTACTTGACAGTAGAAATATTGGAATAATTGCAAATTATCGATGTAGAAAGTAAATACTGCAAGCTAGAGTGGATACGCATAGCAAAGCCAATCTTGCAATCCACGTCGTTCTAGGCATGCCACAAATCAAAATTGAGCTTTCACAAAATTTATTCAAACATTTGAAAAACGACGTGAAAAGTTATTTTCGGTGGAAATCGCAATGACGGTTTCCGCTTTTAACAGTTCCAACAGATAAACACTTTCATTTTCATAACAAAACGCCAAAGAGTGAAGGTCCTAATATCGTTAAATCTCGACCATTTACGATCGGTGAAAGGAGCGCGTTAATTTACGAATTATGCGTAAAAGGTGAACAAATTTGCCGTTTCATGAAAGTAGGCGCGGACAGACGGTACAAGCATGCCAATATGACGGAAAACATTAATAAAACAGACCTTTACGATTTCTTCTAATTAACCGAAACATGTGTAATTGGGAATACTACAATTTGTAAGAAATTGTAGCCATTTAACGACTGCACATGACAACGTTCACCTTTGAAATCAAAATATTTTCGAGCAGTACTGCACTACAAACATGTCATTGCTGCAAAGTCATATATGTCTGACGCTACCAATTGTCAATAATTAAAATCTAAAGTTTAAAACTGAACAATACAAAACTTTAAAACAATGTTTTCAGGAAATCTTTCATCATTTTGTATCAATTCAATCTAATCATACATTGTTGTACCTTTTTTTCCAATTAATTAGTTGAAGTCACGTTAAAAACATTTGTCTTTGCACTTAATCTTTTATTTTATTTATTTTTTGGGGGAACTACAAGTTGCACTTAATTCAAGCAGCTCTCATCTCACCTCGTCTTACTTTATTCTCTTCATTAAATTATCTTTTTTATATGTAAGGTTTTGATTGAAATGAAAAAGCTAGTGCTACGAGCGGGATTCGAACCAATTGGTGTCCGAGTGGATCGAAGTCACGATAGCTCAAGTTGTAGTGCAGCTGCGTATTTGGCCGAAGGTCGTGGGTTCGAATCCCGCTCATGACAGACAGATTTTTCTTTTCAACCAATGCCTTACATAAAGTTTAATTAATTGAAAAAATTCATTTGGTCAATCGGACCACGAAATATAATATATTTAATAAGTAAAACGAAGTATATCTTCACTAAAGCTCTCCGTGGCCATTTCATCTGTCCCAGATAATCGAATTCTCATTACACGACATTTGAAAAATGACAAAAAGGAGGGAAAATTCTAAAGGTTGTAGGTTGAGATGTGGAGTTGGTGTCCGAGTGGATCGAAGTCACGATAGCTCAAGTGGTAGAGCAGCGGCCTATTTGGCCGAAGGTCGTGGGTTCGAATCCCGCTCGTGCCACTATTCTCTCAACATCCAGATCTACTCTCCATTCATCTCCTTGTAGAGGAAAGTAAGTTCATCATTCCAGATACCACGTGTCGTCCTCAGCTCTTTTCTTTATAAAGAACCTACCCACTACTCCTAGTTTTTTGACTCTGGTCCCCCAGCCGTAGGAGAAAAAAATTGGGCTTTGCAATTTCCCCCCCCCCTTTGCCTACAGGTGCCTTAAGCCAAAGTATAGTTGGCAAGAAAGAATAATTACTTTAATAAATATTCCACTGGAGTTCGCGTGTTATCTCACGACCATACGTCCAAAACGGGTGCGTGTACCATCAACTTTAGCCGATTTATGATTTGTGCGCAATCGAATTGAAAATAAGCGTTATGCTATGCAGCAAAGTCGTTAAACAATGGCCGCTGGGAGGGCGAAGCCGCGCGTTTTCACCGTTCTCCGCCACCTCCAATTGCATGAGGAAAAGTCATCAAACATCATAAACCTTTTTTAATAGCAAACATAAACCACCATGGATAGAGAACGACCATCGTTAACGGTTAATTTTTAGCAAATTTACATTTCAGCCGATTATTTTGTCCAGACTAAAATGAAAGTTCTGATGGTTCATCGGTCCAGGGATTTGAAGCGTGAAGTATAATTCTGAAATTCCACGTCAATTTGTATATCCCCAAGGAAAGAAATTCCTTAGTGATTGATTGCAAAGAGATTACTTCACAATTTCCCTCGGAGAAAACTATTTGAAGCCATTTACCATAACCCATTGACTATTTCCAATACCACTATTTATATTTTAATAGTATTATATTTTAATCATTATATTTTTAAATCTGAGGGGTTTCTTTTCCTTGACAGATGAAACATAGGAAAGAGACTGAATTATTGTTGGTCTCTTCATGGCCCCTGCATACTAAAAGAAATAAAAGATGGGAACTGAATAAACTAATCGAATTAATCGATGAGTTGAAAGGATTTAAACAGCACAGTACAACATAACCTACAAAATCATAATCATTATCAATCCTCAGAAGCGTGCAGTACAACATAACCAAAAAAAAGTCATCATTATTAATCCGCAATAGGATGCAGTGCATCATATCTCAAGAAATCATCATAATCACTATCAATCAGCAAAGAGTGCACTAGCAATTTAACCGAAGAAAATATAATCATTATCAACCCGCAAAAGGGTGCATTAACCATATAACCCAAGAAATCATAATCACTTTTTTTTTCTTTTTTATACTGGGCTTACGACATCTAGGTCATTTCAGCCCCAAGCTAAGTCAATATATTTACACTTCTATTTACAAACACTACATTCATACAGATATTACATTATCAGAGTACTTGATACTCCTCCACCGACCTATACTCGAACTAAACTAGATTGGGGTCGATGGAGTACTTTTATAAATATTCCGCCATCGATCCCGAACACATACTCATACGCTCTCAACGTTCGAGGGGCGATGATGATGTTATATTTCACCCTCACCCCTCGCCATTCACGCTAATAAATACATGCACTCAGACAAAACATATAGACAGACAACACATGAGACATACTATGTGCAATAAAAAAAACCAATTTCCCCTAAAAAGCGGAACAGGGGACCCTGAAACTCGCTGAAGTGCTCGAGTACCTTTTTCAGATTGGATGGCATGCCTACGCGCTCCCTGTAGGGAGCCAAGGCATGGCATGTTTCCAGTATGTGGGACTCATCGAGCAACCTTTCTCTGCATAAGGGGCACCTGCGCGGGCTTTGGCCCAAGAGCAGGAGCCCGTGTGTCAACCGTGTATGGCCTACTCTTAATCGCGTAAGGACGATTCCTTGTTTCCGGCTCAGGTTCTCGGGGGGCCATCTACGAACCGTGCTCTTGACGCGCAAAAGCCTCTCGGACGACCCGGCCCACTGACGCTGCCATCTTTCTTTTATTATGGTCTTTACTGCTAGCTTGGCGTCAGAGGGTCTGGTCGCGATGGTCCGGTCTGGAGGGTTGGACGTCCCGGCCTTTGCCGCCTAGTCCGCACGTTCATTACCCTCCCGCCCGACGTGTCCGGGGATCCAGACAACAACCATCGTTTTTCCGAAGCGCTTCAACTCGCCGATTTTTTCCATCAACAGCACGACGAGAGGGTCCACAGAGAACCCGTCTCGCAGGGCCCAGAGAGCGCTCAGAGAGTCGGTGCATACGAGGAAGGCAGATCCTTCCTTGGTCCGCACCGCCTCGAGAGCGTGCCAGATCGCATACAGTTCTGCCTTGTCATAATCACTATCAGTCACCAAAGAGTGCACTAACGATATAACCCAAGAAATCATAATCAATATCAATCCATTATATATAAAAAAATACTAAGACACACTGTTCAGTAATCTTTCGGATTATAATAAAAATTAAAATATTGTACTTAACGTACATACGGACAGAAAAAAAAGAGAGAAACTCATATCATCAAATCCCTATCGCGTTAATTATATACCCCATAAAAACCACATACATGTAGGAAGGAATAAAACACCGATGACCAAAGTAACTTAAGCCACATTAAATGGCTTAGATTATGCTAATAATCTTGATAAATACATCTTTATGGGACAATTGCTAAGGGAAAAATACAAGTCAGTCTACGTATATCCTCCAAAAATGACTACAGATTTTTTTTTTAATTATTCTTCGCGAATATCCTGCTTTCAGATGGCAATAATGCAAACATCCCTGTGACACCGATTTTTTTATTTGAACAATCTGTCTCACGATAGAGAAACACGACTCAATATGTCAGCAATTACAATTTGGGGAGAAATCGGCGAAATAATTTTTTTCATAACTTCAGATCGTGTGGGCGCGTCGTGCGTCCACTGTCCCTTTCATCACATTTTCATTAATTATTTTTATGTACAGGGGAAAGTCATCACGCCTTTGCACCGTGAAGGCAAGGCGATCGCCCCACGACCCTTCCTGATGTTAAAATTGAATTCGGGAGAGATTCGAGATGTACGTACGTGTCACGATGAAAACCCGAAGACAGCGAATCCGAGTACGGAAACATCCACGTGAAACCAGGTCCTAAAAGCACCATCGTCTTTTTCTATTGTCAAACGATCCGCTTGTTATTTCAGGATTGGGCAGTTCCCAATTGGGAGCAATTCTGTAATGACGGACCCCCTGGCCGCAAAACCATGAAATTCCCAGATCTTAAAATGCGATAGACCGCTTTCCGACGGTGTCTGATATCCTTCGCTTAGACAACAGCCGAGAAAGAATTTAGAACCTTTTCCCTTCCCTAATATCACATCCTATGGCAATCCCTATTGACTTTCCAACATGTGCCTTATAAATCGGTCAGCGACTTTCTATGCCTACTATTCGTGTAGGACATGTAAAAGTAAATAATTTTTTCTATGAAGCAAATAAATATAACAGTGTTTTCAAGTAATAAACAAACAATACAAATTAACCACTTTCCGACATCCGATAACTTGCCTCGCCGATTTGGTCAGTCTGAATTTAATATGTATGCATTATAAAAGATTCAATCAATAACGTTTCCTCTTGCGTCAATCGGGCCCGAACTTAAGGAAGTCACGTATATTTAATAGCACTGGTTGAGACGTTGGCAATTTTTTTTTCAAAAGCAAAGATAAATTTTGTTAACTTTCTATGTCTACATCAATTTGGCATCGAACTATTGCCAAGATCGAACGTGTTCTGAGTGCTCCTCGTATTAACGCTTTTCGTTAGCCTTCAGAAGGACTATTAGCCAGGCGAACATACGTAGATAGTGCAGGAAGCTGTAAAGTAAGAACTAGAAATTGATAAGCTGACAAGAGCAATAATCAAAGTCAAAAGCGCTACTGACTACGGCGCAAGGCCCCTCATCTCAGGAAAGACGGTGAACAGCCACTAACTGCAACCCGCGGAGAGCACTACCCATCAGAGAACAGGATAAATGAAGCGATGGTAACAAGCGAAAGCAGGAGCGATGAATGAAACAGCACCAAACCACCTAACTCTCAGCAAAGATAGGCTCATGAAATACGCACGAACGAGCCCCATAATGATATCACGGTTAAACTGCCATGGGTCCAACGCGGTTATGGATGAAGCTCGAGTCCTGCCGGTTGAACATGGAATAGACCTCTTCACGTCACAGAAACCATGGAAACATCTTCCGCATCATAAAACCTCCACATTTGAGAGGTCCTTCCTAGCTCGAACCCAAAATCTCTGGAATTCTCCTCCTTTGCCAATCCGCAAAGCTGCCTCCCTTACCTCTTTTGAATCCCTCATGTACCAACACTTCATATCCCTCCAAAAAGGCACAATTTATTTCACACCTTCCTTTCTCAACTTTTAAGTTTACAGTTTGCGATTATGTTCGCACAAGACATAGAATTCTTTTATGATCCCTACATTATTATTGCTACTATTATTCTATATTTTATATTTTGTATTATGTGATTTAGTTCAACATATTTTACTTTATACTAACGTCAAACCTCATTAATTCAAATGTCAGATTTGTAACATTTTGTAACCTCATTGTTATTCTTAGAGGACTCTAGTCCCAGAAGAAAACTTTTTTTCTCTCTCACTTTCACATTTTATATGGCATTTTGAGGATTTATAGTGTATATAATATGGTATATTTGAGGTGTTTTTAATCCATATCATATGGCATATTTGAGGATTTTTATTCCATATAAATCCAGGCTCTGGCCTCAAGAAAAAAAAGTACTTAAGTGCAAGATGGAGGGAAAACTCTTACTTAATTACTTGACTGATTTCTGATGACTGATGAAGAAAAAGAAATTCTCTTGGAAAATTATAAATTAGGCGTGAGACAAAAGACACGTTTGTTTGTTGTCTGCTTTTCCTGCTTAAAACAAGCGCACTACACGATTGCCTTCAGTATTGTCAACATGTTAAAAGATAACTTCAGGTACAAAGATAAAGATTAAATACTGTCAATTAATTAATGTGAGGTATTGGTTGAAATGAAAAAGTTATTGTCAAGAGCGGGATTCGAACCCACGGGTCACATCGCGGCTCCAACCTCTTGAGTTATCGTGGCTTCAATCCACTCGGACACCAACTCTTCATCTCAACCTCGTGACACCAAAGGTCGTGGGTTCGAATCCCGCTCGTGACACTTAACTTTTTCATATCTATCAATACCTTACATAAAGATTAATTAATTGAAAGAGTTATTTGAACAATCGGTCAAATTCGACCACGAAATATAATGGATTAAACTCTGTATTTTCCTTTAGGAAATAAGGCTTAGATAAATACTACGGCTTTATTTTATATTTTAGCAAGATACTGTCAAAAAGGTTTAATTATCAGTTGACGACTCAATTCCCTTTTCGCTTTAAATAGGGCCGCGTGACTAGGATCTGTAATGAAAAATTATTTATGCTAATAAAACCATCGCCTTTCACTCTAGATCGCTATGAGTTTATCAGATCGAGGGAGTCGTAGCGATTCCGATAGGTGTATCGTAATTGTGGTTTTACTTTCCGAACACCCTTCCATTGAAGCTTTCCAAAAGCTTTCGTTAATTGTGTCAAATTTATTACGACCGAAACGGAATAACGGGCCTTGTCCGAATCGGAGATTTGTCGGCCTCGACTCCTTCACCCCCGGGCTAGAAATCTAACCCTTAACGACCCCGAATGGTGAACGGGAGTATTATTTTTTCGGCTACGTGACAAAGTAAAGAAGCTTCACGTAAAAGCACATGGCCGTCTTTTAAATATAGCCCGAGCGTGCTTTGTATCACTCGTCAACGATTATACTACATACTGTACGTCGCATGTCGAATAATAGAACGATTCTCGAAAGCGTTCGTTTTAAACGATTTACAAACTCAATTAAAATAGCTCTCCACTTTCCATTTCGCACTCGCTTCAATAAGCTCCAATAAGCACATCCTTTATTAATCGGATTAGGCTTAGTTTCATAGTAAATTATTCCATAACTTAACCTATATTTTCCATCAGAATAGGTTATTATAAAATTGACAGACAAAGGAACATTAAGAGTACAGTAATCCCTTAACACGACTGACGTGGAACCAACACACAAAAGACAGGAACTGAATAGACGATTCGGACTACTCTATAAACTATTCGGACGCAAATTTAATTTGTCGACAAAAAACAAACTAACACTCTACAGAACACTACTGAAACGGGACATACGGACCAGAAATGTGGGGCACCGCTAAACCTATACTAACACCCAAGGAATTCAATCGTTCTAATACAAAGTCCTTAGAATTATAGT
Organism: Cimex lectularius; assembly: GCF_000648675.2. Classification (NCBI taxonomy): domain Eukaryota; kingdom Metazoa; phylum Arthropoda; class Insecta; order Hemiptera; family Cimicidae; genus Cimex; species Cimex lectularius. Next base: position 511,453 of record NW_019392785.1, on the reverse strand, counting down.
TAACGCTCCTTACTATGTCTCCAACGCCACCCTCCACAATGACCTCAAAATACCCTTTGTAAATAACTTAATCCCGACCAGATTCACCCAGCTCCACGACAAACTCTCCATTACCCCTACCCACTAGCCCAATCCGTGTCCATCCCATCCCTACAATCCTGCCCGCCGATAAAAGCGGAGATGGCCTCGGGACCTCCTCAAGGACTAACCTTGCACAAAACTGAAAGACCAACAATGGCACAAAATAAAAGGGCAGGAGAGTGATATATCCCCGCATTTTCACTCAGGGGAAGCTATGGTAGTGTTATGGTCTGGGCAGGCATTTCTGTGGAAGGTTTCGCAAATTTGATCTTCATCGAAGATTTCCTAACAGCTGTGCCATTCATGGAAGATGTGTTTGGTCTGGGCAGGCATTTCTGTGGAAGGTTGCACAAATTTGATCTTCATCGAAGGTTGCCTAACAGCTGTGCCATTCATGGAAGATGTGTTAACAGAAGAACTAGTTTCTTATGCCGCTAATTGGCGACGGTCTTATTTTTATGCATGACAATGTAAGGCCCCACACAGGTAGGATCGTTGGTTACTACTTGGAACGGGCTTCATTTCAATTTTTGGAGTGGCCAGCAAAAAGTCATTTTTTTTTTTTTTTAATTTTAACATTACAAAACTTACACATCTCATTTATAAGACAATAAAAATTTAGTGTATGAAAATGTGTATACACAGATTTTATACGCACACAATGGCAGATATGCAAGGTTTGCACCGACGATTAGGCGAACCGCGAAATTTATAATAAATATCGAATGAAATTGAAATAAATGAAAAAACTGAAGAAGATGGTTTTAAGTCGGTAAACTTTTCCTAACAAGCAGTAATTTACGGTCCGGCTAAACTTGTTGTCAGTCCCAGCCTACGTTATATTATCTAAAACCATTGATCAGTTTTGTTAAAATTATATTGCGCGTAGAAGTTAGCTCAATCCAATTGGCCATTTGCTAATCTTTATAATATAATATTAGAAAGAAAAAAATTTATATCCAAATAAAATAAACATTTCTTGTACAGAACTTGTTAACAGAAGAAATATTTATGCAATTATTTTGAATCCGGTTGATCGTTATCAATAATTTCAATTAATTATTCCTTTTATGTCAAGTCTTGGTTCAGATGTAAAAGTTTGTGTCACGAGCGGGATTCGAACCCACGACCTTCAGCTCAATACGCCGCTATTCTTGGCGTCACGATAGCTCAAGTGGTTAGAGCAGCGGCGTTTGGAGCCGAAGGTCGTGGGTTCGAATCCCGCTCGTGACACAAACTTTTACATCTCAACCAAGACTTTACATAAAAAGAATAATTAATTGAAATTACTGAACTATCATGAGGCCAAGTGGTTAGAGCAGTGGTTACATAAAAAGAGTAATTAACTGAAATAAGTAATTTGGTCAATTAGACCAGTAAACATAAATGGCTTATCAATAATATTTCCAAAGAATAAATAGGTATAAAAAACGATTTTCTTTATTGTGCCGACGTTTCCATCTTTATTTAGATCATCTTCAGGGCAAATTGTGTTTTTTCTGTGTAGATATATCACAAATCGACACACAACCGTGACACATCTGAACAGAAAATCCACACTTTGCCCTGAAGATGATCTAAATAAATATCGAAACGTTGGCACAATAAAGAAAATGCTTTTCTAAACCTATATCTCACAAGATCACATTTCACGATCTCAAAATAATCATTAATTACCCGTCAATAAATTCTACACATAAAAATTAATTGTAATATTATTCTATGATTTGAAATTACAAATAAAACATAGAAATATCAAGTGGAGTGTGCTTACAGATTTCTCTTATGATCAAGCAATCGGAGTATGGCCATAGGAGTATGGCATTTGGTTAAAATAAATTAATTTTACACCATTTTATAACTTCACGTGGGCTAAACAATCAAGAATAGTCGAACAAAAAAATGTTTATTCGGCCATAATAAATTGGTTTGAACGATTAGACGTAAAAGTGGTAAAGCCGCTCGTTATACATCCATGAAGAAAGCCCTGCCCTATGCTCTGGCCGTCGGTAACTTCGATTGTACGTACAATTGCAGATCGCTAGATATGATTAGACATCGTCATAAAACGCGCTTGGGGTATTTTTAGAACTGTAAAAGGGAGAAATCATTAGTGCCAAGACAGGTAGTAATATTCTCTGTATGCCGGGGTGCAGAGCTTCGTTAGACTTTTAACAAACGCCCCCGCCAGCTTTCTATCACTCCCATCCACACCCTTATGTCCATCTAATGGCGTATATACAAATAGTCAACTGTTCGATTATTCTGAATTATTCATTTTCTTAAAATAGGAGCTGGAGGTCTTTCATAAGTATGGTTAGTTTTTTATTTCAAAGGGTTATTTATTCAACTTTAAGAAGAACTTTAGGTGTGAACTTTAAGACTGATATTATGGAGACTACAGTAGTTTTTATCTGAATTTTCTTTTCGTTCAGGTAAAATAATGATAACATAAAAAGTCTCGATCTATGCTTATGATGAGTTTACTATAAAGAATATTCATTTTAGAGGCGTTAAAACAAATTCGTAAAAAGAAGAACAGATAAGTAAATGAAGATTAGAAGAAAAGAGAAAAGTGAGAATGAGGGAGAAGGTAATGTCAGAAATGATCAATGGTGTTACCACTACAGACCACCATGCTCAGGATATTTTGATCCTATTTTGATAATTAACTGTCAAGAGATTATTGTCGGTTTATTTCCATTTGGACCAAAGCCCGCTTTATCCGGAAGGTTGCTCGATGTACCCCACTAATTTGAAGGGTGCCATTCCTTGGTTCCATATAGAGAGCGTGTAGATATACCACCCCATATGATAACTGGGCTTGAGCACAGCAGCGAGTATCCGGAACAGCTGTTCCTTTTTTTAGTTATTTTATTGTATACAATACTGATAGTTGGTATCCCTGTGTTTTGATAGTGAATGTATTTATTAGCGTGGTGGCTAGAGAGATAAGGCCGAGGTCTAACTTGGGATACCAACGTCCGGGGTTGTGATTCTCAAGGACTGCCGAGAATTTATTGTAGAAATGCTAAAATTTCTAATTGGTAAGAAATGACAGGCTCAACTTTGTACACACTGTATGTATGTACCACCTGTGAGGATCTGAGCTTACTTAAATCAGTATTAGCCATAAAAACATTAAGAAGCACGAGATTTTTGATCATGGCGCATGTTTAAGTACTGATCTATTATTTGGCAGGTTACGACTGAGCAAATTTCGCTTTTAATAACCAACGTCCACTATCGATAATAATTAATTATAAAAACAAAATTATTTTCATCTCATTGAAACTGAAACTTTTTGTACATAGCGTGAACTTTCGAAATCGTAGGTATCCTTTTTTGGACTTAAAAACTCCGTGACCTTAGCTTCGTTATTTACTTGACCGAATTCAATGCAACGCAGTGTTGAGTCACCGGTTCCATCCGACACCGCAACTTCGAGAAAATTATGGCCAGTTTGCGTCATCGCTGATAGAAAAACCAGAGGCATGTGTTATTTTCACCCTGTTTTCCTGAATTTTAGACTTCCCAACGGACGGAATGTAAAAAGAGCATTACCGTTTTACAGCTGGCTTTCCGTGTCTTATCTTTTTCGGGATAAGACTAGAACAGGTCTTAAGTAAAGTCAATATTTTAAAAATCCGGTCATAAAAAGGCGAAAGAAGCTTAATATTCAATCGAGCACACTTTGGAAAGTACTTCCCTTAACAATGTACACTTTTAAAAGGTATTGACAAATGTTAAATTATTTAAGCATCACGACAGTCAATTATTTATGTGTTTTAATTTAAACAAAAATATATTGTCTAACCAAACGATTTACAACTTAAAAAGAATTTTAGGTAGCTATCCTTGGATTGCAATAATACGAGACGCTGTTGAAATAACCCAGATTTGTCTTTTGTTCGCCATGACCTTTTTTTAATCCAAACACAAAACAATATTTTTTTGTAAATAAAGAAACTAGGCAAATATTTAAAATATATGTTTTCAGTATATCGACTCTACAGTTGTTTCAAACTGAAATGATACTTGTTGAAATTATTGACACTTGATCAATGTCAACTAATTTGAGTTCTTCGCTGAAGATGGCATAAAGGCGAGGTAGACAAACCCCGACTCGTAGACCGATAGCCACCACCAGTGTGTAATTTTTATATATTTTTTACCACACGGACAAAATTGGCAGTGTGTTGAAAGCGTAAAATTAATTATTTAGACAAAACGGCCAATCCGATATGGGTTAGTTAATTGAGCTCTAACTACTTTCATTAAACGCAAACATGTTTACATTTATTTCTTAAAATGGTATGTGGTAGGGTCTAAGAACTATAACACTAAACAAAGCAAAATCAGCTAATCTTTTCTAATAAAAACATCGGTCTGGAGAAATCCATAAGCATTTATTATGTAAGAAAAAACAAACAATTATAATAAAATACTATTTGTTAAGTAGTGGAGAGGGAATACTTTTTAGACTAAATTACCTTTCTTTCAGCATTTCATTAAACTATTCCTATGAAATTGAGAGCTTTAAAAGTGCTTCATATCATTTTTTGAGTATTGAGAATCAAAGGTTTTGGTGTATCTTGCTTGTTTTAATTTCTAAGCGCAAACTACCATAAATCGGTTGGTAAACAAGAAAAATTCGAGCGCGGTCAGAAAGGTTGCATTTTTTCACCATACACGCATGCAAGCACACACACACTTTTCGCCCCAAAAAAATCTTAATCAAAGCGAAGCGATTTTTTTTTTCTCAGTTAGTAGAACAATATTGTGTAAACAATCTATAGCAAGCAATTCGCTTAAAAACCACACACAAATGTTGACATATTTATTTGGAGAAAAGGCTGACCCACGGTATACAGATAATAAGGCAAGAAATCCAGAAATATTGTATTTTGCTTGAGGTTGTTGCCCAACTAATTCACTATTTTTAAAAACCTTAGCTGCAGTGTGCGTAGCACATAAAGAAACACAAAATCCTTTAAAAAATGCTAACCTCTCATTTGTACTTCAGGTTGTCAACTACAATGTAGATTAAGATAACTCAGAGGGTATTCGATATTCCTCGGGACAGGAGCAACAATCCCTTCCTTTCACGCTTATAAATCGCATTGATTCCAATAAATTAACATAAATACAACACCTCATATAAACATAAAATTCTGGTCATAATCTCCCCCGGAGTACTCGATATTGATAGCGAGGCGGGCGGAATCTCTCTATTGTAGCTAATAACTACTTTTACTCTCCATACGTCACTTTTAGACTAAGGGGCAGTGCCCACTGAAGCGATGAGATAATGGTGCAACATGAAGCGATTTTTAATCGCGCGATACGACTTTTATCGGCGCAACACTTGACAAGCGATATGTTATATACCATAGAACCTTTTGAAATTAAAGTGCTGCATTAAAGACATATGTATGCTGATGATGTGGTATTACTGGCAGACTTCTTTGGTCAGAAAATGATAGATGATTTAGAAATGTATTATGGCTACTGGAACCTTAAGTTAATACTGCTAAATCAAAAATTACGATATTTCGAAACAACCAACGTAATTTATGACCAAACGAAATATGGAAATTTAAAAATAAAGTTTTTGAAATAGTTGAAATTTCTTTCTATAAAGAATATAGATTTAAAAAAATTCGCTGCGAATAAAATATTATCCCTTCCCAGCATACGCCCAATTATGCAATCTATTTAGAAACTAATAAAGTTTATTTCTTTTTAAATTTAATTACATTCCACCTTTATTGCCAAAACATTCAATGATCACACAAGCTAATTTTATTAGTCTTGAAAGTGTGATATTAAAGACTGGTTAGGTTAAGGTCTGGTTTGAAAGAACGCAGGAACTCGAAATCCCCAAGGATTTAAACAGATTCAATGCCGAACATAAGTGGCCTCGCTGTAACATTTTTGGAGAAGCTCAGCTTGGGGGGAAAGGGACAAATTATTTATTGGTCAATTTATCCGGGGCAAGATATTATTTTCTTCCATACTACGGTTGTTAAATTTAGTTCTTGAATATCTTTTCAAAGAATAGTTCCATAAACACGAGTTCTGTTCAACTATTTTATCAAAAGAATAGCAACATGTTCACTGACGAGTCGCCTCACCCGATACGACACCGATAATTATCGGCGTTGCATCGCATTCGCGCTGGTGTGCGCAGGTTTACTTGCTTAGGCAAGGAATACACGTAGTAACAGTACGGTATCGAATTGCAAGCGCATTATTTGTCGTATCGCGTATTCCACCGCTCCAGTTGACGCGCTAACAAAATCTGGCCTGCTAAAATTGAAAATGTGCTCGACTCTTATTTTTACAAAACGGGCACCTACGTTGACGCTTTCCGGCTAGAACGTGCCCGTGAGTTATTCTTGAAAGACCTATGCGCAAGCCTCATCAGTTTGGCCTTTTCCCGTTCTCCGTTGGTTGTAATAAAACTAATAAAATGTATTTTGAGACAATGGTACTAAAAAAATGGCAAATTTTCAATAACTAAATGTCCTTGAAAATGCCTGATTTTATAGTTTTATATTTAAACATAAAGTACAGATTATCATTTATACGAAAATCGTCAAAATTAAAACCCATCAAGTAGAAATGAAGGTAGCCTCAAAAATAGGATAAAACAGCTGTTCGTTCAAAAGCAATATTCCTTATCACCTTAATTCTCCAGTTGCTGAAATATTTTGATACTTTCGAGCGAAATTGAATATTAAGTTTCTAGATAAAACCTAGGCTGTGGTGTATATTCAAGTGAGGTTTTATATGTTGCCACAGAAAGATCTATTTCAGTAGCTATGTTTGTTCATTAGGAAGTACAAAGGGGAATGTTTTGTGGACTGGCCGCAAAGATTAGCCTTCACCCTGGGAAAGCCGATCCCCAGACAAAAGGATATCTTCAACCTCTCGTTAAACAGGATTAGTTACCATCCAGGGTTCTTGATTTGCATTATGCGGTTACATCGCAATATTAATAATATTAACAAGACAGATTACCAATGACTTTCGTAACTATTGCGATACAACGATTGATTTGATTCGTAGGCGCTATTATACAATAAGGTAAGATTTTCGTCATAACGAGATTAAACTAACCGAGTCGTGATCCGTGTCTGTGTGTTTAGGCGTATCACGACCTGCCTGTCTATTGACCTATACCTTCTTTTGATTGGGAGCGGCAACTTGTAAGACCCCTGACCCTGGGAGAGGACCGTTTCCCGACGCTTCCTCCTCTCCGGCGTAGATATTCCCATAGGATGGAATGACGAGGAAACCTTTCCCACCCTCGACTAGCCTTATAAATATTTAGCGACCGGCTGCCCGTTACGCAAGGCTTGCAAGTGCGGTTTGAAAGTGAAATGCCTCCTGCGCTCATTCCATTCATGCTCAGTCCGAACAACATTGTTAATAATCCTAACCTGTCTTGTCGGAACTTAGCATTTAGCTAATAAATTTTCGATTATTTTGAAATAAGTTTTCTTTATATAATAGCACGTCTTAGTCTCATTATAAATTAAAGGGGTTTCTTATTGCTTGTGATTAATCAGTATCAACAATGACTGGAAAAATGCCCTCACCCTATTAGAAGACTGGTACTGCAATTGGAGAATCAAAAAGAACGTAAGTGCTCAAGTCACTTTCCCACTAAGAAAGTCACTGTGACCTCCATTACGACGGACTGACTTACTGATACCGGCTGCTGATTTAGTAAGGTTCCTGGGACTGTACATTGAAAAATTCTGGCGTGGAATCCACACTCTCACCTGGAACAAGACACTAGGGGTATTCATGATCTCACTCGAATAGACAAATGTCCCGTAAGATCGTGAACGCCCCCTTCTTTTCCTAGAGTGTTAAATGTTAATATTTCTGCAATGCTGGAAGTGACGACTGGTAGAACCAAAAATAAAGCTATAAGAGTCCTTGAAGTCTTTTAGTTATTTGTTTTGGTTTTCTTTTGTGTTAAATTGTAAGATGCCAAAAGTTAATAAAAAAGGAAAATTAGTCAACTCTTTCATTAAAAATGCTATCTGTGCACTCGAAAAGTAATAACAAATGACCCGCTTCAAAATGTGCCGACCTACCTAACCTATATCCTAGTCTAACAGCCTACAACTTTATAGGATAAGGGATGTATCTATTATGAATGAGAGTATACGTACAGGACGGAAATTAACAAAATAAAAGTATTTGTCTGATTTAATTAATGCGTATTTAAGAATAAAAACACGTGTAAATAAAAAACAGCTGTTAAATTCATGGCTGCCATGTTGGTTACCTACGCCCTAACGGATAGCAAAGTGACTACATTTTCGACCTAACATTTAACATTGGCTTTGGCCTGTTAGATCGAGCAATGTTAACTAGTCGATTCAAGAATCAACAACCGAACAAAACCTAACAGAGTTAACAGGGTTAACACAAAGATCGTGAATACCCCTACTCTTGCTGATACCACTCGACCGACAATCTCACATAAACCTTAACAACAAAACCTATGCTTTACAAAAGTGGGAGTAAGGGGCTCAACGAAACATTCAAATCCATCCCGTATCCAGACTCTCCAATCCAAAATCTTAGGAAAACCCTTAATATTCTCTCCACGTCTCCAAGAAAACTATTTACACTGGCCTTCACATTCCATTCGTAATACATCTAAACTCACTCGTGTAACTATTTTCTACACAATCCCTACCTGGAAATCCTCAATCAGCTAAAGAGAAAATGGCTTAAGGAGTTGATTCATGTGATTTGCGTCTGTGTGAGTGTGAGGGTGTGTCGCCTATGAGGTGGCTTCACTCATTCTGTTTAATTTTATCATGTCATGCTATGAATGACCAAATTTACTTATTCTAACTAAAGTTTCAGGTGTATATAATAATTTGAAAAATAAGTCATAGAGTAGTAAGATCTAAAGACCGGATTCCAATGAAAATGCTTCTTTAACTTAGAATGCAATGAAACCAGGACATTTTTATTGAATAAAAATCCTGTCTTTAAGATTAATGACATTATACAACCTTCAAATAACGACATTTTCGACTTCTTGTATGAAGGACAAACATATTTACCTTTGATATTCTGTTAACCAAGACATTACGCATCATGCTCAATATAATAATTCTAGATAAAATGTCCTAGAAAAAAGGAATTACTAGAGAGAGATAACGTAATTCTATTTGTAGAAAGTAGAGAGTTCTGTACGCCCAAGTGCTTGCCCAGTTAAGGTGTTTGAATCACTTGATTCACACACATGGCTAAGACGAGAATGTTGGCTTAACATTGCCCCGGGATTGTTTCATTTCCCCTGGGATCCTTGAATTTATTAAACGACCAAATAGGAAAAGGAGACGCACTAATCCAAACAGTCCGTTTAAAGCAGTGTTCTAAAAGAGCGATTTGGTTGATGTTAGCCGAATATGTTAATTGCGACGAGTTTCATTGTTCTGCCAAAATAACTTAGCTAATTAAAGTTTTAAGCGCAGTTAAAAACCGTACTGGCGACCTCGTTACTTCCCTTTTGCCGGCTCTCAGGGGACGATGTGGAAACTCCAGACTGCAGTACTGCTACTCCCACATACAGCCAGTTACCGCAAGCCCTTAATTTACTTGTTTTGTCTCACAAAACAGCTAATAATCGAAGGAGACGAAAAATAAGGCTAAATCTTACTATTATACTTTAAAGTCATAAATTATATTGTGTAAACTACCTCGACATACACAAACGCTAGTACATTTCTTAACAATCCTCCATAAAAATTACGATTATACTTAGCATGAACCAAAACTGTCCTGCTTGCAACAAATCTGGCAGATTTGCAAGTATTGTTGGAATCTGTTGCTACAGAAAGCAGTTCCATGGGATTATGACTTAACGTGAAGAAGACAAAATGAATGGTTATCAGTAAAAAACCAAATGGTTCACAGAATCTTCTCAAGATTGGCAGTGAGATAATTGAGAGAGTATCATCTTATAAATACTTGGGGTGCTATGTCAAGGATAACTGGGACCCTGCGAAATCCGTTGTAGAATTGAACAAGCTAGAAATTCCTTCCAGAAAATGAGGAAAATCTTGACAAACCGGGACTTAGTACTCGAATACTTCGATCCAATATATTCAGTATACATCTCTATGGGGTTGAAACTTGGACCCTTCCAGACACATGCCGGAAGCTGGAAGCATTCGAAATGTGGACGTACAGACGAATTCTGAAGATACCTTGGACAGCCATAGTCACTAATGTGGCTGTATTACAGCGCTTGAATAAAAAAATAGAAATCCTCAATACCATAAAGGGAAGACAATTACAATATTTTGGACACATAATGCCAATGAGAAATATCATCTACTGCAGGTTATCCTTCAAAGAAAAATAGTTGGGAAGCGTGGCCCAGGGCGCAGAAGAACATTCTGGCTTAAGAACTTAAGCCAATGATTCGCAGTGAACACAGCTGATCTATTTAGAATAGCTTTGGATCGAAACCAGTTCAGGCCACTGATCGCCAACGTTCTACGAGGACATGGCACTTGAAAAAGAAGAAGAATGAACCAAAAGTGAGTCCAAAATCAGTGTAAGACCTAATGAAGGATTATGCAATACGATGCCGGAGAAAGAGCTGTCATAAGCTGCCAACAATTTGTTTTAGCTCAACTTATGGTTTTTTGGTATACGTTCATTAAAATTTATAACAACTTACACAGCTATAATGTACACAATACACTTTACTCAAGTATTTTACATTTTTCCTTTATGTTGCCTTAAATTAGTCTTTTAGCCTCATTTCAGAGCATTATTGTCCTATTGCCCAACTATTGGGGCTGTGGCTGCCATAGTTTTTTCTGTAATTATCAAGACAATGGGAGATGAAAGATGCATGGCAGTACTACCGACCGGCTTGAAATTCTGTCGGGCTGGAATTATTTCAAGCGTGGGCTTGAGCCGCAGGCATCTCATTACACTTTCGCCTCGTGATTGCCCTGCGCGCTCCTATTTTCCACCGCCGTAGGACGCGAGACGGGCTCCAGACAATTGGATAACAATAATCGGTCCTATTCCGAGAGGAGGAAGGCTTAATGAGAAAGAGCTGTCACAAGTAATCGGAAGGCCGGGCACACGGAGGGAATTAGGCAAGTGGAAGTGTTAAAGAGTGGCATCGGTACCGGATGGACTAATTGCTACCTTCTGGCCAATTTGTGAAGGCTCCAGGTATAATCACTTCCTCTTTATTGAACTCTACCTATTTTCTCGCTATTTCAGTTCATATTAAAAATTAATAATACCTACACGGATGTTAAATTTGTTATTTTAAAAGAAATATATTTTATAGTTCGGTTCTTCATGGTTCTGGTCTATCTTCGCTGTTTTGGTCTACTAGACATATTCGGCATTTCGCCATCTTCAGTGGACGGTTTATCATTCATACAATAAACATTTTGCCACTTACGGCTCAAAAAATTTGTTGTTGTTTCCCGTATTCTTGTAATATTTTGTACATCTTAGCAATTTATCACTTATCAGTGACGATAAAGAAATGCCGAAATGAATCGAAAAAATATAGCACATATTTAACACGAATGCACAATTTAAAAGTTTGCACACTAGACAAAAAAAACAGGAAATGAATCAAGGAACAAAATAACCGACAGGAACAAACAATCAAATATACCCAGAAATAATCCGTCAAAGACGCCGACAGGCTAAGATAACACGGACAAACCCCTAACCTTTCACTAAACGTATTGATTCATACGATCATAGGAAAAAGTAACGAGCCTTTTCATACGTGTCTCATAACAGATCATGGTCGCATGAACGATGATACTCGGCTTGGCATCCTGGAAGGGAATTCCCTCGGCAAAGGAGGACGGATAAACGACCAGAGTTGCGAGTTGGTGGAGGATTTCATTCATCTAAATTTTTCGGCATTCTTCGGTAGTACAGCAGACAAATAGATGATATGGACGTGGTGCCATCGAGTACACGAAGGCCGGTTTGATCGGACAAAACTAGCGACGCTTAAGGTGGCCATTCACGATCACTCCAAATGGAACCGCGCCAAGCCGTACAGCTCCATTTGGAGTGAAATTTGAGGGGCATTCACGACCGCTCCAGAGCCAGTCGCTCCGAACGTCAACCAGTGAATTACCTTCTCAAAATGGATGACGATCTCTTGTGCTACTCTTCTGTTTATTTACATATTAAAAGCAAAAAATCGAAGAGGAAATGGTGTAAGAAGTGGCTCCTGAACAGAAGCCGTAATACCCATATTAATTTGATGAAAGAACTTTCCCTTGAACCCGCTGATTGGAGGAACTATTTAAGGATGGATGAAACGTCTTATTTATTCATTATATTTAGTGTTCTATTGACCAAATTACTTCTTTCAATTATTTAATCTTTTTTGTAAGGTTTTGGTTGAAATGAAAAAGCTAGTGCCACGAGCGGGATCTGAAACCATGGCCTTCGGCTAAATACGCCCCTGCTCTACCACTTAAGCTATCGTGACTTCGATCCTCTCCGACACCAAAAAATGGCAAAAAGAGAAAAAATTCGAAAGGTTGTAGGTTGAGATGGGGAGTTGGTGCCCGAGTGGATCGAAGTCAGTATAGCTCAAGTGGTTAGCGCAGCGGCGTATTTAGCCGAATATCGTGGATTCGAATCCCCCCGTGACACTATTTTTTCATTTCAACCAAAACCTTACAACAAAAAAAAGATTAACGTCTTATTTATATTTACTCCAGCTTGTTACCCCCTTGATTAGAAAACAAAAGACAGTCATGAGAGAAATCATCACTACATGAAACGTTGGCAACCACATTACGATTTCTCGCTTACTTACAAAGAACTTAAGTTCTCTACTACGGTTTCTGATCATTGTTAGGGGTTATCAATACCTCATCTCTCACTGCATTTGTATCCTTTGTTTTGAAAACGTCGTCCAACTGGTTGAGGATCGAATTTCTTTTATTTCTATCGTGGTAATGTAATCATTGTCCACAACTTTCATAAACTTGGTACACTTTCATACAATTCAATCACCTCAACAATAAAATCTCGATTGGATGTCATTACCAATAAAGAATAAACGTTTTTGACTTTTTGAGAATGTACGACGGAGATGTTTGCTCAGTGACAGAAAGACGGAGACTGCGCCAAAAAAAACGAGCGTTTTCCCATTCACGACCAGGCCACCGAGCCATGCCGTCGTCGCGCCATAGATATTTGGAGTGGCGCGATGGAATTTGAACCGGTCGAATATTCGGCACAGCCGGGCACGCCAGTTCAGTTTTGCCATTGACGTGGTTTTTGGAACGGCGTCGCTCCGTTTCGCCTGCTTGGAGCGATCGTGAATGGCCACCTTTATAAGGAAATCTGGCGACAAATGGATGGACATTTTCCAAGAAATTAATGGGAAAAACCACTGCTTTCTAGAAGGGAGTCGCCTGAGGAAAATAACATTAATAACCCATCACTAAAAAAGTGAAATACCAAAACGCTTGATAGACCAAAACAGAGATAGACTAAAATGATCGGAAGCGACGAAACTACATGTTTATTACCACCTAAACCTCCCGAAATCCATTTTATTTGTCATATTTTCAAAACTACCAAATTTGCCAAAAAGCTTTATCTATTTGACCAACAGGAATTTCCTACGGTAATAATTGTCAAATCATGGCCCTGCTCGAATTTAATACGAATAAAAACGTTTTTAATTAGCAGCTAACAAAAATTATACCAACGCGTAGGTGCAGAACGAAACGAAATGTCCAATTATTCTCCTTTTTCGAAGCCACCCACGTCAAAGAGGTTATATTAAACGCCGTTATGTACATGGCCGAAAGGTCAAAACCAAGGAGAGATAGACCCAGTTCAAGTACCAACAGAATTTTACGTACGTCTTCACTTTTTTCTTAAGACCAAATTTGGCAACCCGTTATTAGCAGGGTGGGTCTTTATATGAAACATTATCCTGGTATGGAACCCGCAAATTATGATCATGGCTTTTTAAAATAGCTAATAATTAATAGCGTAGTGGTATTCAAGGTTAACAAGTTTTGTTTATCGAAGAAGAAACAAGAAAGTATTGTTAAGAATAGCATTGAATATAAATTTGTTCACTAATATAAAAATATAAATTAAAAAAAGATGGAGAACAGTTAAAAGGGGAAGATAAATCTAGGGTCTACTGTTTTCGCTATGTCATGTGAGTTTCGACGTATATTTAAAAAAAAAAAAAATGCTATAATTATTGATGATGGGTGATGGTCTGCGATGAACTCATGCTGAAACAGCAAAAGGTCACTCCTTTGATACATCTTCATTAGCGGGTTTGCTGAATTACTCACTGCGCCATCTTCAGTGAAGTACTGGTTGTCATTGGGTCGTTTGAGCTCCTATACCGCAATCGCCCCGAGCGAAAATCGACGAACCGAATGAGATATAAACCCTACTCGGTCCAAGTGACAGTTCCTCACTGAAGACTGAAGGGGGCGCGATGCCGAAACGCAATTGAGTAATTCCACAAACCCTCGAGTGAAGACGGAGCCAAGAAGTAAGTGACCCTATGCCGGTTCAGCGTGAATATCTTTATTACATGGAAATTGAGCATTATTGTAATTTAGGGCTCGCAAGAAGGACGAAAATTTCATTTCGCTAATATCTATGGGAATTTGAACCCCCTCAGGAGAATCTGGAATTGTTTAAAACTTTTTATCGCCATTTTCGTGACTCTGTGACCGGGCTTGGTAAATCGGATATGGATGAAGATTTAAATTATGCAAACGCCCTGACATTTGTTCGCCACCTTTCGCCCAACAGCCAAATTGAGGAAGTAACAAGTTTCAAACTGCTTTGCACGGAAATGCAATTCGTTACAAATCCCGTCGGGACAAAAGCGATACTTTCTCCGAACGGTTTACAAATCTGCTTACGAGATAGGACAATTAAAAAATAATCCAACTAATTGCTGGCATAATTAGTAATGAACCGAAGGCGGCGGTGCGTTACAGAAAGAAAAAACACCGACGCATCGATTGCGGCACCTAATTGAGCCCTGTCGATAATTTCCTAACTGGAAAAACATCCTGACGTTTGGTAATTACTGATCGCACGGGAAAGCAGGACACGTAGTTAATTTTCATCAGGATCTAATTATCTACTTGGATACATCTCATCAAGACAATGGGCCTGTCAAGGATTTATTAAAACCCGTCTATAAATCTTAAGGCGATGGCAGGTGGACACTGCTTAAGGCTAAGGTTCATTTCAAGTAATTTTTATTATACGTTTTTTAAAACGGTTACATAGAATACAAATAGAACTCGAAAGGCCTATGGGTACTAATGATTAGAAATCCAAGCATCGTCTGCCTTAAGACAATGTTCAATCTATTAAGCACCACTGACTCCAATAATACCACAATTTCCTAATGGATATTAATTTGTAAAATATACTTATTCTATTGTATATATTCTATTCTACACCGAAATGATATTGCCTTAGTTTGTAGTTCAAGACCCCACCCCGAAGAATCCGTCCTCAGTACTCTGGGGCGAATATGTGACCTTATGGAGTGTAAAAGTAAGTTATTTTAGTATAAGTGTAACTATTAAGCGGGGAACACAGTTATCCGATGCAACACTACACAAATCCTAAGTCCAATTTACCATAAGATTGTATTACCCCCGTGCACATCTGCCCTATGCCATGCAACGCTACCCTACACCACGCTCTGCGATCTCCACTGTCCAGATTTTCGTCGGGCAGCATCGAGTACAATCGAAGACAAAACCGGACACTTATATTTTTCTTTCAAACTATATGTACTATGTCGTTATATTAATTACAACATACTTATTTTAATATAAACCAAATTAGATAGATCAAAAATTCATTAGTTTTTATTTTAAAAAATTAATTTTAATAATTTAGCAGAAAACTGATCAAAACACCGGAATACCATTTATTGATAGAATGAATTTAACGAACAATTTATTACATGGATTTGCTCATAAAACTTAACTAACAAATTATTTCATGGTTTTTCTCATAAAATTTAACTAACAATTTATTTCATGGATTTGCTCATAAAATTTAACTAACAATTTATTTCATGGATTTGTTCATAAAATTTAACTAACAATTTATTTCATGGATTTGCTCATAAAATTTAACTAACAATTATTATATGGTTTTGTTCATAAAGTTTTACTAACAATTTACTACATGGTTTTGTTCATAAAACTTAGCTAACAATTTATTACATGGTTTTGTTCAAAAAAATTAACTAACATTTATTACATGGTTTTTCTCATAAAATTATACCATTTACACATTACACCAGTAGCGGCAGAACCGGACACTCATATTTTTTATAGTTTGTTTCGAACTATGTATATGTAATTTTATCATTATATTACTTACAGCAAGCTTTTTTAATGTAAGCCAAATTAAACGAGATCAAACTGCGCTTGACGTCGAATAGAAGTGCACACCCTACCAAAAAAAAAAGAGAAGACGTCGGGCAGCATCGGATAGCGTTGCAAGGAGTAAGTGTGTTCTCCACTTTAGAGTACGGATCAATCCCGCCCAGAGGAATATCGAGTACTTACGGGGAGTGAATGTGATCAGAAAAATTGACATCTTGGCTACATGAGTCCCACGATCCATATCTTCTATTGATCATAAAATGTGCAATGCAAATTTCAAAAAATTAAACAGATTCTTGAACAGGTGGTTTGTATGTGTCCGTTCGGATGACAACGTTCGCTGTTGTTAGTAATGTTAGTCACCAAACTTGGTCTGATTTCTCACACCTGTAGTGGGCGCAATTTTTTTTCGCGGACATTTAATCCTTACCGGTAAAACCTATGTAAGAACACTCTTACAAGTTGGTCATGAAGTTAGACATTCACTTAAATGAGAGTCTACCATACTTATCAGGGTTATAGGTGGTTTTAACGTTGGCATTCGTTTCAATGCCGTCTGCCACTTTTCCATCATGCTTTTTACATATGGTGATCAAATCCATCCCATGAAAATTAGCCAAGACGTTCGAAGCGTGTACATCCTCAGCCATAGAGCAAAATTGAGGTTCTCCTTGAAGGTCAGAAATGGAGACATCAAAAACACGACCACTCAGACATCACATGAAAATTTAGCTCCTTGGTTGACGAGTCTTTCCGATGGTTTGTGAACATAATCGGAGCTTAGTCGTCGAACCAGTCCCTTCGTTAAAGGGTCCATCACGTTCTTTTTCAATTTTTATCTCAAACTCACTTTGATCTAACTGATCATCTGGCGATCAAACTCCCTTCATTTCATTTTCCTGTTGTAATATTTATTTAAAAATGCGTTTCTGAAGGAAATTCCAAGGTGACATTGATTTTTTTTGTGGGCCGAATCACGTCGATTTCACAGGTGCAAGAACGCGGCTGTGGCGAATCTCAGGCGAACAAATTACAAACGTAAACAAAGTCGTAAAAAATTTCTCTTCAGGGGCAAGTAGGAAATTGAGACGTAAACAGTCCCACGAACATGCCCGGAGAATCCAGTAGGTTTTAATTATACTCAAATCCTTTATTTAAAAGAGATCGTCCAAGTCATTTTCTGCTTTAATAGAACTATCACTTATAAGGTTAAAACGCAGAGAAAGCCATTTAAAAAATAACGGTCAAGGTTTTGAGAAAAGAGCGGGGTTAAAAAGTCATCTCGTTATAACGAGTGAAAAACTGTTATTTTGAGGTTAAACGATTAAGAAGAAATCAGATCTGTTAATTTAAAAAACAATAATTTTCATGGTTGAAGAATGTATTGAATAATCAAACAACTAACAACAAATTAGTCTCTTCCAATATTTCGTTCTTTAAAATTTACAAATCTTGACAAAATGGCGCTTTAAAGAGAGGATGATGATCTCTCAATGAATTGTAAGTAGTTGCACTCTTTATTTGCTTTATTTAGCTTGTTCATTTTACTATCTTAACATCAGTATTAAAAGAAACTGCCTATTGATAAGCTTAACTTTTTATATTTCATCTGACTTATCCTCAAACGTTAAAAAAAGAAAAATCCATGTGATACTTTTCATATTTAGCATCGCGTATATCGTATTATAAGGGTGAAAGGTAGTTGGTTTGGTAAAGAAAGTCCTCCAAGGTAAAAGACGTACCAACGAAACAGGATTCGGATGTAAAAACAACACAAATAAAAACAAGTGTTGAACCGTCGCCGGAGACGACGACCCGTTCTGATATTCACCAACCTGCCAGTGATAAAGAGGATGTTGAACCTTTCCTACATCAATTTGTCTTTCAACTCAAAAGTAAAATTAATACAAAGATGCATAATTTTTTCCCTTTTATTTTATTTTAATTTTAATCTGTGTTCACCCTGGTTTTCAACGATCACTCATAAAAAAGCGACGTGAAAGAAAATGGTGAGGCTCCAATCACGGTGTATGCAAATATTACTTAAAAAAGATAAATCATGTACAAGACGAAAAGTGCACGTGTGGTAGCATAGAACATTGGAACATATAATGATGATGTTTCCAATCTACGAAGAGAAACGTAGAAAGATGCTGAGTGCTATTACAAAAGTAATGGGAAATATGGTAGAATATTTAAATATAATAAACCCCTGTTCTAACGAGGTGATCTATGAAATAGAGGACTTCTTGAATAATATAAACCAAAGATTAATCTTTATGTAAGGTATTGGTTCAATGGAAAAAGTTAGTGTCACGAGCGGGATTCGAACCCACGACCTTCTGCTAAATACGCCTCTGCTTTACCACTTGAGCTATCGTGACTTCGATCCACTCGGGCACCAACTTCCCATCTCAACCTACAACCTTTCGAATTTTCCCTCCTTTTTTTTTCGCAGGAAGTTGGTGTCCGAGTGGAGGGATCCCGAGTAAATTGGGGTTAAACCATCAACTTATATAAATGGAGAAAAAATGGATATGCAGAACAAGCTGTGACAGGTGCTTTAGGACGGGAACAGCTGAAAGAAGAGAAATGATGAATGGTTGAGTGAGTGCGGTATTCCGTACTTTTGCAAGTCATGTCGAGAGACGTGTTGTCGAACTCCCTCAATCTGATGATGAGCTAAAAGCTCGAAATCCGGATTTTTAAAAGGATTCAGCTGAAAGAATGGAATTTGAAGGAAATTTATGTGAATTCTTCACCTACAGGGCAAAACTGGACTTTTGGACAAACGGGATAAGTGCTTTGCTGATAAGTCTTTAGGCCTGATTGGGTATAATTGATTAAGTCGAAACCACTTCCTTTTTTTAATATGCCTTTTTAGAAACCGCGAAAAAATTTGATAAATCTACTTGTTTTATCCTGTTTGGCCCGAATATGCAGAATTCAAATTGGATGACTGTGCCAATTGGGATTTAAACATAGAAAAAAAATAGGATGCCCTGATCAATCACTGAAAGACGCGTGTCGTTTTCAATGAAAGACCTAGGATACTAACTACCAATGGGGTTAGACCTTAGGTGGAAAAAGGAAACAAGAATAGACAAGCGGAAAGGAAATAGCTCAACATGTTTTTAGAAGTAAGTAGGAAGGAAGTGATGACCCCACTTAGGGTGGGTCTTGACTCGCGGGTTTGTTCAATTACGCAAACGCGTTTCGATATTGCGCCATCTTCAGTGAGGACTATGAAGACCAACACGTATCAAACTACGGCTAACGCAAGGGCCGCAATTGAAAGAAATTGACACGGCACTCATCAATGGAAGGGGCGGGATCGGATCTCAGCGACCCTTAATGTGGTCCCAACCACTTTCAAAAATGAGTTTCTTCGATGGAAGAACACTCGTTCAATGGGAGCTCAAGTTCACATTTGTGTTGCGAGCCCTCCCCCAAAATATGGAGCCAGGGATAGAGTACAATAAGCTGTACAGCTCAGCTGCAGTGCTCAGGAGGGAACTCCTCCAGTCCCTGGTATCCAAATTAAAAAAAGGCTAACGCACGTTAAAAAATGAAAGAATGGAGTCGGAAAGAAACTTAGCATGCTAATAAAAACTGTACGGATGCGCCAAGAACAAAACTTATTCCAGAAATAAAACAGCAATTATAAAATGATAGCATATTTGTTTAATATTCACTAAAACCGTTAATTTACTAATTACGTTTGTCGGCTTTGATTTGCATGAGATATGAATTCCTGGGAAACGTCGGTAGAATTGAACCTTCCATTTGAAAATCTATCCCAGGCGTGCGCGTCAGCGACACACGTTTAACGTAATAACATAAAATTATGGTATAATAGCCTCGTTCAATGTGGCGAAACCGTTAGACCAACGCCGGGCCATGGGCCAAAGGTTCGGAGGGTTGCGTTTACGCCTCCTCATCGCCAGTGAACTCTGATTCGTTTACGAGTGAAAATCCACTTAGTTACGTGACCTCGGCCGATCGCAATTTGAATTATTCATGATGGCCTTTTTCTGATAGGCCATGAAAACCTTGGTCGACCTTGAAAAACTACCGTAATACACGAAACGCCCGCGTCCCCGGTGTAAAAATAATCAGGACGATCAATGTGGTACAAGAAATTCGGCGTTTTGCCTCAGATGAATTCTTGAGTTAAGCAAACGCAGTAATTTAAAAAAAATGACAATATGAAGAATACAAAAAATTCAAAATCCACAACCCCTACCAAAAAATACTAAGGCTGTTACTATTTTTACCTCCCCAGTAATTTCTTAACGAATCACGCCACTGTCTTTCAGACTATAGATTTTTTAATTACAAATGGTTTATATAAAATTCAATTGTTTCTTATAAGTGAACATCGGAAAACGGAAAAAAAAAGAATCAATCGATGGAAATGAGCAGTGTTCGCATTGCGGATATCGACCAGCTTAAGAAATGCTTGACGTCCAAATCAGGCTTGGTCAAAGCATTATGTGATTTATTTCAATTTCATTTTTAAATGTTTAGTATTTAGTAACTGTGTTCAGACTCTCAACACGACACACCACTGTGACACCTCTGCACAGAAAAAACATTTTGAGCCCTGAAGATGATCTCAATAAAGATCGAAACGTTGGCACGATAGAGAAAATGTTTTTCTAAACCTACGTCACACCAGACCCCATCTCACGATCTCCATTTATGTTTTGTGGTATAATTGACCAAATTACTTATTTCAATTAATGACTATTTTTATTTAACCATTGCCCTAACCATTTGGCGCCATGATAGCTCAATAATGTCAAGTAATTATTCTTTTTATTTAAGGTCTTGGTCGAGATAAAAAAGTTAGTGTCACGAGCGGGATTCGAACCCACGACCTTCGGGTCAAAACGGCGCTACTCTACAACTTGAGCTATCGTGACTTCGATCCACTCGAACACCAAATTCCATCCAACCAACTGGCCATTTGATTTGTCGCCGAGTTCGAATCCTAATTACACATTTGAAAAATGGCAAAAAGGAGGGAAAATTCGAAAGGTAGGATGAGATGGGAAGTTGGTACCCGAGTGGATCGAAGTCACGATAGCTCAAGTGATTAGAGCAGCGGCGTATTGAGCCGAAGGTCGTAGGTTCGAATCCCGCTTGTGACACTGACTTTTTTTACCAGTCAATTGGACCACGAAATATAATGGGGTTATATATAACTTTACAGGTAATGGTGCTCAGATATATGCTGTCAATTTTCTAATTATGATTAATTAACACTTCGTCATTCTTCACAATTTATTAATAAACACTATAACATTATTGTAAAATAAATAAATAACTCCAGAATCCGAAAAGTATATTAAAATAAATTTTTATAATAAAAATACTAATCCAGCTAGGTCACATAATTCAGTAATTGACTTTCCTTTTTCTCCTTAGTCTCTCCGGCCAACTTTTTTTATTATTTCTTAGTTGTTTTCCCTGGAGAAAAGCCAGTCCCAATAACTAGGATTAGGGGGAGGAACACATGGGACCGCAGCTGATCCACCTTTATCCTGTTTTCTTATTTTGCCCTGACAAACTTTTAATTAAGGGCCGGGCTTTGTATCCCTCCAAGAAGCCCATCAATCAAAACGAAAAATGAAATTTATATATCCAACTATAAATAGGATGGCTTGTTTAAATCTCCTGAAGAGTAAATGAAAAAATAAAAGACACGACTATTTTTAGACGATTTATTATTTTTATGCGTGTTTTTTCTTAATCTTAATTCCGCCCTTACCAAAAATAGAGGGAAGACACTACGATGTTTTAAATAGATTTTTTTAAATATAAATTTATTTGTTACTTATATATGATAGTATACTATACAAATATGTATACATGATTAATATACACAAAGCACAACCCTAGCACTAATGGGTGGTGATTAGTGACCGTTAATCGATAATTATTCAGAAATCGTGAGATGCGGTCTGGTGTGATGTAGGTTTCAGAAAAACATTTTCTTTATCGTGCCAACGTTTCGTTCTTTATTGAGATCTTCAGGGCCTGGGATTTATAAACATTGTTTAAATTATACATGCATGTAAGTTGTGAAAATGAATTTATATGATACAAATTTTAGGTTTAATCAAAGTATTTGTACTCCCTCAAAGACAACACGAGCTCTCAACACGACACGTAAGAATGGCACAATTGCACAGAAGACAAACACTTTGAGCACTGAAGATGATCTCAATAAAGATTGAAACGTTGGCACGATAAAGAAAATGTTTTTCTGAAACCTACATCACACCAGACGGCATTTCACGATTTCTGAATAACCAGCACTAATGCCAGCACTGCAGCGGCAGAACACATGCTTTGAGGAGCCAGCCATTGCTTAGGGGTCAAGAAGGTCCCGAGGCCATCGTCGGTTGAGGCGACGTGGTGGGTTGTCAGGATGGGAATGAGTGGAGAGGGCTCGATCAGTATGGTTAGGTGGTTCGAAAGCTAGGTGTGGAAGGTTTGGAATCTGGACCGGATTAGTTCGTTCATAAAAGGAATGTTGAAGCCTTTGTGGATAGTGAGGTTATGGTACTTTGACAAATTGTCAAAGGACTTTCGATTGGAAGAACTGGATGCGCTGGATTTTTGAAGGCTTGGCAGTACTCCAAAGCTCCACTCCCTATGTCCATATTGGTCTTAGTAAAGTCGTGTACAGTGTTAGCTTTGTCTTAATTGTCAAAGTCGATTTCGGTCTTATAAGTCTTCGTAGTAGTCCAAGTCTTAAATTAAGTTGCTGTTTTTTTAAGTATTGTGTGGGGATTCCACATCAATCTGCTCTCGAGATAGAGTCTCATCAGTGGAAACTGGTGTGTCTTTGTTGTTCATATGCAAAAGAGGGCAAGACTGCTTTTTCAGCGTAAAAGTACAATGAGAGCATTTTTCTTCGTTCAGTCTTGTCATCCATTTTTTACACCAGTCTTCGATAAGCTCAAGGTGTTCCTGGATGTTGGAGGTAGCTTGGACAGGATTCGAGTTAGAGGATAGGATTGCGGTGTCGTCAGCATAGGTGATAATAGTGTCAGGATGTATTGGTAGGCCAGCAGTATAAATGATATATAGGATAGGACCAAGGATACTACCTTGCGGTACACCAGCCTGTATCTGTTTGACTTCCGAGAATTCATTGCCGCACCTCACTCTGAAACAGCTGTCAGCTACTCGGATTTCAATAAAAGGTAATAGTGAGGAGAGGGTAGGAAGTGCTTAAGTTGAAAAAGTATGCCTGGATGCCAGGCCCTATCGAAAGCCTGTGCTACGAACGCGCCCAGGCAATACTCCATTTTGTTTTAAATAGAAAACATGGAATTCTAGTTCAAAAGAGCTATACGTAATTATAAAATGACTATGACAAACTAAGTGTTTAAAATACTAAAGTCCGTTTTTAACATTTAATAACTTGAATTTACACTTTATATAACTAACCCTCCATAAAAAATAAAGAAGGGGTAAGGCATTAAATTGACTGCCTCACTCCTAAACCCAGTTTTAACAGGGTGTGAGAAAGGTAAATTAAAATTGCCAAAGGCTAGGAAATAGGAGACCAGCTCAGGCAATTTCAGATTATAAACGGCCCAACCAGCACATTTGCCTAAGAGGTGGCTTTCGCCAAAATGCTTTCAATTTTTAAAGAGGCCTAAGTGTTCTGCTAGATTTGCGGTCCCGCGGCCGGTCCGGCCAACCCTTAAGTGCCCAATTCATCCCCCTAACGTCTCAATTATTTCACATCTGACCCATATACAGGATGAATGGGCGATGAACAAATTAAATTTTACGATTTTATGATATAGCCAAAACAAATTTATATTTGTCCAAATGAAATAAATGAGGATAATATTTATACAATATGTATAACCTGTATTCCTACATTCTATACATCCATCTAAATCGATCAATGGTTTAAAAAATAAATAAATATACATACTTTTAGATATGGATCACACAAATAACTATCCGGCCGATAAAACTAACGTTCTTTTAAACAACCCTAATAAAATTGATACAATATTTACGATTTGCCTTATTCTTCCTGTTATTTTGAAACGTTATATGTACAACGATGAGGGTAACGAAAACAAAACCACAACCTCGAGGAGGATTCATCAGGAATGAAAATACAAGGTCGGCCAGTATCTAGGCATGTCTTAGCCGCAAGGATGCCCAAAAGAAGTTTACTTTCACGAAAATTCATCCTATCCCTTCATGAAAAAAAAATTATCTCCCATCTTGTAAACGAGGTTTACTTACCTAATATCCGTTCCTTATCCTGCGTACCAATCTGATCCATTTCAGAATGGCGTCCAAGGTTGAAAAATCGTTTATGGCAAACGATTATATAATAATTAAACGAGGATTGATAATTTCTGGATTAGCGTCGAAAAAGTGAGAGCACAATATAAATAAGTACTTGGTAGGACAAAAGTGTATACAACGCATGAACCCTATATAACATCACAAAAATAGTACTTTTAGGGATTTTTGGTAGTTTGTCGTTCTATAATATTAATTGCCAAGATTGACTTATTTTAAAGCGACTTGTTTTTGGTTTCCATATTTGGACGGTTTTATTATATTAATATATTTTAGTTTGTTAAGAAGGTAAATATTCAAACAATAACTCATGCAATGGGAAATACATTAAAGGACATGGAATATATTATTTTTGTATTTTGAGGAAATTGGCGAACGGGCTATTTGAGGTTTTGTACAGGCGTATGTACTCACCAATGTGAACTCTGAGTGAACTTGCGATATAGGGCTAGAAATGCAAAATGGTGAAGCCCGGAAGCCCGAGGTTAGTAACCTAAGCCCAACTTAGAACCCCCCCCTCTGGGGAAGTTTGCGAGAGGTCAGTGCTATCAAAAAGGGTAGTCACTGGATAGAAGTGGAGTTGAGTTGGACAGTTAGTCGCGAGTTTATTGTTTGGAGTAGTTACTGATCAGTGCCCAAGGCTAAGTCAATATTTTGATAGTGAATGCGACAGTTGTCCGTTGCTAAAAATTGAGACGAGTGAGCTAGACTTTCTTAGATTTTTATGCTGTGAGCGAGCTTTGAAATGTGTGGCTTCGGATTAGATACATCCTTTGTGGATTTTAAGCAGTTAAAGTTGTTGTTTTGAAATATGTGAGGACCTGGATTTTTTTTTTTCATCACACCAATTCGGAAAAAATGCAGTACTGAAGAATTATCGACTCACCGATTCTCCCACCCTCCCTCCCTCCCTCCCTCTCACGCTCTCTCATCCACCCTCTCTCTCGCTTTCTTTTATACTCCCTCTCTCTCGCTCTCTATTATACTCCCTCTCTCGCTCCCTCTCATCCTCCCTTTCTCTCTCATCGTCCCTCTCTCCCTCTCATCCTCCCCCCTCTCTCTCACACTCTCTCTCTCGCTCTTTCTCTCTCTCTCTCTCTCTCTCTTTCTCTCTCTCTCTCTCTCGCTCCCTCTCCCTCTCTCTCATCCTCCCTCCCTCTCTCTCATCCACCCTCACTCTCTCATCCTCCCTCTCTCTCTCTCATCGTCCCTCTCACTCACTCTCTCTCTCTCTCTCTCTCATCCACCCTCTCTCTCATCCTCCATCTCTCTCTCTCTCATCCTCCATCTCTCTCTCTCTCTCTCTCTCTCTCTCTCTCTCTCTCTCTCATCCGTCCCACTCCCTCTCTCTCACCCTCTCCATCACGCCTTCAAGCTACGACATATATTATAAAATATATAATCTGAAAAAACACAGGGTCAACAAGAAAAAGTCGTAAAATCGTGATTTTTAATTAACCATTTGAAAATAGTTCTACCAAAAATAAACTTTTTTTTAATCATCTACTATAATATTAAAACTGAAGTAATACACTAAACTGATAATTCCTATTAAATAACGCGATGCATATGGAAAGGGATAAAAAATGCTTCACGGAAAACGTCAACCTGTTATGAAGTAGTTTGTTTAAAATTTCGTAAATTTTTCTATCTAGGGAGAGGCGGGTTTGTTAATAGTTTCGTCACATTTGAATAAACCGTACTTAGCAAATCGATATCAAAATCGGGTCAACGAATCAGCCGCATGTTCTCCTCACAATGCCCCAATGAACAAGAATCGGGGAACGATTGCAATCTGAAATATTTTGTAAATGCTTAAACCTGTCCTTAGAACAATTTTTATTTAGAAATCAAGCCGATCTGTTTTGCTTTACATAGAGAATAGAGTAATATCGCGTTTGTCGAAGATATACTCGATTTATCAGCCGGTGCAGGGCACGGCCGTCACGAACCTGACCGGAATAACCATCCCTTTAATGAGACCAGTGAACCAACAGGGCATAAATCACTGTTCAGAACGATTTAAAACCTATTTCGGAATTTTCAGTTTTATTTTAATAACAAATCCAAGCTATCGTCAATAAATGGCAGCTCCGGTCGTCAAATCGTCCAAATCGTTAAAGCCAACAAACCCGTAACCATGGTTTACGTGTAAACTATTTTTATGACCCAATGAAGGCATGATAACGAAGCCAGTTTTATGGCTCTACAACGGAACGAAGTGAAATTAGACAAATTAAGACTTTGTACATAGAAAATGGCTTGTAACCAAGCATGTCTATTTTACTACAGACAAAAACGAAATATCAAACAAAAAAGATCAAATGAGCCATTCTTCCATATACAATTTTCACTTATATGTTCATCGTGTTGATGCGTAAAGACCTATTAAAATAATTTTCTCAATATTAAATTCTCCAAATACAGTCGACTCTTGATAATTCGAAACCCAAAGAACCACAAAATAATTCGAATTATCAAAAGTTAAGCAAAAAAATGAATAAGAGTACGCTTTCTTAAAGGTTCCTACTTAATTCCACTATTTTTCGTGGTCCGCTTGACCAATTAATAACAAATGTTCCTACTTAAATTGTACATATATAAAACATAGTAAAAACAATTGTTAAAAAGTGTGAATAGATCAACTGATGATTTTCCAAGATGGCCAGTTTTGAGAAAATTTTGACAAAACACTAATAATAATAATAATAAGTTTATTGCACACAAGAAGAAAAAAGAAAAATTACATATAATTCAAACAAGAAAATAAACTTAATACGGCAAGGTAACCGTCTGCCGGAGCTTGGATTAATTATTGACTAATCCTGTAAAATAAACGTACAAATGCATTAAACTAAATCTATGCTGCTAAGTGTAACATCTATAACAAAATACCAAATCAAAAGGACACAAAACTGAGAATTAAAAATCAATGAGCGGAGCTGAGACCGGAGAAACAGAAACACCAAATATCACGGGAAAGAGCGGGGACAAAGAAATTGGGAGTAAAAGAGAAGAAGAGAGAAGAATTACTAATTAAATTCGTTTACTATTAGCCTTCGAAAGGCCCAGGCCGCTTTAGCATAATTCACCAAGTCTGTCCAATCTGGTCCGTTGAGCAATCTGATGCATCTGTCCATTGATACGGTTCTTTCGCTGAACGCAGATAAACGGTAGGGGGACAGAATGGGGCATTCCGCGACAAAGTGGTATATGTCTTCCTTCACCCGGTAATTACATAACTCACACTCCTGTTGGGTGAGGAGATCATACGGCTTATGTCGTAGGTTCAGCAATTCTCCCCTCAGTTTCAGGATCCAACGTATGTCTGTAATTTTCTTATTTGTCTTTTGGTCCCCAACCAAGCTGGCTCATCTGACTCCGTGATCCAGCATCCTATATATACGGTATCGACGGGAAGCCTGCACTCTCTCTATGTTGCTCACCATAAAACTATCTTTCAGTCGACTAATAATTGACTGGAGTTGAAGAGAGAGAGAGCCTTACTCTCGGGTTGCAAAAAGGAGAAACCCACTCCGACCCTGTCCGCCAGTCTACCCCAGTCAGCAGCCCAAGATATCCCCAGCCTGACACAAAACACTAAACTCCATATATAATATATGTAAGCAATAAGTATAAGTAAACTCCATATAAGCAAGCAATAAGTGCAAATTTAGAGGAACATTAGGAAGAAAAAGTTGGAATTGTAATAAAGCAGGGAAGTGGCTCCATTTCGATTTATAGAATGCTCTCCATTTCCTGGTTGCGAAAAATATTTCGTATTAACGAGTATATCAAAATACATTTTTCGATTTAACAAAGTGACCTGAGGCATTATCAAGAAATTCGAATTATCAAGTTTCGACTCTTCAAAAGTGCCATCGATGGGTAGACTCTTCGCCAAGGGATGGGCAGTACTTTTCTAGCGCTTTTTGACTTAAGCAAAGCATTGATCAGTTTGGCACCCTGGCTTGCTGTTCATGCTCAAGGGCACACCGATTTTTCCGAGTCACTGAAGGCATTCCCTCTTAGAATATTTCCCTATCCATGCTGGGCTAGCCACAACATACCAGGTTTATACAGCTGGTATCACATTCTCAAACTACCACATTGAAATTTGCAAATGATTCAGCGATCAACTCCGATCCCGCTATTTCCAATCGAAACCTACAAAACCTTACTAGTCTTGAAGTGAAAAGAAAAGGGTAAAATTTAACACAGGCAAATCCACCACATTACCTTTAGTCTCTGTAAAAAGATATTTTCTCCAGTCTACCTAAGTAATATCCCCCTCCCAGCTGCGGGCAAGGTACGCAAACTGGGAATGTACATCGAAAAGCGATTGAGGTGCACTCCTCACAAAGATTGAAATGTCAACAAATTATGACACAAAGCAGGACTCTTGCAAAGAAGACAAACGCCCTGATTTACCTTTCCAAAATAAAATGATTCTTTACATCATATTAAGCCGATACGGAGTGGGAGAGAGATATTTAGCTAAACTTTCCAACATCCGCCGCATCCAAACTGCCCAATCCTTGACACAGTGACAAGCTAGGTGACTAGTGACAAGGCGAGTCTCTTGGTACCCAAGAAGAAAAAAAAACGAATAGTTTAGAACGGCCGCACTAGCACGTGGTTACATAGCCATTCAGCAGCCGAGTCACCTAATAAACGAGCGGGTCTGGGTTTTTTGTACCTGGTGGGCAGTGGTTTCTGATCGTTTCACAATCTACGAAATTATTATTTCCGCTGTTTTTGAAAGACCTGCTCTATGGAATCCAAATGAGGATCTCCACAAATATTGTCCATACAGCACTTTAAATTCACCTTCCAACATTCTTCGCCGATTGATGTCATGCACCCAACTCTTTGAATTATACCCTAATACATCATATTTCAAATAGCATGTTCGGAAAGACATAGTTTTCAAGTTAATCTAGAGAGAGACATATCGGGAACTTTCTTACACAAAGCACAAAGCACTACTAACGTCACGTGTGGCCACTTCTAACCTGCCACCAAGTACTCAGGCGACACACTTTGTTACTAAGCACCTAGCTTGTCACCTCCGGTGTGGCCTTAGCCTTATAATCTTACGAAAAATCCTTGGCGCTCCATGTATCAAACTACATACACAGACTTAAATATTCTATTCGTCCAAGATAAATGCCCTCCTTTGGTCGAAAATTAAAACACAACCCTCCAAACCACCGCAAAACAGTACATCCAAAAACTAGCATCCCGACAAATTCCCTCGCAGACGATGACCGCGACGTCTCTTACGAAGTGAAAGTGATAATAACATAAGCATTAATTAAACAGAAAACATTTTAGCACCATTGAAGAACTGCCTATGGTTTATTTTTTATTATTTTGGATCTATGTGCTATCTTTCTGTTACATCTTACCGAATTGAAGGTAATTGTAATTTACTGCAAATTTAAAAAAATATTAAGCCGGCCTTTATCTCTAAAATATTAAAAATTCAAGTTTTGGTCGCGTGAAACAAAATAAATCAACCTTACTGTAACGTATAAAATGTTTGTGACAGTTTTATCATCATAATGTAATAATACATTTCCGTTTGAGTACTATTTCTCTCCATTCTCCCTTCAATATTATTTATGAGGCAGCTCTGGGTTTAAAATATCGTAGATCATTTAACGTAAGCCATGTTTAATTTATCGCATCATCAATCGTATTATTCATGAAATAAAAAAGTCAAGGTCGGGCTTAACGTTATACAACCAATAAAATTAATTAATGCGTAGAATCCTATACGATACAAAGCGTAATTAAATTAAGCCTCCTTATGAATTATTTCCATCAGACAATTCTTCATTTCTCAATAGAAAAAATTATGATCTCCATTTTCTTTGTTTATTTTCAACAGTAAAATCTTTAATGTGTCATTTATCTTTTTTTAAATCAATTTATGAAGT
Source organism: Cimex lectularius (assembly GCF_000648675.2). NCBI lineage: Eukaryota > Metazoa > Arthropoda > Insecta > Hemiptera > Cimicidae > Cimex > Cimex lectularius. The sequence goes on along the minus strand of NW_019392785.1, from coordinate 480,612 downwards.
TTTTGCCAGAATTATCTGAGTTTTAAGCCAAATTTGTGCCAACCGGCATATTAATCTCAATCATAGAAGTGAGACCCGTTAATCCTTGAACAAATTCAAAATTGTATGTAAATTAATTGACCTTGGTTTAAACACACCTGCCAGTGTCTCCAACTATCTCAATTTGCGCCAAAAAAAAATTTACCTACCAATAACCCAAAAGTAAATTAACAAAAGTTAAGTACAGTATTATTTTCAGATTTTTTATACCCTTACATCCTCCTCAGTGCATAGTAATATCGCCTCTTATTTATATATTTTTAGTTTTTAAGGTGAATCTGTCTAGTTTTTCCTTTCAGCAGAATCCCGTACTTACAAAGTCCAGAACTGTTTCGATGGGAACGTCAAAATTCAAATTGTCGGACATGGATCGGGTTAACCTCTCAGGGTGTGAGGATATTTGTCATGGAATGTGAAAAATTTGTTGGTGACTAGATTTTTAACGATTGGTATTTGGAGGTGAGAAGGATAGTGTTGGAAACATAATAGGGAGGGATTATTTAAGATAGTGAGGTGCGGTCTGGTGTGACGTAGGTTTTAGAAAAACATTTCCTTTAACATGCCAACGTTTCGATCTTTATTCAGATCATCTTCAGCGCTCACTCGAAGTGTTTGTTTTCAGTGTAGATGTGTCATACTTATGAGTCGTGTTGAAAGTGCCCAAGTGTTGTCTCATCAGTCGGCGGAGAGGGTTTAAGGGGATTCGCGGGATGCGAGGTTTCTGACGTGCTGATTTAAGGAAGTTGGGAGGGTTTTGTGAAATTTGCGGTAACTGATTTCAACTTGAACGAATGGGATATGTAAGTCTGTTTGTATAGTTAGGTTCAATACATAAAAAGATGCATCCAGTATTTTTCGTATGATTAAGGACTGGGCAATTTGAATGCGGTGGATGTTGGAATGTTTTGCTGAACCCCACACTTTTCTATTCCGTAGTCCATAATGGCTTAACTATGGTGTTGTAAAGCAGCCTTTTATTTTTGTCAAGTAAATTAGATCGTTTGTCAAAAAGTCGTGCAAGAGCTCTATATCGTGTCATAACCTCCTGACGTAAGGCGTTTGTCGATGTACAGTCCAAGGTGCAGCACCTTGTCCGCAGTTTGGAGGAGAATATTATTTAAGAAAACAAGGGGGAGATCTTTTAATCTTAATTTGGGGGATTTTGGTATTGTCTGCAAATGTGGTGGTTTCGTGATGTGATGGCATTTCAGCTGTAGATGTGGGGGCCAGAACGCCACCCTGAGGAAAACCAGATGGATAGGGAAATATGCTGAGAGGGAATGGCCTTCGATGACTTGGAAAAATAGGTCAGTGAGGTAACTGTGCAGTATGAGATAGTAGGAGGATGGAAGAGCCCTTGAGCATGAACAGCAAGCCCGGATGCCAAACTCGATCAAAAGCTTGGCTTATTTTTACAGATAAAATCATTGTTTAAATACCATATACAAATTTTAAATAGATGGTTAATTATTATAAAATAAACTACTTTAGTTTGAAACATTAAACTACAAATAAAAGCGGGCAATTTCGTTCCTAAACATAACCTAGTTTCGACCCCAAAAATGAATATCTTGAGCAAGCTAGTTATGTCTAGGAGTAAGAAATGAAAAGTTTAAATAGGAAAAGAAAATAAGCTTTATGTCGCTTGAGGCAAATGAACGTTAATTTTTTTAATCTTATCTTTGTTGTATGCAAATGTCTTCTACTGAAGAAGCACGAACATTTGAAGCGTGACCCTTGCACAGTGTTCAAGTAGATACGCGATGCTTAGAAAGCATAAGAAATTGTCGAGGGCGATAAAATAATTAAATTGTTTGAATAAAGAGCCTTGTTTAAAGGCCGTGGAAGCGAGTAAGTTAATACGGTAATTTTCCCGTTTGCGGACTCGCCTTAAGTACCTCAACTCGGCCACTTACGCCACCGTCTAAGTTTACGGCATTTTAAGCCCATTAAGAGCAAAAACAGTGATCGAATAAACGACGTCCCTTGAACGTCGACGCTTTCTCCCGGCCCGATTTAACTGGAATGACACATGACATATCTGTCACACTTTGCTGACGGGCGAACTGCCTTTCCGATGCACCAGGCTGCCCCTGTTACCCCGCGAGACCGATTTTTCCCCCCTCGGTTTACGCTTTCCTTTCGAATAACAAACCGCATTTTTCCTGTAGGTGATATAATTATTTATAATCAGATGGGAAAATAATAACTAGTGGCGAGAGATGTCATGTCTGCATTGTAGGTTCAGTTCCTCAAACGGTGTGGCACTCTCTCTAATTCACGACGAAATGAGTTTGACACGTTATATATAAAGCAGTTAGAAAACATCGCGAGAAACATTAAACATAAATCCATTATATTTAGAGGTCTATTGATCAAATTACTCTTTCAATTGCTTAATCTTTTTATATAAGGTATTGGTTGAAATGGAAAAGTTAGTGTCACGAGCGGGATTCGAACCCACGACTTTCGACTTGATACGCCGCTACTCTACCGCTTGAGCTATCGTGACTTCAATCCCCTCGGGCACTAACTCTTCATCTCAGCCCCACCTTTTGAATTTTCCCTCCTTTTTGCCTTTTTTCAAATGTCGTGTAATCGGATTGGATTATTGGCGACAAATGAAATGGCCACTGAGAGCTTTAGTGAAGTATACTTCATTTAATTCATTAAATTAACTATTTTTTCGTGGTCCGCTTGACCAATTATTAACATTCAATTAATTAAGGTTTTAAGTTGAGATAAAAAAGTCAGTGTCGCGAGCGGGATTCGAACACACGACCTTCGGCTTGATACACCGCTACTGTACCACTTGAACTATCAATTTACTTCCATCCTCTCGGACACCAACTCCCCATCTCAATCAACAACCTTCGTAAAGGTCGTGGGTTCGAATCCCGCTCATGGCACTATCTTTTCGACCAAAAGCTTACATAAAAAGATTAATGAATTGAAAGAAGTAATTTGGTCAATAGACCACTAAATATAATAGATTTAATAAGTAAAACGAAGTATACCGACACAACAGCTCCCCGTGGCTACATCATATATCGCCGAGAATCGAATCGTGATTATACGAAATTCTAAAATTGACAAAAAGAGGAAAAATTCGAAAGGTTGTAGGTTGAGATGGGGAGATTTAGCCGAAGGTCGTGGGTTCGAATCCCGCTCGTGACACTAACTTTTTCATTTCAACCAAACCCTTACAAAAAAAGATTAAGTAATTGAAGGATTAAACATAAAATTTTCTTTGGAAAAAAATTAAATCAATATATAACTGCTCCGCGTGTATCATTGATCATTAAGACAAGAAGGTAAAGAGTTACCATTCAATCAGCTCTCATAATTATGACACTAAAAAAACTCGTTCCACAAAAATGAGGTAATAGAAAAATATAATAAATGAATATTTCATTAGGAGATTTATATACACATGATGAATTGAATTTGGCCAGTTAATTTTAATTGTGTTTCACAAAACTTTCACCAAATTTATTATAATTAAATAACGTATATATTTTAAACATATTCGACTCGATTTCCTTCTGGTTTAAATTTTGCTTGAGTATATTTCGATCGCTGTCGCACGTTTGATTTAGTATTGGCGGAGCTTGACTAATGATAAAATTGGCCTCCTTTGTGTATCTTCTTCAGATCCCATTCATGAAATATAATTACGTCTGGTGTACTTGTTCGTTAACACTTAATTATGGTCGGATTGGAAATACATTGGTTACAAATGGCACGGATTTTTCACGTTTCGACTCTTAAAACAATATTCCCATTTGAATTTTACATGGATGAACATGTAATGCCTATGGGCGAATAATAATTTTTATACATTATGTCAGTACAATAATTTTCATTTAACGTCCAACTACCCGTTGGTCATCGCCGCGGCAGTAACCACATTACTATATATCTTTCAAACACTCTCAATTTTAAAAAATCATGGGCTACGCCGTGATTCGAACCCAGGAACGCTTGCAGGGTTCGGACCCCCTAATAACTCGGCCACAGCGTTTACCTATAATTATGTTACACCCTGTGAGAGAAAAAAAATTGTGGAAAAACATGCATAAATCGATTGATTCTAAGTCGTAATTTTTACTTCTACATGTCACATCCTGCCTGAAATTTTAATCCTCGTGTTCTGGTGTTTGGCTGGATCATAAATTACAGTGTTTTACCGAATTATGTTTTCGTTTATATACATATTTTAATGCCATAACGCGTTCAATTGATGTTTTCAAAAATAAAAACGTCTACAGTAAAAGGCCCAGTAAAATCACTTCTGAGGAGTCACCGAATGAAACAATTATTTTTTTACTGGGCACAGCAGAGGTCATATCAATACTTGGCTGCCCGTTTTCGGAAAAAGGAGACTTGTACAAATGTCAGGGGGCAGCTGGATTCGAACCCGGGACCTTAGGGATGAGCACCGTGTCAACCATTGCGGCCACCGCCTTCCCTCCAATAATTGTCACTATTGATTAATTAAATTAAACCATTTTTTTAGTCATTAATATATAAAGTATTACAAATAACTATGAAAACTATGTTGCTAGATCAATTGGTTAGATCTGATCGTACTACATAAATTTAGACTGGCAATTTTCAAAAATAGGGGCATTCTGATGATCGGCATCGCTCGTTCAGGCCAAAATCACCGGAAAAGATTGAAGTTTATGAGTGTTTATATGCTTAAAATCCATTTTAAAAATATTTATTGAAGTAGTAACCCCTAGAGGTTAAAACATCACTCTTATTTTTATGTTTAGTTTACAAACTGACTTTTCTTTAGTAGTGCTGAATATACTGATGAAACAAGAAAATCAAAAAAAATAAAATTTGATTTGAGTCTTTCAAAGGATATGACGTTCCTTTTTAGCTATGTGACCTTGTATATACATTTTTCAAAAAAAGTCTAATAAAACCAATGGTTATTAGACAATAAACGACTAAAATTAAGCCGTACCATTTTATGACGATTCTTCAAGCACATAGCAGTTGACGTATACTCCTAAATGGCACATGGTTCATTACACACGCGTAAACATAAAAACTAAAAATGATGATTTATGATTAAACTTGAGGGTGCGAACATCTAAATACTAAATGACTAAAATGAATTGGCACGTACGAATTTGGCACAACGCGTGTTATTGTTTTTTTGATTATTGATGCTAACTAAACCCACGAACCGACCGCGGTGAGCTCACTACAAACACTGGCCAGAACGAAAGGAGGTGGGATACGGCCGTTCCGCCTTCTTCCAGGAAGCCCCACTGCGCCAACTCCAGGCCCACAATCCGAAAGGTTCGGGTAAAATAAACTAACAACCCTTTTTTTTAACAAATCCCGACATCCGCAATTGAAAAATTATTTCGAAATTTAAGAAAATATTTACACAAATTAAAATAACAAACAAGAACTGCGAGGAACATGAAAGTTATGACAAACCTTCATCAAATTACACATAAGCCAGATGCTGTTTATTTTCTAATCTGGACAAAAATATTTTACAATTTCCTTCAAGTTCAAACTCGTACTGATGGGGGAAAATAACCTATAGCTACAAGAATGTACAGAACAAAAGCTCAAAATCATAACATTCAGAGCACATCGACATGAACACTATCATCCAAAGCCCAACTCAATGCGACTGAGAGATTGTATAATCAATTCAATCTGAACAGTAAATACAACAATAATGATAGAATGTCAAGTAACCATCAGAGCACTGCGTTCAAAGTTGGTTGCAAGACCAAATAAAAAAGTTGGCTGTGCAGATCTGTGTTGGGTCTCAGGAAATACAGAGTTGATGGAAAAGAAGGGCCGGATGTCCCACACCACAAACCAAAAGAATCTTTCTCCTGGAAAAAAAATCATACTATCAGAAAACTTCCAATCTCTCAAATTATATGACAATGATGAAACAATCCTCTCACCGAACCTGAGCAATCCGAAAACCTCTTATCGAGTTCACTAATTTCGTGGTCCGCTTGACCAATTAATACATTACAATTAATTAAGGTTTTTTAGTTGAGATGAAAAAAAGTTAATGGCCGAGCGAGATTCGAACCCACGATCTTCGCCTAGAAACGCCGCTGCTCTACCACTTGAGCTATCGTAACCGCGATCCACTCGGACATCAACTTCCTATCTCAACCCCACCTCTTAGCGAGATTTGACATTCCGCAGAAAGAATCAGAAAAAGACTTAACTTTAATCTGTTCCTGGAGAAAACACTACGTTCAACAGTCATCTCAGAAACATCGGCATTAACCAACAAAAAACAATAAAAGAGGAGGAGGAAACCCCGGTGTACGGTGCTACAGTACTCCGCAGGAGACAATGTTTTGGGCAAAAAGCTCCTATCTATAACCATCAGGTCAATCGTATGTCCGTTTCTTCGCTGTCGGTTTTACGGTCCATTCCAGGCCCTCCCCGGGTGGATGTTGTTGATAGGGTCGCCTATGGCCTCTCTCCTGATGTGTGGCCGCACGGTATCATCAGCGACGAAGGGCTATTAAGGACAGGGTAAGGATCAACTTGGGGAGATTTTCTATCCCCAATGACCTAAGCATCTTGATTGTACAGCCCCTAGCCTCACGACGACAGCATCCACGTAAAATAGGGTGCATGGTTGCCGCCATGAGGATTTCTTGCAATACACTTCACCGATCTAGGCCGCCACCCAACCCGTAAGCCTCAGCAACGTCCAAGACAGTCTCTGAATTCTCGACCGTGGTCACAGGACATCCGGCCTAAGCTTGGTTCCGTCTAGTAGAGTTATAGACGTTTCGGCCTGAACCTGATATCCCGAACCACGGAGGCAGATGATAAGGTCTTGTCTTTTGTTGATTTTCCGGGAAAGAGCGATTCGGGCCAGCAACACATTTCCTACGCTGTTCCTTGGCCCATTTCCTCCAACAATCAATAAAGAAGAGGAAACCCCACCACACCTTCTGCCAGCGTGTGGTGCTGCACTACTCTGCAGGAGAAAATGTTTTGTGCCAAAGAATATAACTAGGAATAAACAAGCTCTTAAAGGCCGAGGCATAACATAACCCCTATAATCTTCATCAATCGTCCAATCAAATCGTTAGTTAGTCGTTTAAGTACTCTGGGAATGAAATTCTTCATCCTATAGGTTGGGGTGATCAAAGTAGCAGAACGAGGGTCGTTTCTTCTACGGATATTGCATTTTTTCGAATAGAAAAAAAATTTAATTTCCCTTCGAAACGACCAATAAAATCCTTTCCTGATAGATCACGCTATAACCAGATTTGGCCTGTAGGCAAGGTGTAATTATAACGACAGTAAAATTGTATACCAGCTTCGAGAAAAACTATCTCAATCTCTAAATCACATCTTGAATAATGAATCTTATCAATCGAGAGGGTTTTTTTCCGTAGAAGAAATATTTGTGCACAGGACGTCGAGTAATAGTCGGCCTCAGAATTAACCATCACTAAACTGGTGGTGAAAAAGCAGTCGAGATTATAATTGCGATCAATCAAAGCCAGCATAAGTGAATATATTACTAAAATATAAATTACAAAACATTATTTTCTTCATCTACTGATAAACCGAATCAGGAAATCAGTAAAGTATACAATTTCAAGAACTATTCAGTGAGTGCCTGATTAACCTTCATGAAAACAAGGAATATATTCGAGAATAATTGGCCCAACAGATTATTATTCATAAATTAATCGCCTGTGTGGTTTCTCACCACTTTGAACCTATAATAAAACGGCCATACCGCTTTGCTTTCAAAACATTTCAAAAATTGAAAATCTTTATTCAAAAATATTTACTGCAGTTTACACATACATAGCAGTGCCAGTTTATATTATAACAAATGTAAGAAAAACCCTAAGCTGTAGGAGTGGTATAAACTAATGACCTCTTCACTCTCTTATGCCTGTACACAAAGTCCTAGTTATAGGCACCATTAGTCAAACTAATTGTTTAATGCATAACACACACCGTTCAAATAAATTCTTGGTGAGGCGTTTTATGTGGTGTACAACGTAATCCATGTCTGTGTTAATGTGCACGTCTAGAATGCGGGTGTAGTGTGGAGATGATGACCAACCGTAAAACCTTAATTTTGGCTTCAAACAGCCTGGGGCAGTTTCAGGCTATTTTGAACAACACGGTGTGTTTTGAACCTAAGGTCAGACAGCCAAAGGGTTTTTAGGGTTCTAAAACCATTGGGGCAAAATGTCAAAAACATAAACATAACAGTCCCAACAGAAAGGGGTTCTGACTAATGAACAATGAGCCAAACTGAACACATATATGCCCAGAGCCTATAATTGGGATAACAAGTCCATATCAGAATGAGTCAACACAAAGACGAACTGCAGGGGTACCAGACACGGTAAACTCATGGGTTAAAGCAACCTCATGAAAACTCAAACACATTGGGATCGTTACACAGGGAAATTCTGGGTAGTGATAGAGCTTCCGGTCAGAGAAAACAGCTACACAACATAGCTATAATCAATCTCATTTGTAGGTTATGGAATGAAGGTGAGGAACTGTCGCCCTATATCTTCGAATGCTCAATAGAGACATAACCTAGGGTCGTTTTTGTAGTTCTGTCCTAAGTTGTCTACTGAGTAATAATAAATTTAAAAATAAATACTGTTAAACCGTTAAATTTTCTTCGCTAGATTTGTAATTTTATAGGAGAAATGTTCGCTGCGCCGAGACAATAATTGGTAGCTAATTAACTTAGAACAAGGTTAATTGGAGCTAAATAAATGGCAACATGTATATACCAGCCACATATTTTATGTTATTTATAACTTCTCGCATTCGCCATGAAGAGATGTGTTTCTAAAAGAAGGATATAACTAATACTAAAACTACTATAACTAATAATAAAAATAATACTTCACCTATCATACATTCTAAATCTACAAATAAAATAGCAACAAGGAATAAACCAATATATTATTTATGAATGATGGAAATATTACTTAAAAAAGGTAAGGATGGTATAATGACAAGGCTGTTTATTGTCTTACGTCAAGAGCACTGTCAATAAATGACCCTCGTAGAATCTGTAGTAGGAGTGAGGTAATGCAGAATACCATTTCCTATCGATTTTGTTTGTACTGTATAAAAACATTTATTTATAACATTAAATGTCTTGAAATGTTTAGGTCTTTTATTACTGATTTTAGGGATATATAAAAGCTCACAACTGTTGGCATTCCGGTGTCAGACAGATTTATCAGTTCAGCCACCGAGGTTGAGCACCTCGACAGCTAGGACAACTATCTTCCATTCAAACTCTCACTTTCTTTTAATCACATTTTTTCTTATTTACAAACTAATACCTTACTCAGTGAATATTCCTCAAACGCCCTGTACACGTATTAATAACCTAATTGAGGGTAGGTAGTAGGTAGGGTGCTTTCCCTATTCCGCCATCGGTCTACCCACACTACAAATTCACGCTAATAAGTACATTCATTCTCAACATTCCCTATGGGTCCCAAACCTATCAATACTATGTACAATAAAACAACCCTGTTTCCTCCTAGGATAAGAATCAATCATCATATCAAGAGGGGCTCACAGGACTCAAGGAATCACAATCTACAATTAGGTGAGGCACATCGAGCTACCTTAACAGAAATTCACGCTAATAAATAAATTCACTCTCATACACAAAAAAAGAACGCAAAACAAGATAGACCCTATAAATTATTCAATAAAACAGTCCGGATTCCTTCAAAAATATGACAAACAACAAAACATCCTTTGGATTTTTACACAAAAGGTACAATAATGCAAAGTACATTTTCACCGTATTTTCCATGTATTTAAACATTTCTAATGTATGAATTACATTAAATGCTTGATTATAAATCGAACTAAATTATTGGATTAAAAATTATTGCCTCATTATAACTACGAATATGGAGTTTTTGATATACACATCTTATGTTGGAACAATAAGAGACTGAAGGGACATGAAACAAGACAACCTAAACGATTTTATTTGTATTTACGTTTTCATGTAAAATTCATCAGTGTTTCTAAGCCTATAAGCAACAGTTGGAGAAAGATGCAGTAACAATCTATCATCGTTGACAAAGCTGTCATTTTTCTCGTGGTTCAGTACCCCTTTCGTCCAGTTTTCTGTTATTCAGCAAGACGGATACCAAATTCTAGCCTCCGGTCGTATATTAATCCTATAAACCTGTGTTTATGCAAATATAATAATCGCCCAATCACGAACGCCAAGGTCTAAAGGGGGCTCAACGCTGCCTCTGCAACCGTTTTTCGATGCAGTAGGAATATTTAGTGGGCCGAATCGCTCAAAATTCCGTCGAAATTCGACTCGGTAGTTGAGCTCCTTCTTGTACGAGCCCACAAAAAATTTGAATTACAAAATAAACCAAACCGCTACTGATTTTACGCCCTATGACGCCGCGGCAAAAACCCGGCTCGGAAAACATAATAAAACTAGTTATATATCGAAATATATGTTAAATACGTAATTAAACGATAAAAAATAGCACTGAAGCATTTTTTGCGAAGCTGTGGTCAAACCAAATTCAAGACGTTACTCAGGTCGGAGGATTTTCAACAAAACTATGGTCAAATACCAATAACTATACCTTAAGGAACATCGACTACTCTGGGATGGTGTGAATATAATTTATTAGCGTGAATGGAGGGGCTTATCCCCAATTAACCGCTTGGGCTCCTTCTTGGTCCCTCTTCTTTCGCCCAATATTGAGCTCTACCAGGATCGTGTTCTTTCTTTATTGTTTTAATCTTATTCGTTAGTCATAACGGTCCGACCTTCCCATCCGAGGCGTTTGCCTCGGTTATCCCCAATGAACCCGAGCAATATCGAGTACTCTGGGGTAATCTGAACGAAGTCTGGTGTGTGAATGTAATTTATTGGCGTGAGTGGAGGAGGATATCTCCAATTACCCCGAGGAATATCGAGTGCTCTGGAGTGGTGTGAATGGTAATCAGATTTCATGTTTTTTATCTTGCTACTGTGTATTTTCTTTTGTTGTTTACGCTATTTTCTCCTGAACGGACCAACCCTTGATCTTCACATAGGCTAGCAGTAGAATAAAGAAAAGAGAGAGTTGGTTACCGTTATATCATAAAACATTCTAATTATTTATTAATTAGCTAAACTAGTTTTCAATATAATGTAGAGGCTGAGATGAAAAATTAGTGTCACAAGGGCGACTCGTACCCACGACCCTGGATCAGTACGCCGACGCTTCTACCTCTTGAGCTGCGTGACTTCAGTCCCCAAGGCACCAACTCCTCATCTCAACCGACTATTATTTCAATTTTCCCTTTGCATTTCTATCACCTCAGAAGATCCCCAGTTTACTGAGAAAAATCTCTTCTTAATCTTCTACCCCTGGCCGGGGGTATACTAAAGTTGAACTGGACTTGATATTTTGATCATATCTTTTGTTGGAATCATGGGTATCTTATCATTTAGGAGGAATTTTTCGTTTCAGTTGAAATATTAAGACCTATTGGGAATAATTCCTATTTTGTGAAACATCTAATATAGTTATTTATAAGAATGACATTTCCCGGTCCAAAGCCTAGAGATCTTTCATTATTCTATAGAATTTGGCATTTTAACCATAGTATTTTTTTGCGAGGCGTGAACTGGCCGAAACTATACTCGAAACATGAAAGATAAACTCGTCTAGGCGTTGTCCAGCGTCGGACGCACAATGGGAAAAATGTCAAGCAAGTACAGCGATAAGAGGCCGTTATCAGGCCAAAAGCTTACCTTATCCGACGATTTCGAGCCTCTGGATGTTAGTTAGCCTGTAACAAATATTATTTAAATTAGATGTTGTAATAACAATAGATAAAAATTTATAAAAACAACCTTTCCACAAGGGGTCGTATACTTTAATTCATCATGAACTAAGAAGTTGAACAGTAAAAACTCAACAGAAACATGACAGCAGTTTGATTAAAAACGATCATATCTGCCCTACACATTACAATACAATGTCTGCGAGAGAAGGCGGACCAGAAGTCGCCTACACAGATAATTCAGATTTTAACGAAATATTCTAACTGCAGACGTTAAACAAATTACAATTGTATGGTATTTTATCACTTGAGTAATTATTACTTGGCAAAGGAAGAATGAAATAACGGCCATGATAGGCATTAGTGTCATTATTTTCAATCATGTTTCAATCGGTCATAAGTGATCAATTTTTATCAAATTTCAGTATTGGAATCAAAACTACTTATGTTCAGCTCGCACAAATATAGCACTGAGAATAAAATATTAACTTGAAAACCAAAATGATAGCGCGCGAAACGAGTTGCTTAACATGAAACTTTCACCTTATTTCTACAAGCTTAAGTACAAATTTATTCCGTTCGGCACTATTACGTAGGTCATAGATTTCAAAAAAGAACTGGAAAAAGATTTTTTAAGTAGCTAGTGCATTCCACCAGTGTTTGAAGCAGCAAAGAATTTAACCCTCCTAGTGTGGGACTCGCGACCTAATCAAAAGAATTAACTCATTTACTTTTGATTTTGATTTTCGTCGTAACCAGTTAGTTCGATGTATGATCAGTAATAAAAAAATCAATTTTTAAAAAATCATTCCATTTTATTCGGGTTTGTTACTATTTGTAGGGAGAGGACGTCACAGGTGTGACTAGGTTACCACGCGTTCTTCCCAATCTTATAGCTAAGGTAATTGTTTGGTTAGAGATTAAGATTGCATATGTATAAATTATTAAGAATCACCAATTCCTGTTTTTCTTGTAATGTCAATTTATATGTGTTTGTGTTGTGTCTGTGTTGACTTTATGTTCATTTACTAGAATGAAAGTAATTTATTAGCATGAAAGGAAGGGGTAACTTAACCCTGCCCGGAGGAATATCGAGAACTCTGGGTTGAGTGTGTGACGTCTGAGAGTAAAGTAAGTTATTAGCGAGAGTGGAGGGGTTCAACCCCCCCCACCGAGGAATATCGAGTACTCTGGGGGAGTGGATGTGACCAGACTTCTATGTTTCTATCGAGTGTTGTGTTAATTTATTGTAATGAATGTGATTTATTAGCGTGAAAGGAAGGGGTTGCTTATAACCCCGCCCCGAGGAATATCGAGTACTATGTGGTGAGTGTATGTCGTCTGGAGAGTAAAACTAAGTTATCAACGAGATCGGAGTGGGTTCAACCCCGCCCCTAGGATTATCGAGTACTCTGGAAGGGTGAATGTGACCAGACATCCATGTTTGTGATGATGTATATACATGTATTGTATGCTTTCTTTCTATTCTGTATTTGACAACCTGGGTACAAACGAGGGGCTAGCATTCTAGGATATCAACGTAGTATATATTTGAAAACAGAGAGTCAGTGATCAGATCGAGACGCTCAAATGGCTGCAGTTTAAAACAAAAGAAGAGAAAAAGAAGGAAAACACGCAGAGGGTAGTACCGTCGACAATATGAAAGTTATAGAAATTAAAAGAAATCTAGGGAGACGTTTGTTGAAAGATGTGATACAGAATCGATAATACATGTAACTTAAAAACATATCTCAATAAATTAAGTATTTTTATGGAGAAATTCTGTGATACTGGGATTGAACTACTTTTTAAAAATTAGCGCCAAACACATGTATATATTGATTTATCGCTTACTAAATACCAAAGAATAAAACAAAGAAAATACAAATGAACAACAAGCAACAAGCGATTGTTCCAAATAGTGCTATTTATAATGGATTCCGTAACTATTGTAAATGAGAATGAAGAATGATCGAGTTGATAAATACAACATGAAGGTTACCTCCTTTACAAAATTCCATCTAGTCACAGTTCGATTTACTATCAATAATTAATAATCAGATTTATTATTTTGACTATTTATTTATTAAGTTATTTATTTGTTAAATAGTAAAAACTTAATATTGCATAAAGTAAGAACATAAGACTCATGTGAGCTTAGCGGACGTCAAAAACTACATGAAGAACCTTTGTTGGAAAGACTGGCAGAACCGCTGGGGAGAATGACCGACAGACTAAAAGAGATAAAATCAGTCAAACCGTGGGCCATGGAGAGTATGAACAAAACAGAGAGAATAGTTTGGGCTCGACTAAGAATATGCCACACCAGACTGGCGCATGGTCATCTCTTGGCGAAGAAAATACCACGGATATGCCACCTGTGCGCCGCACAAATAACTGTTAGACATATACTAACCGAACGCGAACTATATTGGCGCCGCAGAGAACAAAATGTGGCCTCTCCTCGAGTCTGAAAGAGGTTTTACAACACAGCAATGATGGCAGCAAAAAATTGACGGAATATCTTAAGCAAACAGATGCATATGGTCGCCTCTGATGTTTTTTCAAGCCTGGTTTTTCCCTTTCTGCAGTAAGTGTTTTTATTGGCACGAATGTGTGTGTGTATGGGTGGGTAGTGGACGGAATATCGAGTACCCCACGGACCCACTGAACTAGGTTAGTTTTCTCTTTGCGGGTTTTGTGTACAATGAATGTATTTATTGCGCGAAAGTCAGTGCGAATGGATGGGTAGTGCAGGAATATCGAGAACTCCACAGAACCACCGACTTAGGTTAGTATTAGACTAGGTGTTTCTTGTAGAGTGAATGGGCGGAGGCACTGTCGTAATATTAAATGCGCCAGTGGCTCCGCATTCTTAGCTGTACATATAGAATGAGTGGTTACCGCTTGAATGAATGTATTTATTAGTGTGATACTAGTGTATGCGTGGGTGGAATATCAAGTACACCATAAGCCCACCAATCTAGGTTAGTATTTTAGACTCATTGTGCAAACGTAAATTTTAATTGTACAAGTATGAATGTATTTATTAGCGTGAATGAGGGCAGGTTTTAAGCGGAATATCGAGTACTCTGAAACCCGCACATTAGGCTAGGTAATGACTGAATGTTTGTGTATGAGAGAGTTTTAGATCCTTTTCACCATGAGTGGAGGGGCTAAAAATGTAAAAATAATGTCCCAGAAACGTTACCAGAAAGATCGCCATACTTCCTACAGGACAGCTATCTTATATTTGTAAAAAGAGAAAAATAAATAAATAAAAAATGAATAAAATAAATGAAATAAATGAATAATAAATAAAAAGTTCATAACAAACATTGTTTTATTGTGAGTACGTAGAGCACTGAGGAAGGCGTAATAAAAAGCCGAAAACTTGGCAAAAAAAGATACTGCTTCATTTTGGATCACATCCCTGATCCCAATCATCAATTGTTAATCATCGCTGGTCGATAATTCAACCATGTAAGTTAGACGAAATTTAACTATGTTTATGAATATTATGCCAATAGTAGACAGAGACATAATCAAAAAAATATTGCTAATTTATCGGTTTCAGTTCCATTCTGTACTAACTACTTTTTTCTTTTTTGAATTAGTAATGGAACTGAAAGCCGGAAGAAGGTGGGTTCGAATTCCATCCGTGTATTTTTATCTCAAATATCGTGTTCAAGTATACATTCGTTTAATTCCTCGTTTTTCTAATTGAAATTTATAATTAGTAAAAACAGAAAAAATTGAACAGTTCGTTATTACTTTCCTATAACAATCCTGTAATTCAGATAAACAAACCTTAACACTGGCACTGGCCGAGTCTACCAAAATCGAAAACCCCGCCAAACTTACTGCATGGAATTAAGGGCAAGGTAATTTTTATAACGCGAGTGGTGAGCGTGAAAAACAGGTGATTCATTTCACTAAGTGACCGGTTCGGATCCGATCATTAAGAAGGGCGGTCTTTCCTATTTAACGCCTTCTCGTGTTAACAGATCTAGAGAAGAGGTCGCTCTTTCTGAGAAGCGGATTCGGATTCCCCTTGAACAGAAGGGCCGGATTCGAATCCCACAATTAAATATTTTCGCTGGAATTGACCGTTTGACATAGAGCCGCAGGTTGCACATACGAGACAACGGACGTTCTACCTGCAACCTAGGATCTTATTGTATGACTTGTTTCTTAAGCTCAAAAAAATATATACGCATTTATTGACCGAATCTGTTAGCCTTTTTTCTTTTAGAAACACCATTAATTAAGTTTTATTGAAGTCCTTGTAATTCTAAAATATCACTTTTGACAAAAGTACTGCTACCTTGATCGTACCTACTCGTCCTCATCACCTATTTTTACGCATATAAAATATTTTCTAAATTTGCTGCACTCAGAAATCATAACGGGAATAATGGAACGATACGAGGTAACATGAACGAAATAATTCAACGTCAATACTTGAATAAAGCAATACTTAATTTTTGCAGAAAAAAAATCTGTAAATCAGTTTTCCCTGAATGTGAATGTAAATTTTTAAAGAGCCATTTCTTAACAAAGGGTTATCGACAATCAACATAATATTAAAGCGTGATTGAAGTAACTTGCGACATCTTGATGAAACCAATAAGTTCAGAGAGAGCGGATATGCCGAGTATGCAATATGCATATGGAATATTAATGAAATTAGACTGGAGAGAGTTCACGATTTTCCTTCGGGAAACTCTTGATTTGTGGCCGGGTCGGTTTTGAGTCGATTTAGTTCGTAAGGGCGATATGAGAACGATATGAGAAATGGGTCGCCACGTTTCGCGACAGCTGCCCCTAACAATGTTGATATGTTCCGTCACACTCCATTACAGTTCTCTGTTTACTAGATATTGTTTAATAAATGTCCACGGGAATGTTTTTTCGTGTAAACTTTAAAACTTTAGTGTACCAAAATAGCGAGCAACTTTTTATCGTAGGCGCGTTTATGTCGTGACCTCTTCACGTGGTATTAGTAGACACACGTGTCATCTACCACGTGAGATACCGGGTAGGATAACGGAGGCGTTGTTGTTGAGGTACGCGACCCGTTTGTGACCCAGGTTTCGTACGTTTGTTACGAAGTTTATCAAAAATTCACTTTACGACGCAAAACGCAATTAACAAAACAAAAACAGAAGGAGTGCAGTTTTACTGGGTTTCGACAGTAGCAACTAGTAAGGTGGGACGATGTTCGTCCAAAATGACTTCGCTCTGCAATACAATTGAATTTTAACTAGACATCGAAATAATTCAGCTTTAAACGGAAAGCATAAAGCTGATTAGCAGTTGTTTTTACATGAACTATTGATGGTAATACCTGGGTCTAGAAGTGAAAAGGTTTGTGCATAGGTCATATCAAAATCCTACAAGGACACCTAATGTGGGTAGGTGCCCGTAGAGCAAATAATTAACGGCTGCAAAGAACTAAGTTCGTAAAGGCCTTAGAACGGCATCTCGAATGACCTATCAGCGGGGCACGGCAGCGGGCGCACAGTTCGCTGATCCATCTCAGGAACACAAATATTATTAATTGCATACAGATCTTTGTACTTTCGTGTATGTGACATGGTTCATTTATTGGAGTGAATGTATTTATTTGCGGGAATTGGTGTTTATCCCCACTTTCCCCGAGAAATATCGAGTACTCTGGGGTAGCGAGAAAGAAAGAATGTAATTAGTGTAAATGGAGAGGTTTATCCCCGATTATCCCGATTAATATCGAGTACTCTGAGATAATGTGAACGAAGTCTGATGTGTGATGTAATTTATTAGTGTGAATGTAAGTCTTATCTCCAATTACCATGAGGAATATCGAGTACTCTGAGTTAGAGTGAATGTTACCAGACTGTTATATTTAATTTATTAAGTTTCTGTGTACTTGCTATTTATGTTATTTTAACCTCAATTGACGAGGCTGAGGTACATAGAAGCTAGCATTAGTATTACGAAAAGAGAGTAGGTTACCGTTATACCATATCTTCTATTTACATTATCTACATAAATAAAACAGTTCATAACTAACCAACAGGCAACGCACAGACTAAACCACTGGATCTAAAGAGCTGAAATTTTGACAGTGTATTCCTATAATGAAATTGATAGCCACTGAGAAAAGATTTTTTGAAATTCCATTCCTAATGGGATCATATGGACAACTTTTTACCATGTACAGAATCGAAGAATAGAAGAATTTGAGCATCGAGACATTATATTAAGCCATACTAGCACTCTGCATTGCATTATTAAGGAACATTAAAACACGGACCTTCGTGAACGAAGTCAAACTAGCCACCACATTTTTACATAGTACTGCGACATAAAAGGGATTTTTTGCTCAACTCCCAGAAGGAAGATTCAAAAACAGAAATAATAATGATAAAGCAAGAAGTGAGAAAGTCAGCGAGAAAAACACAACAGGTGATAAAGAGAACATTTATTTGAAACTTAAAATAATTTTTGGAAACTTCCACGCATCGGAAGATGAAAACTGCAAAGTTAGCAAAAAAAAGTTAGACTTTAATGATGAAATATTGAATTAAATTTACACTTATGCTATTTTGTAGTTTATATTCTGTAACAAAACACCCGGCTTCCGGTTGCCCTGTACAATACACCCTGTACATCTGGTCATTTAACATAAATTTTGCTGCTAATACAATCATACCATAAATAAAGATTTTTCGCAGTAAACCAGGGTACGGAGACTTCTGGGATGGAGGAAGAGCTTTCAGGTGTGCCACAAGGTACTCACTCCGCTGTGTGGTTAGAGACGTAGTAAGGACCTTTGATGATTTTTCTGATGTCTTTTGACTGGAAGGTTTGGATGCGCTGGATGTTAATGGCTTGGCAGAACTTCACCGTTATCCAAGTAAACCAGTGATCGGAAAGTTCTGAGATGGAAGAAGTGCTTGCGGGTGTGCCACAAGGGTCAATACTCGCTCCATTGTTGTACACATTTTTACTTCTGATATGTCCACAAATGAGAATGCACTTTCCATAATAGCGAGTCATACCTGTTCTACACGAGCTTCACTTATGTCACAAAACCATATATCAGCAATTGAAAAATGGAGCAATCTATGGAAAATAAAGTTTAACCCCTCAAAGTCACAATATATCACCCTCCACCTTGAGACTTGTCCTAGCATATACTTATAGAGTGTACCTGTTCCTCAAACCGACCAAGTTAACTATTTAGGTCTTACATTTGTTAGAAGACGAACTTGGAATCCACATACACGATTAAAACACATACACAACAAACGATTTAAAATGCTTTATCACCTACTCAACCGGCAATCAAAATTACTCATCACATGCCAACAGTTTTTTCATCCATCAAAACATACTACAGACGTTTTCAGAGTAAATTAAAAAATCACGTGAACACACAAATACGCTCCATTACTACGGAAACGTGTGAAAAGAATATGGATGAGATCTCATAAATGATTAATATCATTTTATTAATCCAGAGCGGCTGCCAATAGGTAATTAAGGCCAACCAGCCTACAATAATAGGCTCTATAACGCCCGCATTGCCACAAACATAAATTATCCAATCTGCTGGTTGTATATAATGTACAGTTGATGTACAAATAAAGTTTTAAAAAAATTGTGATGTTCGTATCGGAGGTGATGGGATTATCAGTCAATGGTTGTTGGAAAGAAAACGACTTCGAATCTTTGCCGACGTTTCGATTAAATTTAAATCTATCTATGGTATGGTATGGTCTACTGCACAGACTTATAGGACGACAGTCTAAACTATCGACAAAAAACAAACTTACAATTTACAAAACACTACTACAACCGATTTGGACGTACGGAATAGAACTGTGGGGAACCGCTAAACCTTCCAATAACCAACGTCTCCATTCCTTTCAATCTAAAGTCCTCAGATCCATTGTAAATGCTCCTTATTATGTCTCAAATGCTACCCTCCACAACGACCTTCAAATTCCTTATATCCAAAAATTTATTCCCCAAAAATTTACCAAGTTTCACAAAAAAACTCTCCCACCATCCAAATCGTACTTGCCCAAGCCCTGTCCGTTAGAACCCATCCCTACAACCCCATAAGGCGTCTTAAGAAGAAATGGCCCCGCGACCTCCTTTCCGAGTAAACTGTAAAAAAAACATAAACAAAGTGAAGAGGGAGGATAACATTGATTATTTTCTCCCCTCAATGTAAATANTGAGTAATCCTGTAAACGTAAACAGAATATTTTATATAGATTTTTTTTAATGAAAACTTAAAATCCTGCATTATTTTCCGGACAACCCGATAATATAAAAAATAAAATCTTTATCAAGGCATCCGGAACATATACAGTATATTATTACACTATTATTTACTAATACAGAATTACATATATATTACATACAAGAAGGCAAAAAAACTTAACTTACCGCTTGATCCCTAAGTGTTCTCTTTTTTATTTATGTTTTATTTATTTATCAATCTACTTCACTGGTTGCTACCATGAGGGGAACTACGTCGTCGGGAGCAAGTTGAACCTCCGTCTGCGTCACCCTCTCATAGTGTCAACACCTCATACTTGAAAAATTACCCTTATCTTATGTTTACAATTAACTTGTTTCTATATGTAAGTGTATCTTTAACGTTGTTGTTTTATGAGGCTGTGGTAGCAATCATTTATGAAATGGGAATCTTGTTTGTAATTGATAGCCCATGAGTCGCCTTTTATAAAAATGGTCTCTAGGAAATTGCGTTTCTTGTTTTTTTTTTCTTTTTTCATGATTTTCATTCTATCAAAGTTTATTTTATGTCCCAAAGTTAAGGCGTGTTGAGACAGGTCGGTGTCATTTATTTTCCTATTTTTTAAAGCGTATTTGTGTTGATAAATTTTCCTGTATACGTATTGTCCTGTCTCTCCGTAATAAACACCTTCGCAATTATCACAGGTACTCTACGCCCGATTGGGAGGTGTTTGTTAGTAGATCTTTTAGATTAGAATAGCCTGATTTTAGTAAACGTTTATGCCTAAAGGCCACTTTTGTGTGGTTGAACTTACTGTTTACAAGTTTTTTAATCTTATCTGACAGTCCTTTTATATAAGGGAGTGTGACATATTGTATGGGGGTGGTCATCTGTTCCTCTTGTAGCACTGTCTTGATTTTCTTTTTCTTTTATTCTCCATAGGTCTTTATTGTCTATAAGTGTATTTATAAATCTTTTTGGATATCCGTTGTCACCCAAGATTTCCTGTATTGTATGTTTACCCTTTCTAGTTACCCCCTAGGAGTTTAAATTAAATACCCTTCTAATTAGGCCGGATGTTACATTCACCTTTTGGTGCAATGGGTGGGCTGAATGGAAATTAATTAAACGATTTGAGGCAATAGATTTCGAGAACCAATTTGTTTCGATGGGAACCATCTTTGTTTTTGTGGACTTCTACAACTAGAAAAGGAATAGATCTATTACTTTCAATTTCAGAAGTGAATTTTAATCTAGGATGGAATCCATTAAATTCTTCTATGACCTCGCTGATTTTTCCTTCGGGTAACTTCGTTAGGATGTCATCAACATACAAGAACAAGAAGGGGACATGGTTGTGTATCTGTGTTGTGGATAGTAGGTTATAAGATATTTACCAATTTCCAATGTTTCGGCCTATATTCGACCTTCCTCTGGTGCAATTGTGTTGATATCAAAAGTAGACTCTACTCTAATATCTCATACAATAACTAATGATTGTCTCTGTTGTAATAAATATATCAACATTTTATCTTAGCTATGAGGAAGGTCAATCGTAACATCCATTTATTATTTTTGAACTTTTTGCATTTTTCCTTAGACATAACCGTGTTTGGTACAACTGGATAGTGAAAGGAAATGTCCTGTAATTATTTTTTGGATTTGAAATCCTGTGGATCGGAGGGGCATTGTGTCAGCGGCACGAACGCCGTGACATAGCCACGTTATCTACCGGCAGATAACATAGGGCTTCATAGAAAGAAAGTTTTATTAACAGTAATTGGTACGATAGCCTGTATTGCTATCCAGTCTCCCCTTGTCCTCAGCTTTCTCCCTTACGATACCGAAACCGGAAAAGAACAAAAACAATCCCACTGCCGCTTTAGATTTCCAGTGTCAATTTGCGAAACGAGATTGTTTATGTATATCGCAGTGCTTTTTCTACAATACGCACTTCGTTGGATCGGACTTTGAAAACACCGTGACCATTCATCTTTCACGCCTACTTCCAACTAAATTGCGGTAACAATAATTAACACATAAAATATGTATTCGACGGAAAATTAGAAATGAAAGGCAATGCGCGATCCACCTGAATGGTTTCTCTATAATACTACGATAACATTAGTAAACAAAACTCAAAAAGTGCTGCGTCACATACATGCATTATGACTTTCAATGTGAACAACAGTTGCTATCAAAAGAAAAGCCTCATCTCCAAATTAAAAGATTACTGGAAGACAATTTGGACCATTTACCGCTATCATTACGCAATGTTAATGGAAAATGTGCTTTTTTCGCATCGTATACGAAAGATTTGAATCGCACCATATGGGCATCTAGTTGCCTCACACTACAGACGTAAACCTAAACAATAACAAAATGATCATTTTCACGAGCTATTTCTCAATAAGGGAGAATACTGCCAAGTATCTCTGCAGGCTAAAAATAGAAAAAAAGGCGCTTTTTAAGGATCAAAACCGGTCAATCGGTTAAATGAATCAGCTCTTTTGCACGGTTCACCAAATTTGGCGGGTTCTTGAATTTCGGTGTACCAGCGCCAGGGTCAATCGTAAAGGTCTGAATTACAAGGTTCTTACATGAAAGAAATGATCAACTATTCAACCTTTTTCTATTATGGCCGGTAATAAACTTTCAAGTCAAAAAAAAAAAATTAAATGAAGGTTGAACATATCATTATCCCGTTCACATAACAATTAACACCCCCCCCCCAAATTTTTATTACTTTTTCCTTCTGAACGAGTGAATAAAACAAAAATCAAAATATATAAATAAATGAAAGTGCATATACAATAGAAATAAATATTTTCATTAAATATACAATAACGGTAAGCTTGAACAGTTGTATTTCTTGACTTTTCTTTTTTTGCTTGGATTAGATCCTATCTTTCCAATAAAAATCATAAGGTAAAGTTTAGAATTTGACGTTCCAAACACCGCTGTTCCCCAAGGATCTCACTTTGCTCAATTTTGTTTTTAATACAATTAATTAAGGTTTTAAGTTGAGATAAAAAAGCCAGTGTCACGAGCGGGATTCGAACCCACGACCTTCGGCTTGATACGCCGCTACTCTACCACGTGAGCTATCGTGACTTCGATTCACTCGGGCACTAACTTCCCATCTCAACCGCACCTTTGGAATTTTCCCTCCTTTTTGCCATTTTTCAAATGTCGTGTAATCTATTTGATTCTCGGCGACAAGTGAAATGGCCACGGAGAGCTTTAGTAAAGTATACTTCATTTTAATTCATTAAGTTCACTATTTTTCGTGGTTATACAATTAATTAAGGTATTAAGTATCAAGCCGAAGGTTGGGTTCGAATCCCGCTCGTGACACTGACTTTTTTATCTCAACTTAAAACCTTAATTAATTGTATGATATTAATTGGTCATGCGGACCAAGAAAGATAGTGAACTTTGTTTTTAATGTTCATCAACGAACAGACCACCTGTTTTAAAGATTACAATTGGCAGACGACAGTTTTCGCCGTTGAGGGGAAATGTGCGTTTTCAGGAGGATTTGAACAGGTTAACCCCTTGTGACAGAGGAATGAAAGTTATTTGAAAAATGTAAGATTTTTATGAGGAAACATCCTTATCACTCCTCCTACTCTTTACTGGAATCTCAATTGCGTGGGAGTGTCTGGGATTGGCGACTTGGGAGCAATTTTTGACTCTGCGTATTTTTTTCCGCATGTTAATTTAGTTCTAGCCTAGAGCAGAAGAATAGAAGCTAGGGGCTCTTCAAAAGGAATAAATCAGGTTTCCGGAATATTACTGTGTTAAAACCTCTACGTTTTGGGTTGGTGCAAAGCATACTCGAGTACGGTAGCTTGGTGGGGCATTCAATCTTAGTTTAATTTACTTGCAGGTGTTATAGGATATTTATTAAATACCTAATTTACAAGCTTACGAGTATGACGTATGGCTAAAACAGTATAAAATGTACACCAATCAGGATCGCTCTTTATTGACGGGGACGTGTTTCCTGTGGAAGGTGAAAAACGGACGGCCATTACTTCTCAATCAGATAAATCTCCTACTCACAGTCGTCGTAAACGACACACGTTTTACACCTGGTTTCATAGAACTAATTATCAGAAATCTGGTTGGATGACTTACATACCTACGTGCTTTAATGAAATCTGGGACGTGGATAATTTGGGTCTTCTTTTAATATATTCAAAAATGGAATACGTAAATGCATGTCCTCGGGATTATAATTAAGTTTATTGATTTTGTTGACATTGAAAACTGTTTGTATTTCTTAATTTTAAAATTGTAATATGACTGTACTGATTGGGGGGGGGGTCATCCCCCTCCCCTGTAATGTACCGAAACAAATAAATTAATACAAATAAATCAACGCTTTTTTAAACTCGCAGATCTTATTTGTAAGCTTTAATTTTTTTTTTTTTTTTCGGGTATAACCTATAAATTCATAAGAGCTAGAGTAATTAATGCCAATGCCGGCAAGTGGCACTGTGGTCCTTGAAACTGGGACGGATGAGAACACAGAAAGACGGTCTGGAGAGGTCAGAGGAGAAGCAGGATAGCGGAGAGCGTTGGGAGCAAAGGGGATGAGATTGGCTGGAGAGGTAAATGGGGTGAAGTCAGTCAATTTACTGTGTGGAGGTTAAGAAAAATCCAAAATTAAGAGGCGCTCGCTTAAGATTTGGTAAAGGAGGGGAGAGTTATTAGAGCTTCCGCTCTTTTTTCTTTTTTTTCAGTTCATCATTTGCTCGGTAAAGTTAGCTAACTCATTTGATCAGCTCGCGAGCCCCATCACTACTCTAGACGAGTATTCAGTCGAACCTACCCCTAAATAGCCATGGTTGGGGGGGGGGGAATTTGCCCTTCTATTTGCATCAGCCTATTTTCGCTTCTTTGGGCCGTCCTGTTCTCAGGATTGAAGTTCCTCAGTTAATTTCTTTTGCGGATTAATTCCCTCCACTTCCCGTCCAAAAATATACAAACGCTTTTGAAATGACCGGCATTTTTTTTCACGGATTGCACGTGTCTCGGAGGCATCGTGACAGCGGTTTCTCAAAATCTTCGCACGGTCCTCGTGGAGTGAAATAGAAAAACGGGATAAACCGGAGTGGGTAGAAAAAAATTCTTCGTGATTCCATGATTGCACTTTTACCGAGTGCCCTTGCCGTGTTGGGCAAATATGGGGATTGCACATTCTAATGTTTTAGGTATATCACGAGTGTTCTTTACACCATTCGTTGAACCACATTCACTCCAAACCCCCAACCTAACCAAATATTAAAAAACATATACTAGCTTTTACTCGCGATTCGACCACGCGGGATTCTGCATTAATATACCTTTCTAATGCGATGCAGAATGCTAGTATGGCTTTCTATTATAATAGGGGTATTCAGGATCTTTGTGTTAACCCTGTTAACTCTGTTAGGTCCTGTTAGATCGAGAAAAATGACGACGTAGACTTGTAAGAATCGGCTAGTTAACATTTAGACGTAGTATACTGCTGATGTCTCTTCTCATCTCGACACCGCTATACTGACCGATGTCACTGCCGTTCTACCCCAACTCCGATTTCGTTATAGCCAACCTCTTTAGGATCACCTACATTCCCTTGGTTCAAAGAATATCGAATCAAACTCGAAACGAAATCCCAAAATACAACCTTCACTCTCCATCGCATCAGTATAACTCCAACCTATTATAATCTCACCCCCTTCCTGCCAGTCATCCTTCACCTGCAGTATCTTATATCTAGACAAACTACTGATCTGGAATCCCAACAGGACCGAACTTCATCGACTATACCGATTATTTAAAAGTCTAGTAGTTAATAAAGTACTTATATAGGTTGTAGGTTATACATGTATTTAACATGGAAGCAAATATGGATCCTATCGCAATCCTCGGCATTTAAAAAGGCAGTAGCACGGTGTCCTGCTGCACAGTTCCACTTATGTCGTAAGTAGTCGCAGTAAAATCTTGTATAAGATCAGTTTAGTTTGATTCGGACAAGAAGGATTTCTGACCTAGAAGTCTTGGTAGTTCTGGAGAAGTCTTCTGTCAGATTGGATCATAATATCTATTTTTTACAACATGACAAATGTAGAAGAAACAAGCTTTGTTCTATAAACACATTTTTCACTCATAACCAAAAAAATTGAGGGAACAAAACTAGTTAACTATTTAGTAACTATCGACTTTAGGACCGGGTAAGAAGGCTTCTTCTTTGGAAAGTTCTCCACTTTTAATCTGTCTAAGTCTCTCCGTCCTCATTTCGTAAACCCTCATGTTCTGTTTCTGGTGGGAGAAGCATTCTTCCAGATCTGCTAAGATATCTGCACATTTTTCAAAGGCCCTCCTCTCACCGTAAGCTTCTTGACAGTTGACGAACTTCATCTCGAAATCTCCACAAGGGCCCTCCTGATGGGTCAACAAATGGCCGGTCAAATCCGTCAACGGGGTCTTAATAAAAGGGAAAATCGTCATTTTTGTCAGCGATTTATTACACTTCCTTCGGGTCGAAGATACTCCTCACAGAGATCGTAGGAAACCTTTTCAGGACCAGACGACTTAGGACTAGTCTTCTGACAGATTGCTATCTCTTAAGTCTTGTGTAAAGATTCTATTCTGTCTGCTGTCTAGGAATAATCTGTGTAGGTATTCAGTATTTGACTTAAACAGGAATGGTTTCTCTTTTCTTTTGACGTATAGAGGAGGGAAAAACTCGGAAGAATTGTTTTTCAACGTGAACGTACACTTCCTTCAATGTGTTTTCCTCCAATTTGTGCCCCAGTCTTCGATGGCTCAAGGGTTCTTCCAGGTAGTTTTAATTCGAGTTAGAGAACAAAATTGCGGTATCAATTGGTGATAATGGTATTAGGTTATAAGGTATGTCAGCAGTATCAATTATATAAAGGATGCGACCAGGAGTGCTCCCTTGTGTGACGCCAATTTGTTTCTGTCTGACTCCGATAACTCGCTCCCGCACTCTGAAGCAGCGATCCGTTAGATAGGATTTCAAGATACGGTCATAAGGAGTGGGTAGGAAGCGTTTAAGTTTATAATGCATGCCCGGGTGTCAAGCCTTATCAAAACCCTGCGATACATCTAGGAATGCACCCAAGCAATATACTTTATCCCCTAGAGCGAGGAGATAGTATCAAGAACTCTGAAAAATTGAACAAATCAAAAGTAAAATTTCCCGTCTGTTAACTCATCTCGAAACAAAATATAATTTATAACTTCACTGGATTTAAACTTCGTGAAAAACGACACGTTAGCTAGGCAGGTGAACTTCTTCTCTGTCCATAAGGATTAATACGCTTCTATCTTGTCCGCGATCAGAACCGTGAGCATTTCATGGTATAACACACAAATACTCGCCACTTTCTCAACTTCATTGTTAAATAATATTGTTACTGTATGACATATGTTTAAACGATTTGAAGATGGATATTATTTGAATCGAATAATAAATACATCGTTATGAACGACTTAAGAGAGAACGAAATAGTCAATTACATGGAATAATATCCAGACTAGACCAAATAAACCCGTTCGTTAAGGAAAATCGGCGCTTCAGGGATTAAAAAAGGAATAGTGTTCTCCCTTGACAATACCAAGCCTCATATTTCGTCAGTGATGTGGTGAAGATTGTTGCTCTTGTGTTGGGGCGTGTTACCTCACCATATTTGGCAGACGTAGCGCCTTCGGAGCACCATCTGTTTCGGTCAATGCAAAATTAGTTGGTCAATCGAATTTCTGGGGCGACCTAAGAGGTACTTCTTACCGAAGAAGCCAAAAATATCGGATGGGCATTATTCAAATGCCTCTTGACATATATAGGTTAATTATGGACCAGTCTGAACAATCGTTTTTACAACATCCCGACTTTATTGAGGCTAATACACTATGTACTTATTGTTGTGTTGACAGTAAAGTAAAAACATTTGATAGTTTGTCGCTCAACTTCAAAGTAAGTTGGTTTCGGTTTTGCATGCGAGTAATGATGATTTCAGTTTGAAAACAAAATTCCTTGGCAGAAATGGATTTTTAATGTTCGTATTGTTTTACGTTCCACAGTGTTGTTTTATTTTAGTTAGATGTCTGGCGGAGAAAAGAAAATCTGAGCGTTTCCAGGCATAAATATTTCTTTATTTTGTACTGTACTTTGTACATTTCGGGCTCTTGACCCATCATCAGCCCATCAACTAAGTAGCTACTCATTATCATCTAATGAGTATTTATTGTTGGTCAAATTACTTTTTTTGATATATATATTTCTCAAGTCTTTATCTCCTCATTATTTTTTATTTAATAAACAGGATTTTTAACGATTTTGGCTAATATATATATATATATATATATATATATATATATATATATATATATATATATATATATTATAATACTCTCAAAGACAAAAACAAAACCAGATACTTGTATTTATTTATTTACCATAATAACTTTACAGAGAGTTACTAGCCCAGATCCTTTAGATTAAAAATAACGAAAATCAGTTCAATTCAGCCTTTCCAAAGAGAACTTGTCGAAGGAATTAATTGGTTTTTCAACTTTTTCTTGTTTTCTTTTTTTGAAATAATAAATAGTAGTAAAAAATTAATTAACAATTATCTTCAAAGCATTCACGATGGTTAATAACGGAAAGGGCCACCGGAAATCTCGATAGAAGAGAAGGTAATGCGCGGTGTACGACTAGAGAAGATCGTTTTATTGCTCTTAACGCACCTCGAAACCATCATTTAACACCCGTTACGTCCTTGATAGGTAGTCAACTCCAAATGTCCGTAATGTAAGGCGGAGCTCTAAAAGAGTCATTAGAAAGCGTCATCAGAAGAATAGCCTGGTCACTAGACTTCCTCCCATGCTCTCTACTCCTTGAGAGGAGTAGAAAGGCGACTATTCGCAAATCAGCATCTGGCTTGGACAATAGGGGGCTCTTCATTAAATGAGTGTTTAGTTAGTGTGTGGTGAAGACATGAAGAACGCTTAGTTTCATGTGCCATGCGTGAATCGCAGGCTTTTCAAAGACGCTCAGTTACGGTATAAGGTGGACTGTCCATATCCGTACGGAGCTGACACCGTACAGAATCTTTTACTGCACTAAGGTGCATTGTTCTTTTGGAAGCTGTGGGGTCCCATTGGCTCCATTTATTTAGGTCAACTTTGAGTTAATGTGTGATAATCACCCATTTCTTGGAGGATGGTGGGATTACCAGAATGAATTGGCCAGCACGTTTTCCTTACATGAATCTCATAGAACAACTTAGGACGTGTTAAAGGGAGTGGTTCGCATCGATCGACGCCTCCAACAAACGAAGAACAGCTTCAAACACTCTTTTTGAAGAATGGTATTGTTTCACAAGACATCCCGATTGCTTATTTTACTCGATGCCTAATAGACTTAAGGCCTCCCAGGGGGGAAAGATGATAATACGCGTTATTAAGAGCAAAAATAGGTTCTTAGTAAAATTTTAATTTATCATTAAATGATTTTCCGGTGTTTTAGTGAATTTTCTTCAACTTACTTTTACTTTCCAGACGACATACACTTACCCCAGAGTACTCGATATTCCTCGGGGCGGGGTTATAAGCAACCCCTTTCTGTCAAGCTAATAAATTACTTTTACTCTCCAGACGTCCTGGTTCCTCTTGATGTAAGCTACTACGGCCCATTTTAATTCCTTTAATTTTGTCAACAATATCCACTCCTTCAACTACTTCGTCAAAGACACAGTAACCCCAGCCATTTTCCTGTTTTGAATGGAAATTTAGAAAATCGTTGTCGACTACATTAACTCATCCCAGAGTACTCGATATTCCTAGAGGCGGGGTTATAAGCAACCCCTTCCTTTCACGCTAAAAAATTACTTTTACTCTCCAGACGTCACACACTCACCGCAGACTACGCCATATTCCTCGGGACAGGGTTAAATCATCCCTTCCTTTCATGCTAATAAATTACATTCATAAACTAACATAAAGTCATACAAACACACATAAAAAAACTATATACATTTAAAAATCCCTACAGCCCTGAGGTACCCGAACCGCGATCTGTGTCCGCTGCTTCGCCCCAAGACTACGTACAGGTCCGATGACATGCCAAAATAATGTCTATATATATCAAGCCTTCTACAATTGAAAAGGTGCCCTACGTTCTTCTATGACCTATTCGTAGTCTTGTCAGTATGGCTTTTTATTTTTTCGAACGGTTCTCCGTGGACCAGGGACCGACTTCTTTCTTAACCTGCCACAGTTTAGCGTTTTTCTACGAGCCCAGCGGTTTTCCCATTTTCTTTTTACAAAATTTGAAATTAATAGTTGTCCGCTGGGCGTATAGGTTGGTAACTTCCATAATTAAATCATTTTTATTAAAACTCGTCAATTTCTGATACCGTTTAATTGGGTTTTCAATAAAATAAATATATAATACAGCGGTAAAAATACATGTATATACATAGTTTTTGTCTTTGGGTGTATATCAATTGAATCATGAAGCTGAGCGCTCTCTCTTGTGGTACCTGAAAACCAGTACTCCTTATGAAGGCACCACAGAGGGGCGCCACGAGCTCTCTACAGCTTAAGAATTACCAAACACCAGAATAGAAAATAAAAAATGGAAACAACTACATAAAATACTACATAAATAACACCTAAAAGCGTACTTACTATTTGTACGAGGTCATCCGGGGCCGGAGCCCCACACCTCCTGGACCTAGAAACAACAATTTATATTAATAATTTATTAATAAATAATTAAATTAAAATCGTGATCAATAAAAAGTTCGGAAATATTGAAAGATTATTGATATTTTTTTATGTATTTACAGATAAATTTATGCGAAAAATATGCGTTGTCATATAGAGAAAATATACTGTCAATGTGCTTATCTACTTGTGAGGGGGCCAATCTGGCTTCCCTTGCCCGGTATATACGACTCCATCATGTAAGTAATCATTATAAACATCGCATTTCCGAGTATATTTGTACATTTCCAAAGTCAAATGTAAACTAACTGTCTATCTGTCTGTAAACTTTGCAAACCAAATGTAGCCCTTTCCACGACAAATGTAACTCAACTTGGCATGGAAAAGGTTGTATCGCGCCTTGGAAAGGGCTACATTTTGAAGTCTCGATCAGTGGAGGTGTGAGGCACAATCGTAAACTTTTTAGAAAAAAATAAATAAAAGGTTATAAAAATTATATATAAAAAATTGAATTAATATGCGTGGGGTATAAAACTGATGCCAAAAAAATGCTATATTTGATTTGTAAGGGTTACACATGACCTGGGAAAGGCTGTTTTGAACTCTTGATGGTTATTTCAATCAGAC
Organism: Cimex lectularius; assembly: GCF_000648675.2. Taxonomy (NCBI): domain Eukaryota; kingdom Metazoa; phylum Arthropoda; class Insecta; order Hemiptera; family Cimicidae; genus Cimex; species Cimex lectularius. The sequence goes on along the minus strand of NW_019392785.1, from coordinate 449,099 downwards.
GGTTTTCATTATTTTTTCTCTTTATGGCTTTTCTCCTCTATCTGATCAATGTTTATCTATGGCATTCCCAAGCCTTTTTGGACCTTTCCTAAGTCATGTGTAACTTTTTACAAATCAATTGTAGCCTTTTCCAAGTCCGCAAGCAACCCTTTCCAAGACAAATGTAGTCGAGTTACATTTGACTTGGAAAGGTTGAGTTGTAAAAAGTTATCCTTAACTTGGGAAAGGTTCCAATGTACTTGGAAATGCTATAGATACAAAATAGCGTCTGATTACCATCAAGACAGCCATCTCGATAACCATATATTTCATTTAAATTCGTAAAACTTTTATATTTAAGATTTAATTAAGTTTAGAATAATTATTTGCACGTTAAACAGGAATTCGTTAGAAAGGGGTCGGAGACCTTGGTTGTTTTTTAATTTACCTTCCATAATAGAATTTGAATATTCATTGAGTCCTTTACGTTGAAGGACGTTATCATCGTGTTTAATTAAAAAAATAAATAAGAACTGAACACGTTTTGTTTTATGCTTGCTACGAGTTTGAAACCAATAAGGGAACGACCAGGTTGATAGGTCACGGATTTGGACCAAATTTTCTGGTGTTACTACACTCCAAAATATCTTTTTTCGCAAAAAAATATTTTTTTTTATTTCACCAATCTACTTGCTCAAATCAACTATGTGAATATAGCGTTTTACAGCATTTTGTATGTAGATTACAACAAAAATATAGTAAAAGCCATCAAAATTTATCAATAACCAAAAAAATTTTAAAAACCAAAATTTTTCATGTAAATTAGGTTATATTTTTTCGTGAAATTAATGTGAAATTTCATTTTAGCACCTCTAGAGGTCCCTAAATATAAATTATTGTTTGAATTCAAATTTATCAATTTTTTGACCCCTAAAGTCGACCAGGTTGGTGGTTCACGGATTTGGGCCAAACTTTTTTTGATGATACTACACTCCATAATATCTGGTTTCGCAAAAAATATTTTTTTTTATTTCACCAATCTACTTGCTCAAATCAACTATGTGAATATAGCGTTTTACAGCATTTTGTATGTAGATTCCAACAAAAATATAGTAAAAGCCATCAAAATTTATCAATAACCAAAACATTTTTAAAAACCAAAATTTTTCATGTAAATTAGGTTATATTTTTTCGTGAAATTAATGTGAAATTTCATTTTAGCACCTCTAGAGGCCCCTAAATATAAATTATTGTTTGAATTCAAGTTTATCAATTTTTTGACCCCTAAAGTCGACCAGGTTGGTGGTTCACGGATTTGGACCAAACTTTTTTTGGTGATACTACACTCCATAATATCTGGTTTCGCAAAAAAAATTTGAAAGTTGATATTTTCCAGTTTTTAATACTTTTATTTCGCCAATCTATCTGTTCAAATCAACTATATGAATACATCGTTTTACAGCATTTTGTTTGTAGATTACAATAAAAATATAGTAAATGCTATCAACATTTATCAATAACCAAAAATTTTTAAAAACCAAATATTTTTCAAGTAAACTAGATTATAATTTTTTTCGTGAAATGAAATTTCTTTTTAGCATCTTTAGAGGCCCTAAATATAAATTTTTGTTTGAATTCAAGTTTATCAATTTTTTGCCCGCTAAAATCTTTCCTATTTTTAAGTATTCGTTATCGGCGTATCTGATTGAACCGGATATAATTCAAAAACTGCTAAAACGATTTTTCGTTCGGACTATTTGAAAGAAGAGGAATCTTTTTAACCACGTATGTGCCATAAAAATGTACGAACTATAACTAAATACACAAAATAGCAAAATTATTTGTCAGAAATTACATCTCTTTTTTTAAATTAGAAATAACAGACCGATTTTAATGTTTGGTACAGTTATATATGCACTGGACAATTTCATTAAAACGACTTATCAACCATGAAAATCCACTAACTTTTGAGAAAAATGTTAGAGCTTGCACTAGGAATGTTTGTCCGTTAGAAAATCATCGAAATCATCAGTCAAAAAATTAATTAGACAGATTTTCGCAAAAGTCGGTATATAACGCTAGAATTACGACAATGAGGTCAAATCCAAGTTTTGACCATTTTCTGACCTACTTTGCTTACATAACGTTTGTCAAAATATGCACACAAAAAAGCAGAATTTTGTTGATTTATCTTTTTAAATCATATACACTACAATAGGTTAGGAGGCACACGGTTTCGCTATTGCGAAATTTCATAAACTCATTAGCTTAAATGTCCAGGATTGCTGAAGAGGACAATTAGACCATCTTGAAACCGATAAAATCCAATATTAAGCACGCAATTTCCGGGCTTGCACTTTTGTAACGGGCTTAAAATTCAGTTCCGAGTCGGGAAATGGGTACTTTCTCGGCTAGGCACGATTCGCAATTTTCAGCGACGGAAAGGTTGGATGAGCAAAATTGGGCACGGATATAATTGCTGTTCGATACTGACCCAAGAGATGGTTTTTAACACCTACCAATCCAATCAAGATTCATTTCCAGAACGTGAAACTATGACCGAAAGTTATATGGGCTATGTACATTCTTTTCATACCCTGCATAAATACACAAGTGGAAATCCCAAAAAAAAATTCAAAGTTGGTGGATGTAATGAGTGTAGATACTCAGATAAAAAGCAGTAAGTAATTTAAATAACTAGAGATAGCAAATAATGACAGAAATGAAATTAATGAAAATTAAAAAAATTTCAAGAGAGAGAGAGAGAGAGAGGGGGGGGGTTGTGGGGAGGGAGAGTGAGTGTGCGAGAGAGAGGAGGGGTGAGATTTGGAGGGGGAGAGAGTGAGAGCGAGAAAGGGGTTGTGGGGAGGGAGAGGGGGAGAGAGAGTGAATGAGAGAGAGAGAGAGAGAGAGCGAAGGTGGTGACAAAGGGGGAGGGGTGAGAGAGGGGAGGGGGGAGAGAGGGAGAGAAGAGAGAGGGGGTGGTGAGAGGGGCGGGAGCGAGGGGGAGGGAGTGAGAGAGAGAGCAAATAATGACAGAAATGAAATTAATCAAACAATATTTTTCAACCAAATTAACCAATTTTAACCAAATCAACCATTTTTTAAATCAAATTAACCCTTTTCCAACCAAATTAACCATTTTTCAACCGAATTAACCATTTTACAGCCGAATTAAACTCTTTTCAACCAAATTATACCTTTATCAACCAAATCAACCATTTTTTAAATCAAATTAACCCATTTCCAACGAAATTAACCATTTTTCAACCGAATTAACCATTTTACAGCCAAATTAAACTCTTTTCAACCAAATTACACCTTTATCAACCAAATTAACCATTTTTTCAACCAAATTAACACTTTTTAAATCAAATTAACACTTTTCAATCAAATTAAACCATTTTTAACCGCTTTTAAACAATCATGAAATGAGGGTTGGGTGTTTAAAACATATATATACCAACTAACTGGGAAAGTGTTACACAATTTCAACAAAGGGAGAGAACTAGATTGGTTTGAGAAATTGGACATAAAAAAAAATACAAAATTGTACATGGAGATAAATGCATAAATAATATACAATAATAGATTTTAATATACCTCCTCCTATTTTAAACGTCACCTAAATAATATTTGACAAACAAAATAAGCACTAATTTAAAATTATTTTCTTATATTATTTATTAAGATAATGTTTAGTTGTTATTCACGTTTTTCGCGTGTTTTGTTTCGTGTGTTCGTTTCAAAACTGAACGGCAATAAAAACGAGATTCTCATTTGGATTGGCTGTTGTCCTTACAATTAATGTCAAGAGACGTGCTAGTAAATAACTCCTTCAACCTGATGATGAGCATTTAATGTTTTAAATCAGTATCGCAGAAAACGACAAACTGTGAATAAAAACTACCTTTTAAAGTGATTAAACAACATACACATCCCACTATCATTTCTAATAACGATAAAAGGTGTGAGCAACAATAGTTACAGTCTTACGTAAAAATTAAAATTTATTACTTTCAATAGTGTTACTCTTTTGTTTACCCTCTTTCGCCCATTTCTAAATACCACTGCATGCAAACCCATTACATGTCACGTTAAAAGGCTGAACAGTATTCTAAATATCAGAATATATAAGATAGATTTCCAATGTGAACATTTTTCTTATAGTTACATAAAACATAAAAGATTTCATAAATTTTGTAGGCTGTGACTTTATGTAAAAAGGAGAGTTCGCGTGAATTTTCGGTAGTCAGTGTCTCTTTCGCGACAGTTCCTTGACGGAACATTTTTTTATACATATTATTCCTGAACGGCTATCCGTGACGTAATATTTTCAATATTATGTAAATGTACCGATGGATAAAAGCAGTGTGGTCCTCATCCGACAGGATCACTTGTGTGTTCGCCCAAGGACGAACCATTAAGGCACCAGACTAAAACGGTATGTAGAACGCGTATACCATTGTCGTGCTATGCTAATTACATAACAACAAATAAGACAACCTTGGAGCGGGCATTTCCTTCCTAAACTAAAACAAAACATTTACTATTTGACAAAGAAGAATGTATCTCAAACATATTTTATCATGCTAAAGTACATAGTACCATTAAGAGAGAAGAGCCTGGTGCTTAATCATCCTCTCGCAACTTTTTAAAGTTTCAACTCCAAATAAAGCAGCGTAGTGGGCAATTTCCCAACCCTCTAGTCCTTAACACCATTCCGTTAATGCAATGGAGAAAGGCGAAAGCAGTTTAAGGCAAACAATGGAATAAAACACACGGCACGTTTTTAATATAAATAATAAATTTTCCGGAGTACAAAACGACCAAAAAAACCATCTCCCCAAAACAGAAAGTCAAGACTCAGCCATTATTATAAGCAATTGCTGAATATTTATCAGCGTAAGTTGAGCAATGAGAAAAATTGTTCAATATAAAAGGCATTTAAAGATTTTTTTTTTCCTTTTGAAACATAAAATCCTGTTTCATGCAAGTTTAAACCGGAATTATCGCAAATCAACATAAATACCCGAAATGTCTCAATTTTAGCCTATTTTCCCGTTCGCCAATAATTGCCCTTTGTTAACTTGCTTATTACAGCCAAATATTTAACAATTACGTAATAAATACGACTTCAGGTCAATTAGTCAAGAAAAATAGTATAATTTTTGGTTTTTGAATCCAGGACAAGTTTCTTAAATATCAAATTAAACACGTACGCAAATGTTGGTACACAAAAATATTTATATTACATGATAGATAGTAAATAATTATAAATTGTATGTAGACTTTTTTTTAAAGGGGCATCCAACAGCTTGGTCATTTCAGCCCCGAGCTCATGCTTAATATAATAACACACATTTAATATGCATTCACACAAATAAATACATTCACATATATACATTGCATTAAATATATTTAGTAGACGGAGTATTTAATATTCCAGCATACAATAATACTAACATCTAATTGGGTTCGATGGAGTACTTACACAGCGTGAGGGGCGATGAGGATGCTATTTCACCATCAGCCCCTCCCCATTCACTCTAATAAATATTCTCCCTCATAAAAACACAGAAACACAAAACACATATTTTGACGTCTATATGCAATAAAAAATTCCCCTAAAAAATAGGGGACCACGAAACAACCGTGCCCGAAATCCGGCTGCAGGCCTACACGCTCTCTGTATGGAGCCAAGGCATGTCCCGCCTCTTTGTTGACTTTTGATTTTGTTTTTGCTCCTGCAGTAATTTATTATTCTGGGTTAGATTACTTGGAAATTGATTTTTAAATAACTTTTTACTAGTGTTGTTACTTCATATATTATTCTAGATTATTATTATATTTATTTATAAGAGAAAACTAAGGCTCTGTAAGATTGTGCATTGACTGTCAAGTTAATTGCAATATTTCCTTTTTTTTTTAAATGTGATAATTAAACGTTGCATCAATTGTAAAGTATACTATCCATTATGTTTAGTGGTCTAATTAACCAAATTACTTCTTTCAATTAATTATTCTTTTTATGTAAGGTCTTGGTTGAAATGAAAAAGGCTACTAGCGTGCTTTTTCATCTCAACCAAGACTTTAAAAAGAATAATTAATTGAAAGATGTAAATTATTCGTTAATACTTTACAGGATCATTGTTATTTAGTTCAAACCCGAATTAAGTGATTTTTAAATGAAAAGTTCATTTTTCATATTATGGGTCGCAGGATGCGGAAACAACTTAAACGACTGTAGAAGTAGGGTTAAAACAGGTCGAAAGCAGATTAGCAGGTAACAACTGAATTTGTAACACTACACGGAGATTCAGATTATTCGAAAGTAAGTTTTCGTAATTAGATAAAATTCTCATCTTTCCTACCTTATAGTAGAAAAAATCTCATTACAGTTTGGATGATCAGGAAGTTACCCTGAAGTCCAATTCTGAAGGTAATGGAACAACTTAATATTTTTTCTACAGAAAATAAAGATTCATCTAACTATTTGATCAATGGATCCCACATAACTAAAACATACTCAGCCAACAATAAGACAACGCCTTAATTTTTAGAAAACTTTCGACAGCTAAAACAATCATAGGGCCCACGCGTAAGAGGAGTCGTGGGATGCGACGGAACCCCTTCATTTACGATGAAAGTCTGATAAGGGCGATACTTAAGGACCCAAATTTACTAACGCATTTTGAATGCGAAAGTATCCGTTCTGAGGTTCTTTTTGTCCGAGTAAAAAAATCCCCAAGAACCAGGATTGGGTGGGTTAACGGTGCATGCTTTAAATGGCAGGTTGCTCTACAAGGCGCCACCGTTCATAGAAAGTTGTCCGTCATTGTCAGTTTTATCCTATTGTTCCTAGATGGATAGGGCATCCGGGAACTACGACCGCTGATAAACGATCCTAAGAAGTCCTCTGCCCACGACAAGATTTAAAACGATTCCATCAACCCTAATACTACCAATTCCATAAAATGAAGATTTATGGCCAAAATGGAAAAACAGGTCAGTTTCATAAAAGAGTCATTGGTTTGGAAACTTGAGTTAAATTTCTGCTCCCTCGGGACAAAAATGGATAAGTAAAATTTTGGCAAAATAAGTAGTGCTTATTCTAGTAAGTCTTTACTCCAAACAAATTGTATACAATTGATTAAATCGTCAAAGAAACCTTCCCATAAAACAAGGGAAGGAAAAGGAAAAAAATACTAAAAAATTGAATTTTTAAATTTTTTTTTGAAAACTGCAGTTCTAAAACGTGCTTTTTTACTTATCCACTATTGCCCGAGGGATAGTGCTTTAACGCTTTAACACACACACACACACACACAAATTAAATTATGGTAAAAAATACAAAGGCTTCTTAATTTATGCTAAATGTCTACTTTTTCATCGATAAGACCTATCAAGATACCCCAAGTATAACAATTTAATTACTGCAGGGCGATAGAAACTCAAATTTTAACAAATGCATTAGGCTTAAAGAATTAGAAAATGCTTATGCTGTACCGAGCTTCCCAAGAAATGTGACATTAACTGCCAAATCTTTTCATAGATTTTCAGAATGCATTCGACTGTGGCAAAAAAAAACGCCATAATGCATACTCAATTTGGGAAAAACAAGAAAAGAGTGACCCAAGGAGATGTAGTTCCTCCAAGATTTTCACTGCTATTACAAGAGGTATTCAATAAAGAAAATTGGGCAGGTAAAGATATTAAAGTGTATGGGGAATGGCTAAACCTCCTAGAAATCGCTGAAGATATGGTTCTAGTGACAAAAGAGGATCTACACGAAATGGTTGAAGACTTGATCAGAGAAGGCTTTACAGTATGACCTGTAGTGAACCATCTTAACCAGAGCACGGCTGAACAATGTTTCAGTGAAAAGGAAAAACTGATACATCTCGGGCACAAAGTGAGCACTCATGCCCAAATGCCAGAAATAACATAACAGTGCTCTCCAAGACCAAGTTGCTTGTAACAAAATATCTTAAGGTATGAAGCTGCTGAAGATCAAACTGTGGGCCACTATAGCACTGCTAGTAACAACGTAATACAGCGAGACATGGACGATGGATCGAAAAAAGAACAGAAATTGCAGTTAGGTTATTGAACGGTGTATGTAGGCACAACGAAGAACTGCAGAACAAAATTATGGGTAAGAAAGCAGACTGAGTTCATGGAATATAATCGCCACAGTATCCAAATTAAAGGATTGCTAAAAGAATGATTGAATGGAAACCAAAAGCCGCCTTCGACTGGGACGAAAAAATGAAAAATCTGTGTGGAGGAGAAACCTGACCCGGTGTAGCTCGAGACAGGAAAGAGTAGAAAAGAATGTCCACAGTGCTGAGTAAAGTACGGTGCATAGATAGTGCGGTAGTGTTTTATTGCTACTAAATTTTAATATGAAAAGTCCGAAGTTTTAAGATTTACGTAGTTCAAAACAGCAGAGGTCACATGAACCCCCGGGGTGGCGGGTATTCAAAAGAAAAAAATATTGTATGTTGGGTTCGAATTCAGGGCCGGTGGATTCGAACTCGGGACCTTTACCTTACAGTGATGAGCACGGTGTCAACTCCTTAACCGTTCGGCCACTTACGCCCTTGTTTTTCTTTAATACTTTCTATGGTAATAACACTCAACAGGGGCGTCGGTGGACGCAACGTTTTAGGGGTTGGCATGGCGCTTAGCATTACAAGGTAAAGGTCCCGGGTTCGAATCCCGCGACCCTGCATCCTGCGAACCCGATATACAAATGAGCTTTTTTTCAAAAACATCAGCACCCCGAGGGTTGATACATAGGAAAAAACCCTCAAGATAAAGATTTTTCTCGTTGAAGTAAATAAAACACGGCTGTTTAGCCAAGTATTATACATATGCGACATTTTGTTAGGTATCTCTACACACTATTTCTGCAAATTTAACCACCTAGACAACAAGAACCTAATTATGATGGAATTGCACAACTATTAGGACATTTGTCACTGACGAATATTGAGGATTGAAACTGTGTATATTGAACAGATTATTAAATATTTGATAATAAACATAAATAACCTTACTACAACTGACCCCAAGAAATAAATCTCTGATACGTTCCTAGGGTTCGAACTTTATCATCAATCAAAAAGCAAAAGTTATCATTCCCAATCACCTTACTTTTTGAAACCCAATAAAAATGCCTGTCAATAGGTACAATCACTTTCCCAGGTCATGCCATGGCTCAGCCAATCACTATTCGATTTCTACCAATCATAAGAAAGGAATTCCTGCCACAGCCATTAAACGAGGCCCAATTAAGAACAATAATAGTATTAATGAATACCGTGTTGAAGAATGCATTGCGAAATTCTTTTTATCGAACGAGGCGACATAACTGTTTGTTAATACAGGCTTAGAGGGAGGGAATATGGGATGTTGATGACCGTGTCCCAAGGAGGACCGTAACATTAGTGGTCACGCTTTGTCAACGGGCCCAAACGCAAACTGTGTTCGCCTCTTTACCAAAGCTGACTTTGACGATTCCAACAGGAAGTAAACGTGGAAAAAATGTTTAATACATTCTTTCCAGCCAGTGGCATGTATCAGTTCGCGATATTAAAGAAAATACCTATGTAAAATATCACAGGCTGAGATTTTCGACGATCAAGGTGCAGGTGATCTTGTGGATTATCTTGTCTTTCCAGAAAAGAATATGTATACAGGCTTAACTTCAGTTTGTACAGTTCCATTTCGAGTGTAGACGTCCTGTTTATTATTGTTCCTTATGGCATTTCGCTAGTTCTTTCAGGTTCAGCATGATAAAAGCTTCTCGGGAGAGTTAAATGAATGGAAATGTTCTACCCAATTACTTGTTAGATGACGTAACAAAAAAATCGTTGAATTTTATCAGTTCACACCAAAAAGTGATAACCGTGGATCGGTTAAACGCTGGGGCCGAAAATCATAGGATCCCTCCCCAAAGTTTTTACAGTTTAAAGGAGTGTTAATCGCGGGGGTAACGGTAGTTCAATTGAGGATTCGGTCTGAGCAAATTATTTTCTCAGGCGGTATCGAGTTCTGCGGCGGCAGGTAATACCAGTGCAAATGGGCTTGCGGCAGAACCACTGATAGGAAATCAAAAATTCTAAATTAAAAAGCGGAATTAAAGCCGTTATATTACTGTTTTTTTTTCTACCAAATCCTACATGTACATCGGGGAAGGCATCATTCAAAGGTGCAGCGCAAACGGGCTTGCGAGAAAACTTTAAACCAAGATAATAACCATTGACTACCAATCAATGTGCCCACAAATCATTAGGAAAAGCAACCAAAAGATTGGGATTACGCTCTGCGAATTGTTTTTCAACTTTGTTTGTGATTAGCATTATTTTTATGTAGAAGCGCGAAATGCCGATTTTTACACTGCAAAAGAATTTTAAAACACAAACAAATTTTATAACAGCAATGATTTGCATCATGTTACGAAGGCCGCCGGACTGTTTCCACGTTGAACAAAACCTTTTGACAATTCATGAAATGGTTCCAGTCATGTATTTCTGAAAGCAAGCCATGTGAGCATATAGCAGTGGTCTGACAACAATAGACAATGGGGTTCCAAAGGCTCCGCGTTAGGTCCTTTTCTGTTTGTAGTGTATGTTAACGTTTGCACTCTGAAAATCTGCAAGGAGCATTTACTGCCCAGGCAGATCATATTTCGGTTCCATTTTATGGAATGGTGTATAAAGGCAGATGGAATCTGACAAGAGACTTCTTAGTTCATGTACTTTAATGTTCGAAATTCGATTCACGCTGGCTTAAACGTTAACTTCTATTATTTCCAATTCTCCTCTGTGATAGATGTTTTAAGTCTTTGATATTAAATATCAAGGCCCAATTATGACGAACTTTAAAATGTATTTTCATAATTAAGTACATAAGCGACTTCAACATAATTTAAGAAATATTTGCTAATATTTCATATTATCAATATAAAGCCAAATAAAGCCTAAATCTACCGTGAAATCATTTCAAAAGGTAGCATTAAATTGGATATTAAATTTATGCTGTTTGAAGTCATGCGTCAATCAATTTTATTGGGCATAGGTCTGGGTTGAATAGAATATACAGAAATCGAACTTTTTTTCTAGATATTTTATAAAAAGAGTATTTAAAGTATAAAACTATACAAAACACCGTTTGTCAAGGTCGAGATGTAAAAAGGTCCTTTGTACTTCAAAACTCAATTTGCATCACGACTTCATCCTCAGAGTAATGGCCATGCCTGAGTTTAGATTACCAAAAATGATTTCCGTGGAAACTATCAAGAAAAACTTTCCACGACAATAAACAAATGTACCACTTTACTTCTACTTAGAATATACGCCCTCGTACAATTATAAATTCCATGTGCCTTGGAATGCTGGGGGAGTACATGTGAAAATCTTTAAAAAAAAACAATAATAGTCATACAAAAAAAATATTTGTGCGATGTTCTTTAAATACAAATTGGAAAACTTCATGCCACTATTTCTCCATACCAAATTTTACATGTACTGTATCTTCACTTTTTCCTTACCTTGATTAAGAGAGTTTTTAAATAGAGGTTAAAATTATATCTACAAATTTGATTCAATAAGATGTCCTGTATATGTTGCCCCAACTAAAATTAATATTTTTGTCGGATTGTTTTCTGCATTTAGGCCCTAGGTCCGAAGAGTTTCTAAAAAAAGACAAGTATTGGCTTTTTGAGTTTATGGTTAAGAACAGTAATAAAAATTAGTGTCTACTTTTTAAAAAGCGAAATTTTTAGTTAAGTTATTATTACTACTTTTCTTTCCACATTCCCCAATCATTAGTTTTCCCCTCAGCCCATTTTGTTTTTTTACATTGCTGGCAGCACTTAAACAGGATTGACCTCAGGACTGCATTAACTTAAATTAGATAAATATGTGTATTTTCTTTAGCACTAGGAAATTTGTACCAATTGTATCTTTATTTTTCAGGAGTTGGTAAAATAATAATAATGAGGAGGAGGAGGAATACACTAATTTACAAAAGCCCACATCAATTTTTTAACTACTATTAAATAATAGTTGTTATAATTTTTATTCACTCTTAAATATGTTGATAATCATTCTATTCATTTATAAATAAATAAAACATTAACTTATATATAATTAATGTGATAATGTAGTATGAAAAACTCTACTGGTGCACAGTTGAGACACGCTTTTTCCATAAGTATTTGTTTTATAAAAGGAAAATGAAATGAAGAAGTTATGACATGCTCTATACGTACACATTACATAATAAACATAGAAATTCGAAAAAATACAAACGAGGCATACCAACTTTGCACGTGTAAGATAAATCAGTTTTGTCCGAAATCCAAGGTGATTTGAACCAGTCATGAATATTTCATTACTGTTCACTTTATAATACAGACCAGGCCGGCCAGAAAGAGATAAGGCCTAAAAGGTATAATTTAGTAAACAATGCTCATTTAATGATGTGACCCGATTTTCGTGAAGATTGTCCAAGAGGAAATTTTGTGTTTTCTCCTCACGCCAGTTACACTATGCTCATTAGTCACTGCTAATTGGGTCTGTTAAATGTCTGATAATAGAACGAATAATCATTTTTCAACCGGGGTAAAAAATATCGAATCTAAACCGTTGCTGCGGTGTTAAATTCTTTTTTCATTGTTTCATCCACTACATGTTTTACCTAATTAGAGCAAGCCCTTTCAGTGAATGATAACCGATATGTGCTAGTCGAGAAGAAAATTGTTTCACGCAAGTAATTTACTTCAGTGTTTTTCCTAACTCGTTTGTTAATCTGAATGTTGTGTTTCTCTGCAATTATGCATGGAAATTTGGAAAAGAACGCCGACTGCCGAGTGGTTAGGTGTCCGACTCGTATTTGCTACGCCAGCGGTTCTGGGTTCGAATCTCAACACAGACCATGGTTTTTTTAATTGAGAATGGTATGAAAGAAGTAATGTTAAATGGTTTGAACCTTCGTCCGCGACACCCAACGAGTAGTTAGACGTCTTTTATGAAAGGAATTACTTTAGTTACTTTCATTTTTCGACCTAGTATCTCAAAAAGTATTTTCATTGAAATCGGTGTTCCTATGGGCGAAGCCTCCTTTTGTAAACTAAACTCATCAATTCGTCATGTTTGAAACCATAATTTTGAATATTGTAAGTAGACGTTTATATTACTCCCGATGAAGAAGATATATTCCTGGGAAGCTTAACGAAGGAAGTGTTTTTCTTTCTTTTAAATTCGCTTTAGTTCGGATCTTCGGATTAGTTGTAATAAATGATAAGAATATATTTGACAGTATGTTGGAACATACGTGGTACACTAACTACTTAGTGATACGTAACTTACGCTCTTCATGATGGTAATAATTCACCAATCTGAACAGTCGGAAGATAAAAATTAATGGAACAATACTGCAGGCGAGATTGAGGTTATCTGTGAGAAACACCGGCGATCAGCATTTTCTCAATCACGGTCGGTTTCCCAATACGGAAAAAATTGAATTTTAATTTCCTTCCTACTTTCATGATTGAATCTAGTATGTTACCTGCTAATAAATGTATTCAGCCTAAAGGGATGTTGCATAAAATATATTTAAAATACGTAACGGCTACAAACATATAAGACAAATGCAGGTAGAAGTGTTTTACATGAAATGTAACGCAGACATGTTACAGCAATTCGTAAAATAAAAAAACGGTTTAAATTAAAATAAAAATTTTTGTTCTATGTTCTTTTCAGGACATTTTTAACTTCCAAACAGTTAAATATATTACGACAAACAATTACATAAAGCTCAAATTACGACACTCCCATAAAAATCAAGCTGATTCAAGTTTCACAACGTCGCAGAACTCGCCAGAAGAAGGAAATTTGCATGTAAATCACCAAAAGGAGTAAATAAGTGGTGTCGGAATGTATTTTACGATCTGACCATTTAAAAGAAACTTTTTCCAGTTGAGTTTTGGAAACTTTTTCGAGTGACTTCAAGTTTTCGAACACGTTCTTTAAATGTTATTAACGGAAGATATATTTCGGAGAAATAAAACAACACATTTACGAATAATATATCCATCTTTGCCCAATAAAAAATCTAATGAGCTAACACTACTCGAATTCCTGATCTAAAACAAATAAATACGAAAGCATCAATCGAAAAGGTTGATTGTCTGAACACAGGCTTGTTATATGAAAGAAATGAACTGTTAAACCTGTCTCGTTTTGCTAATATTGCCAATGTTTCAATAGTAAAAATAAAAAAGGGAACAGTTTTTCATTTCGTCCACATAGCAATTAACAATCCTGTAATTTTATTACTGGTAGGCGAGGGCTAAAGGGGCAAACAAGGTCTTTTGATTAGCTCGCGAGGGGAGCCTCATCACTTCAGGAAGGAACATAGTTTTATAAGTTCTTCAGCTAGTTCTACTTCTCATTATTTCTAAAAATGTGTAAATATTATAAGAAAAAAATGAAAACCAGGTCTGATCAAACAATAGTCTTGCTCTAATATACAAAATAAATTTTCCAGTCCAACTGGAATAGCACTTAAACAAGCGTTAAAATGATTATTTAATCTGGACCCATATTCTGTAAATCAAGAATTCAGAGCGGAACAAAATGTTAGATTTCCAAAAACGTATTTTTTATACACGGACGGGTCAAAAAACGGGAGAAAACGCAGTCTGTGCTTTTTACGGCCCAAACACGGTACATGAGAAACCAATGAGACTTCCGGGAGTGGCATCCGCTTTCACATGCGAAATTTATGCAATTATAGAAGCAATCCAATATTCTGAACAGGTAAAACCGGGATCACAAGTTGTAATTGAATTTCTTTGCATTCCGGCGCATTGTGTGATCCGGTGTAACGAGAAAGCAAACTTGTTGCCGAAGGAAGGAGCCATAGGAGACCACAAGGGTCAGCAAGCGGATTTGTTGGGTATTAAAGAGCCTTGTTGATGATTATTTTTACCCAAATATGAAAAAAGTATGAACAGTTGGCAATGTTATAACAAAACGGAAAAAGGACTATTTTAGGCTGTTTCCAAAGATTACAATTCCACCATAGTTTTCCAACATGACTATAACTAAATCGACTTGCATGATAGTCGATTTTGATAATCCTTTGGAAATGATGCTAAAGCAGTTTAGTGGTGTGCTTTAGTCTTACGGGTCGGTGATATAGCGTAGAGAGTAGTATAGAGCGATGTATGAGTGACCCCTTTTGGTTCAATAGTCAGCCACAATGAATTTCCGATATGACCATGAGCCCGCGGAACAAGGAATCCCCGTGCAGTTGCACGAATATGACCACCTAAGTTTAGATGTTATATTCATCTTAAAATCTTACAAGTAAATCAAGGAGCAAAGCATGTACCTCTAACATTTAAACTAAAAGCGGCAAAAGTGTTCTTCGGGACTCTGCAAAATTGTTTAAAAAGAAAAAAAATTGGAACGCTGGAGCATATTTTAATGGAATGCCGCGAAAACAACCAGGAACATAATATAAAGATGATAACCGACATTAAAAAGATATTCCCAGAGTACAAACTACTACCAAAGTACAAACTAGAACTACAACCTGCTACTTCCAGTTATTTTAAGGGTCCATAAGTTCCCACCGAATGCGAACAGTTGGGTAAGATCAGGCTGCGGAGTTGCAAGTGCCCAAAGAGTAACTGTTATCTGCACTAGCAGAACACGTTCTATTTCCTCCTCATAGGACAAATTATGGTATGGAATCCCTCTCGTTCTGCACCTCAATCAATAAAGCTAGACCCCTTCTCTGATTTCATGTTAGGTTCTAAAAAGAAGATTTTGATAGCTTTAAGAGAATAATTTTAGGAGCCCTGCTTCGTTTTTATATCAGTTCATCATTTTTAACCATAGTCATAAGTTTTATTGCAGTTCCGTCATATATTTCTTCTTCAGGGTTGTAACAATGTCGATTTTATTAAGTTATGTTATATCCTGTTAAGTTTATATATAACTATAATAAAATAAATAATAAATATAACTGATATATAACTGATTTAATGCCGAATGTTCAATTTTAGGACGTTTGACCAATTATTTTTATACATAAATAATAATTATCTTGTAATGGTCTTGTATGGTGTTCATTCCTTTTAATTTTTCTCGTTCTTATTGTATCGATAATTTTTAACAATCGATAATTAGGAGAATTTAAGCCAATTTTACGTAAATAAATTTTCGCATGATTATTGCTCAACACTACTAATTACATTTTATGTAAGGTTTTGGTTGAAATGAGAAAGTTAATGTCACGAGCGGGATTCGAACCCACGACCTTCGGCTAACCCACTGCGCATGGCAAATGGGGGAAATTTGAAAAATGGCAAAATTAGGGAAAATTCGAAAGGTAGTAGTTAGTGGATCGAAGTCACGATAGCTCAAGTGGTTAGAGCAGCGGCGTATTTAGCCGAAGGTCGCGGGTTCGAATCCCGCTCGTGACTATAACTTTTTCATTTCCACCAAAACTTTACATAAAAATGTTAATTAATTGAAAGAAATAATTGGGTCAATCAGACGACTAGATATAATGGACTGTTAATTACATTCACACAAAAAGGTAAAATACTTTCAAGAAATGGGAACTAGAGAGACAAATAAATTTCTTTTAAAAATAATTTTTGATTCCTTGATATGTTTAATTATTTTGTTTTAAAATCACTTTATTTTTATTGAAATATGGTATAAAGTAAGCGAAATTATTTCAAGTTATTAATTTATAAAAGGATTAAAGTTCGTTTTTTCTCTTTTGTATTTTTAAGTCATTCTCAAGGGTTGTTCTCTGGTGTGCAGTAACTCACCTCCCATGAATGAAACATTTAGCAATTGAATTTAGTTTTCTACCACGCGAAGTGGAGGAGGCAACATTTCTAAAAGATGTTTCTCCAAGGCTTGCACGTGATCTTTTTTTTTATTACTGCAGGTCACGTTTTCGGCCGTGCAATTCCTTCCATTTGTCCCTCTGGGGGAGAGCCAGGACGGCTGAGGTCAGTATTCATGACCCCCAGACACAATACCGTAGCTTACTATCGTTTTGATCGATTAACCCGTCCAAAAATGGCCAATTGGCCGAAAATTCGCTTTCAAAGTTATACCAATTAGATAAAGCCTAACAATTTTTTTTTTAACTGTGCAAAGATTGAGCATTTTCTTGCTTTGAAATTATGGCCCAAAAATCAGTCTCACATCGATCATCTCGGATCATCTATTTCTTTAGACAGTGCAGATGTACTTACGAAAAAGAGAACACCAGAGAAGAATTGATTAATTTTATAAAATTGACACTAGGGTTGTAAACAGAAATGATTTGAGATAGGGTAAGTATGGCAATTCACTTTTTGGAAACGATAGTTCTACTTACAGAAGCTTAGCTGCCTAAAAAATCTTTGAGTAGAACTATCTTTTCCAAAAAGTGTGTAGTTCATATGTTAAGGTTGGTATTAATTGTAATTGTAAATAACTCAAAATACGGCCTCGAAGAAGAGATAACTGACAATTTAGCTGGTAGGTGGTACACCAGACAGATGACTGACTGCGTAAAAACGTTTAATCTCACATCAATTTCAAACATTCCCAGTCAATTTGCGTTATAGTGGCGTAACTTAGGATTAAAAAATAACACCAAGCTCATTTATTTTATAGATACTTTACACGATATCCATGATGGATAGTGATTTAATACGTGACGTTCTATGTTTTTGAGGACTCGAGGTGAGATAAAAGGAAAGTGCAGCTCCGAATGATTGATGGCGTTTTCATGCACATCTGGACAAGAGTCCCTCCATGCATAACCTTAAATTAACCTAAAGAACCCCCAGCGTTTTTGTGGATTTAATTTACAAAATCGGTGTTTCTCCGCCCAATCGTTTTAGTCCAATTTGTAGAGAACTGCTTGGCATTAAAGTGTTATTTTTTTCCCATGCCGTAACATCGGCCCAGGATTGACGGAGGCGGGCCGATTGTCGGGAAAGGTCGAATCGATCACAGCAAGGAGCACATAATGACGAATTGTGGGGGTCCATTATTATTAAAGGGTGGATCGGGGAGGACAGCTGGCATGAGTCACGGAACTCCGGTCCCCAAATCGAGGAACAGACATTTTCCTATACTTTACAAATCCCTCTGTAAATTCTAATGACAAAATAATACGAAAATTACACCCGCCACATCACAGTTTCTGCAAAATGAGACTACACTTATTTTGAATCCATGTGGGCTAATTTTACTTGATAACGAAGAGATAGTAATTTAATCACAAAAACAGATTTCCTACCTTCTCCGCTCTCTAACTACTCCCTCTTTCTGCTTCAGTGTCTCTTTCTCTTTCTATATTATCTATCTACCTACAACATCCATCTGTATCTATCTCCTACTACCTATATGTCCATCTCTCACTCTCTCTTCCCCCTCTCGCTCAATCCTCTTTCTCGCTTTTTCTCTGCTGAGGATGCTCTTTCCTGCCACTCATCTTTCACACTTTCTGTCATCCATCTCTCTCTCACTCTCTCTTTCTCTCTCTCCCCCTCCTCTCTCTCTCTCATTTACTCTTTATCTATTCCTCTCACTCTCTCACTTACTCTCTACCCATTCCTATTCCACTCTCTACACTCTTAATTGTAAGAGGTCGTTCGCGAGATTTATTCATTCTCTCTCTCTCTCTTTCTCTTCTTTCGCACTCTATTACTCTTCCTTTTCTCTTTCTTTTCCTTCCTCTCTATTTTCTTTCTCTTTCTTCTTGTTTCTCTTCCCCCCCCCACACACACATATACACAATATATAAGGCAACAGTTTTATACACACAAGAATACGAAATGTATAAATCATAGCTATATTACTTATATAATATTACTATTCCAAATCGAATTTATTTAGGAAAGTATTCAACTACAGGCTTTGACAATATTTAATATACAAAACAATAGATTTTCTTTTAGCACTAATTGGTAAAACGTTAACAGTGGTAAACTGGGCCGGTTATTTCTCTTTGTGATATTATGTCTGGAAACAAAACGTAATAACGGTACTTCGCGTGTTGTCAAATGGATTGAAATGTCCGGAGTCAGTCACCTTCAACAATCAACATACCTGGATTCCTCAAATTCAGTATGCCAAGAATGCAATGTTGCAAACCCAGCCGTACACGCGGCCTATCGAACAATATTCTATGTCAGTGCAAAACCGTGTCTTGGTATTTTCTTATGAACGCTTTTCACGTTGATATGTAAATAAATGATTTTGGGATGACATTAGGGATTCATGGTCATTACCTTTCCACCGTCTTTTTTGAGACAGTAAACCCACGTTTTGGAGATGGCTAAGGCAAATGAAAACACACTCTAGGCGCTCTTAGCGTGGAAGAAACGAGCTCGTTTTTCCGCAAAAGTGTTTCCAGCACGAACAACGTTTTAATATTTTATTACTTCTTTCTGCCTGAAATGCCCAAATGGAAGATGATAAAAAGTAATGTCGCTCGAGCCATTTAAGTTATTTCAGTGCATGTAGATGCACGATTTTTTAAAAAAGATACTAGCTATTTCAATTGAAAAGGTGCCATGCAAAAATCATTACTAAATTGATGATTTGTATTAATTAATATATGATTAGTCAAACTAATGAAGTGATGATTGGTAAGGATTTTATTGGATAATACCTCTTTCTATTAAAGCCTAACCGTTCATATTTTCCATGTCCCACATGTTAGTTACACATTCCGACATTATAGATGAGGAAAACGTACAACTTTAATCATTTCTCCAATAAACTGCAAAATTCCAGGTCTCGACGGAGTTCCCATCCCATGTCTTCGACTTCCTAACTGTACTCAGACGAGTCTGAAAAGCACGATTATTCACTTTTCTGAAAGAAAGGGATGGAAGCGTTCAATGAAACAACGGTAGAAGCGTGAGAGGACATTCGACACGGTCGGGAACAAGCGCTGATGCAGCGACCACAATTTTAGCTATGCGCTCATAGCCGGTTGATAACTGATCCGTATAATCTCATCTATTTTTATTTTATTTTTCCGAGTCGATTCATGTTGCATTTTGACCGAACGATATTATACAAACGCTTAGCCAGCGTAAATCAAAGAAAAATAGGAGTGGCTGACAAACACATTTTTCAATAGTTGATATTAGCGAAAAGCGAACAGTCTAGCGTAATGGCATATTCTATCATTCTTTTTGTGCATTATGAGCAATTTCCCTCGCTAATGATAAATGAAAATGGATTTATTCTATTTTGGTTTGTTTGGCCTTCGTCAGTCTTTTAAAGATTAATGGATTTTATTAGTATATAAACGCGCTAAAATAGTCTTCGACGTATTTTTCGAGACCTCCTGACTTTAAATAAATAAAAATAACACTTCATCCTCTTCTTTTCCTTATGAATAAGACACCGCCAGGAAAGCTGCAGTTCTCAATGGATATTTTGAGAACGTACATTGCATGCACGAAAATCTGGGTGTGGTCTCATTTACTAAAAAAAAGTCAAAGTTACTAAAAATTATTTCTTTCCGACCAAGAGGCATTCTCGACTGTGAACCCGCTACCCCTAAAGAGATCAAATAAATTGTAAAAAAAACTTTAAAAATAAAAATAAACTCCTGGAGACAATTTGAAGTCCTTGTTAAAACATCGTCACGAACAAAGCATACATTTTGCTCATTATACCAATCATGCTAGTACTTGTTCATTTCCCATCTTCCCGGAAAATAGCAAAACCCGAAAATTTCGAAAATTAATAAAGATCTCCCCTGCCCGGTAACTATCGCCCGATAATCTCCTTAGTACCTCTCAAAAATGGCAGAGAAGTAGTAGTGCAAAGAATGAGGTACGTTTTAGATGAACATGACATTACGACTTGCCAATTTGGCTTCAGGTCTAATATCGCGCTGGTGGATATGATTCCCCATAATTTTAACATAAATAAGCACGTGGGGATGGTACTACTTAATTTAATTTGACAGAGATCCCATATTTAATCTCATGTCATATAAATTTCCTAACTGCCTAACATATTTAATTGGCTATTACATAACCAACAGGAAATTCTTTATACAGATTGATGGCATAAAGTCTCCTTTAAGTAGTATAAGAGCTGGGGTGCCCCAAGTGTCTGTTTCAACCTTAGATAACATCTTTATAAGCGACCTTTGCTAAAAAACTACAGCTGAACTCTCTTTGCTCATATTTGTCATATACAGCAAACAATGAGGCACGTTTTATATTAACATGACATTACGACTTGCTAATTTCCCTTCAGGTCCGTTCATTTTGCTTACATACGGCTGACCATATAATATCGCGCCGGTGGATATGATTCTCCATAATTTTAATATAAATAAGCACGTGGGAATGGTACTATGTGGCACAGAGATCCCATATTTAATCACATGTCATATAAATTTCCTAACTATCTAACACATTTAATTGGTAATTACATAACCAACAGGAAATTCTTTACACAGATTGATGGCATAAAGACTCCTTTAAGTAGTATAAGAGCTGGGGTGCCCCAAGTGTCTGTTTCAACCTTAGAAAACATCTTTATGAACGACCTTTGCTAAAAAAAAAAAACTACAGCTGAACTCTCTTTGCTCATATTTGTCAATAACTATATATAGTTGCTTTGAATATTTTGAAAAATGGACAATCAGTCATAACAGTAGCAAGACTGAGGCAATACTGTTCACTCGATGCAGAGTGTTCATTTATAAGAAATAAACTAACACGGAATATCTGGTTTCTAGCAACCTTAATATTGTTAACCATGTCAATAAATAACTCACCCATAGCATGAGCTAAGAATGTTGAATACCTTGTAGTATATCTGGATTTAAGAATTAAAAGTATTATATTGAATATAAAATGCTTAAAACCATGGACCACCATCTAAAGATGCATTTATCCGGTTTTTCATAAGTGCCCATATATATATCAACAAATAAAAATTAAAAAACCTACTTATGATTAATTATAATTATTTATGTCCATTAATAACGTACGGTGTTCACATTTGGGGAAATAAATCTCTAAAACAAATTTTGCTAAGCTTCAGGTAATCTAAAATGCTAAATGCTGCTCTAGGAATTATTGATGGGTTTTGACGGTTTAAATGTTCAATCTAATCTTACAAAGACAGAAATTAAATTATAACCTAAATTATGTACGATTTTGTGTCCTGGGGTGTGGCCCAAAAGCCATATAGTTTTGCGCTATTGCAGGCCAATGATTCAAGATTGATAATAAAAGCATTGATTTTAAAATTCATGTCTTTCAAACCGCTTTGGAACAATTGTGTTCACTTTGTAACCTATGGGATTGAAGATGTTTATCACATGATTGCCTAATGTTTTATTTTAACTTATTTTAAAGGCGAAAAGTAAATGTTTCTAATAGGTATCGTAAGTATACCATACCAGAGGGTGAATGATTTCAACGAAAATTTTGTTACATATTTTGTAAATATTTAAAAGCTCTTTGTTATCGACGAATTATCTTAATTTCTCCAATTATAAAAATATGTTCGTTTTTCTGGTATGTAGACTTCAGACAGGGAACTAGATGTAATGTTTATTGGATAAGCATAATTTATCTAAACATTTAATTTGATTATTGAAATGGTCAACAAGCTGTATCATCATTATTCTATTATCGATACGAGAAAGTATTTTCAAAGAAATAATTGTACAGCTGAAATTTTCACTTATGATAACCCAATGAACAACAAAACAAGTCTATAAACTACATGTATACACAAGTAAAACGAATAGAAATGATACAAAGTTATCGTCTTTTTATTACTGTTATAAACATTCTTGTTGTGATGACCCCTACAAAATCATATTTTAACCCTGAAACATGTGGATTTAGCAGAAAGATCTGACCCTAAGATGACCTATTAAACCAGCAGTGCCTTTAAAACATGTATAGTAAATCAGAAAAGAGGAAGATAACGTTCAAGAATCGCTGTGATTCAGAGCATCGTCCCCTCCCCCAGACAAGAATCCAATCGAAAAAGGGTCGGGAAACGTTGCACTAATCCATATGGAACGGGAATCTGATATCCGGCGGATTTCCAGCCCCCCCCCCCGGGAAACGTTGCGATCGTGAGGTAGCGGTAATTGCAGATTTCGGTTTCGCGAGGTCTGCGGTTCCTCCAGCAGGTGTGGATTCTGTTCCGTCCTATTGGTCGTCAAAATTAGAACCTGGTACAAAAGTTTTCGCGCTGATTGTATGTGATTAGCGCAGCGTCCTGGGCACCGGGTAATTGCTCTTTAAAGCCACGCGACATCACGCCCACTGGTTGACATAAACAGTGACGGTTGCCCAGTTGCGTACCAGGAATCTTGTGCGGTTCGAATAATTATGATTATCAGAAACATGAAAGACATTTTAAATGCTAAAGAGGAAAATTTTGATACTGCTCTGAAGTATTCGTTTTTAGGTTTAGGTCTGTTTGATGTTCTTCTTAACCCGGTTATATTTATTACTATAATTCAGGTGAATTTTTACATGAATTGCAAAAACACTTATACACTTCTATCCCAGATATTTATTTTATCTATTTTTATATTTATTTCATCGTATCTAAAAAAATTCGGATACGTTTCAAATACCTTTTAAAAACCTTGAATAATAATTTTTATTACAAACAAAAACAGACCATTTTGGGATGAATCAGTTGGAGGCAATTTTTTTTCTCGGTGCCCGGTATTCCATCCACTAAAACTTCACTCCTACGGAATTTATCCAAGTCCACGTTATTACGTCCGTTACTACATTCCTCTCCTTTGAGCCTATAGGGCGTAGGGCCGGCGTAACTTTTGGTTTTTATGCCCATATAAGTGAGAAAAATAAGGATGGAATCTATGAAAAATTTTCAATCGTTTTTACAGAGGGTGCGAAGTAATGCCACCCGATTGAGAATATTTAGATCCCCTTTTCCTTGGATTCGTGGAGGAAACGGGGTTTTTCTATTGTATAAAATAATAATAATAATAGTTGTGTATGCTTAGCTTGTGTTGAGAGTGAATGTATTTATTAGCGTGAATGAGCTTATTAGCGAGAATGTGCGATCACCATCGACCCTCACTTAGGGATACTTGTATATGTACTCGGTGATGAAGTAATATCGAGTTCTCCACGAATGGGTTTGGATCTGTACGAGCTGGGTGGTGTTAAATAAACCTAGCTGTTGACTGCCCCCTCCCCCGTTAAAGAACATTCATTAAAACATTTATTTATAACATGGGCAAGTGGCTCGGTAATGTTTCACCCAATTTTTTTATAAAGAAATATTAATCCATATTGTCAACAGCATACAGTTTTTGAGTCCCTGTATAATTTTTATAATTTCCACTTCATCTATTGAATAAAAGATAAAAGTTTGGTCTCCGGCGGGGGAGGGAAAAATCTTAAAAAATGCATTTTGGCTCCAGTTTACAAAGGGAAGAGGAAAAAGAGCGACTTAAATAACTTTCGGCCAATAAATCTGACACCCGTACTCTCCAAAGTTTTGGAATTTGCGTACAATGCCAATATTAACTTTGTGTCTTGGTTTAAAACATAATAACAATAATAATCTGCTTTGCTATCTCCCTTCGTCACAAAGTAAGGGATACGAATTTTCTAGCATGCAAATTCTTTTCGTGTCTTGGCACAATAGGTTAAATTATATTTTAGCAAGAAACAAAATCGGTATTAGTTTTTTGCACCAGAAAAACACCAAATACAAAATTTTCGGTAAAATCAAAACTAATATCTTTCAATCAAATTGTTGCCGATTGAGAATAATAAAATTGTGATAACTTTGAAAAGACTACACCGATCCACAGGAAACTTTAAACAGAACCCTACAACTAAAACGTAATGGCATTAACCAAACCTTCTTAAATAATCTATAACCGGGGATAAAAATAAAACGGTTTAAGGAGATATGATGATTTTATCTTTATTTTTCCCGTAGAAGAAAGATTATCCTTCACAATATTTGTAATAACCTTTAATTCCTACAAAATTCAGAAGAGTTTTGAATTTTTAAGATTAACACCGGACATCAAACAGAAAGAAATTGAGTTTGCCATAAAAATTTTTATGTAAGAGCTTCCAAAGGGCGCTTAAAACAAATCCATTTTTTTAATAAAAGTTTTTTCACTTATTAGAGGCGTCTAACGGTTTTATATATTTAATCTCATTTATTACGTTTCCGCTTATGAATTTTCTAATTCTACGTAAAAAACGAATATAAAATAAACTTGAAATATATAAATTCATTTTTTTAATTATATTAATTACTAAATTTTTGTTCTTTACTCTTAAGGCAAAGTCTAGCATCCTATAAAGATATAAAACACACTAAATATTATTATTTCTATTCTATTTACATTAATTATACAGAATACAAAGGAGAAGAAGAATTCAGGAAGACACAAGATACAATGATATGGTATAAAGATGCTCCAAAACAAATAAAGGAAGAGGAGGGCGTTTTCTGTACAAGCCCAAAATATGAACAATCAAACTCATTAGGGAAGTACAGCTCGGTCTTTCAAGCTGAAATACATGCCATCATGATTGCACCTTAGAAAATGTTTTTAAAAAGTTACAAAAAATCCTCATAAAATCGGATAACCAAGCAAAGCATTAGCATGTACAAAAACACATCAAAACTAGACAACTTTCATCCAAAATCTCCACAAACTGGGGAAACACAACAAACTTACAATATCTTGGGTACCAGGACACAGGGGAATTCCGGGAAACGAAAAAGCAGACATGCTGGACAAAGGAGGATCTTCAATGCCACATATAGGCCCTGACGATATTCTTGATAACAAAAACAAAAGCAAATTACTCCATCACAGTATGGATCAAAAAAGACAAAAGGAGAAATATATAAACTCTGGGGCATAGAAAAACTTATGGTAAAAAAACCCTCACCAAGACTGGCAAACTCACTAATTTAGTATTAGAAGGCTAAACTCAGGGCAGTGATAGGATTATATACCAGTTACTGGCATATGGTATACGAGAAAACATCTACCCAACCTAGGTATATCAATGATGACCCCCTATAAATATATATATATTATGCAGGGTGGGCGACCAAGACCCGAGGGGTTAAAAGCCTAGGTAGGCCCGTACCCCATCCCTAAAACCTGACCCCCATTTGTAGGTTATACAATAGGAGGAAGAAACGGCCACTCTTTCTATATTGTCATCTTCATTCATGTTTCATCTATATCCATGCTCGAAAATGGATAGAAACTGCGTTTTTAGATAAGGTTAAAACGATATTGGAATCGAGGCCGTAAAAGGATCGGAGAGATACGTCTGACTGGTCTGATTGACTAATTTGACCCGGTAACCTTAATGTACGAAAGAATTAACTTGTACTTAATTCGTCGCCTAAATGTTCCTGTTTGAAATATCGCGGCTTTATAAGTAATCTTCTGTTGTTCAGCCTTGTTTACCAACCACCCTATCGGACTTTATTGATCTTTGGTTCAGACATTTCTCACAGATTGCCTTTCGGTTAAGATAGTATTGGCGTGAAGCCGAAACACGTAGGAGCCTAGCTCTGATTTACGACTCAACTTTGGTTGGATCAACTTGTAAACTAATACTATGAACCGTACTATTTACAAATAGAATAAACAGCTACAAATGCAAAGCTCATCTGTAATCTCATCTTTAAAGTTAATACTCTCATTAAATTGGTACTAATTATATCATTACTAACTGCATTATATTTATTGCATGCTTTTAAGATTATTTATTCTGCAATGTGATATAACCTTTTTTTAATATTTGTTTATATCCTGTACATTTACCAAAAGCTGTATTACCAATTATTCTAAATGAAATAAAATCCCGGGAAAACAATAACTTCGATTGGGATGCTTGGATTCGTTGGATGTTAGATGGCTTGGTCGTACCCCACAGTTTCGCTCCTTATATAATGGTCGAAGTAATGTTTTGTTCAGAGTTAGTTTGAGCTTTACCGTCATGTTGTCTTGTTGTCCAAATCGAACATTGGCTAAGTAAGCCCTAAGTACTTTACTTGTGTTGTTGTGGTTAGTTCTTTATGTGTGTATGGTGTTTAGTGACGTTGGTTTAGAAAAACTTTTTCTTTGTAGTGCCAAAGTTTCGGTCTTTAGAGAGTTGATCTCAATAAAGATCGAAACGTATGCACGATAAAGAAAATGTTTTTCTAAACCTACGTCGCACCAGACCGCATCTCACGATCTCCAAATAATAAGTAGTTCTTTACTGTGGACGTGTAGACTTGGGCGAGGTTTTTAGTTTAAAGGGAACATATTTTGAGTGCATTTGTCCTCGTTCAGTTTCCCTTCCACGTTTTGCACCATTCTTCAATATCTTGGAGGCGGCTTGGATAGTATTAGAAAAAATTGCGGTATCCTCCGCATAGGTAGGGATCAGCAGTGTAAATGGTCTAGGATGAGATCAAAAATGCTCCCTTGTAGGACGTCGCTCTGGTTCGCTTTGTCTCAGAAAACTCATTGTCATACCTTACTGTGAAGCGAAGATATCTTGTATGACAAAATAAATACTGCAGCAACATCACGACACCTAGCCCAGTAAGCAAGACAGAATTAGTCAGAATGTGAAACCACTAAGCTACTATTAATTACAAATGTCCAAATATCCAATTTGTATTAGGTTTACTATCTAAA
Source organism: Cimex lectularius (assembly GCF_000648675.2). Classification (NCBI taxonomy): domain Eukaryota; kingdom Metazoa; phylum Arthropoda; class Insecta; order Hemiptera; family Cimicidae; genus Cimex; species Cimex lectularius. The sequence continues at coordinate 421,355 of NW_019392785.1, read as the reverse complement.
CGTTTCGGCAATTTGAAACCTTGTAGAATCACTTTTCCAGCAGCTATAATATATCTCATTGACTTTTAATTCTCCTAGTGTTTTAGCAGTAGACATTAAATTTCTCAAAGCTAATAAAGAAGTAAAAGTATTTCTTCGATTGAGCAATAGGCCGTAACATCGAACGGTGTTCATATGCTATAAACATGCTACGTCTTGATTTGTTTTAAATACACCCTTATGCATATGAAACACATGGAACGTCACTTTAAAAATAAATCATAGCGGGACAGTTAGTTTTTAATTAAATTGTACATTCTAATCCATTAATCATGCACAGTTGGTTTTTGATAAATTAAAAGTCAAAAATGCACTGGGGTCCTTAGGTTTTTTTAAATAATAAATTCCATGCCAGTGAGTCAGGATTGATTGATAGCCCCTTACCATTAATAATTAGTGACATCCGGCTACCTAGGCGTAACGCGTTTGTTCGTTGTTTCCCACATTTTTCCCGCCTTTCTTCGTCCAGAATTATTTCAGAACTTTGAGCCCGGAGCATAACAGATCCGATCAGAAAGGAGAACAATGCTTTTTGTAGGGAGGCCTTCCTCCCGGGCAAGGTCTATGTGAAGGCACACAATGCGCCCGAGCGAACATCACGTACGACGGGGAAATTCGTACTCGGAAGCCTGGTTCCAAAACGTACAAACGTGCGAATCCCAACGGTTGCACAACGATGCGTTTCCGTCGTGTACATTTTTATAGATCTTTTCATAGCTCTTGAAAGTATTTTATGACACAGCTTACTCTGCGGCGAAACAAAAACCCAAGATAAACGAAGTTTGTTTATTATTCAAATAGGCTTGGTAAATTACAAAATGCACACGGTTCAAAATACTATGAGACTGTAATGACTACAGCCCCGATTTATATACAATAAAAATCCTCAATTATGTCATATAATATGTACAAAAACTCTCAAATATGCCATATTATATGCACCGCAAAACCCTCACATATACCATAACACTAATAAATCCTCAAATATAACATCTTACCAATAAATATGCCATATAATATATACTAAAAAACCCTCAATATAAAACATTATTTATTTAGAAATCGTGAGATGCGGTCTGGTGTGATGTAGGTTTCAGAAAAACATTTTCTTTATCGTGCCAACGTTTCGATCTTTATTGAGATCATCTTCAGGGCCTAGGATTTACAAACATTGTTTACCTATAACAATTACATTTTGGATGTGGAAAAGTGAATTTATACAATGCAAAATATATTTTTTTATATATTCAATCAAAGTATATTTTGCATTGTATAAATTCACTTTTCCACATCCAAAATATAATTGTAATATGTAAACAATATTTGTAAATCCCAGGCCCTGAAGATGATCTCAATAAAGATCGAAACGTTGGCACGATAAAGAAAATGTCTTTCTGAAACCTACATCACACCAGACCGCACCTCACGATTTCTAAATAAATATCGATTAACGGTCACGAATCACCACACATATTACATATAAATATGTCATATAATATGCACTACAAAAAAGCCCGAAAATATAAATTATGCACAAAAAACCACAACTATAGCACATTATAGCGTAAATATGTCAGATAAAAAACACTAAAAACACCCTCAAATATGCCATAAAATGAGAACTAAAAAAACCCGCATATATGCCATATAATATGCACACAAATATTTCATATCATAGGCACTAAAAAAACTGTAAAATATTTAATATTATATGCAACAAAACCCTGAAATATGGTATATAATTTGCACCAAAAATATTAACATACGCAGATGAATGTGGGACTTTTGAGAAATAACAACACATTTTTACCACTCATCGGTAGGGGTAACGATTCCATAAGCGCCATAGCTGTCAATTTTTATTGAGCCAAAAAATCTTATTTGAGTCAAAAAACGTTGTAAAATCATAAAAGTTAATGTTTTAACAGATTTTGTAGTTTTGTTTTATTTTTTTTTTGCTTAACGTAACTATAAAAAAATGAATGTTTTAGGATTTTTAATGATTTTTCCATTGATCTAATCACATTTACGGTAGATTTATTATTTAATGAGATAGTGGATTTTATGGGAAAAATGGTGAGAGAGGTTGAAGTAGCACGAAAAGTGAAATATGTATCTCGAAACAATTGAGTATCAGATAACAGAGCAGCGGCGTATTTAGCCGAAGGTCGTGGGTTCGAATCCCGCTCGTGACACTAACTTTTTTTTATCTCAACCAAGCCCTTACATAAAAAGAATATTTATTGAAAGAAGTAACTTGATCAATTGACCAATAAAACATAAATGTATTATAAACAATAGAGATCTCTTAGTCCCATGATACATTTAGAAGAACCACCTGAAGTATTGACGTCAGTTTAAGGAACACCCTGTATATAAATTCTCGAGATACCGTTGTTTTACAAAAGACCTCCTTTGGAATACTTTGGGTTCTCCAATAATGATTTCCCACTTCAAACCTTAACCGTAGCGACCACAATCACGTTTACCGTACTTCAAATAGTACTATATTTCTTTAAAAATAGGAAACTGGGAAAGTGAGACGCAGGATCGAGCAGTGCATATTCATTCTGCAACGGGTCAGTAGGCGTCTGTCCAAGGTGGGACGAAGGAAAGCACCTTCATGTCCGACTGGGGACATTAATCGGGAAAGCGTAACTTGTATCTTTGAGAATTATATCAGCGTCAAAGGAAAGTATTATATCATTACGTACGTATCTTGACCTAGAAGAAGAGAGAAAATGGTACCCCTCCTGAATAACAATACATGAAACTATCAGAACGCATTTTAATAAATAGCATTATTCTGATAACTTAAATTTTGTTTTGTTAGCAATTATACCAGTCTTCTTCAACGCGCTTTAGGTTGAGAATGACACAGAATTACAAGAATGAGTTGGTGAAGGGTAGGCCAAGGCTTGACAGTCCGTACCACAAGGAAGTACTATTGATTTCTAACAGCATTAAACTGGTCAGTCGCAAAACTGCGTAACGGAATTCCTGACAGTTAAAAAGGTTTGTCAATATACGATGACTTAACAACGAAAAACTGCTTTCGAAAAAGAAAAACCACTAATCATTGTTGCTGCTAAACCAGATTTCTTAACTTTTTTGACAAATAGGGTCGGTTTTTCTCATCAATCCTATCTGAATTTTGCCATCTAGCTGTCTTTTTATTTTTCAAATAATTCATTGTAAGCCGTTAGTTTTCATTACTTGTAACCATTTTCAATGAACCGCGTTTTCAAAGCAGAAAATTGATCTTAAAGGGTAAAATCAGGGAGCGCGACATCACGGTATTAGCAGGGAGATGCAAAGTGACAATTCTTTCCATTTGCGTCATTTTTCCCAACGGCAAAAGCCAATTTTCCCTGCACCTGCAAAATTGTTTTATACCGATATAACAAAAGTAGTGTATTCTCTATCAAGCTATGTATAACTTATATAACTTGTAGTATTGTTCGGGGGCTTTTCTCGATGTTGCCTAGGCCTTCGATAGGGTTTCGCGGGATCAAGGACATCCTTCCTTCTATCTAATCATCCTTCCGAGTCATTGGAGGGTAGGCGTCACCCCAAAATACCTTATCCTTCCGATTTGCTGAGTTCTGGTACCCAGACTGTAGCAGGACCTCTTCTGCTCCTGATCTCCTGACCAGCTTCTGACCTTCCATCTCATCCTGAAACCACCACCCTAACATTTGGCAGTCCATATAGCGATCCTCTCACGTTACTCTGATTCAGTCAACCACCCGTAAACTTCACCCAACACCTGGCCCTACTGGAGTTTTGATGTGGAAAAGGAGAATATTCAACCAAGAAGAATCTATCGACATAACGTTCACTCTCAAAAAAAATTTTGCTACACATTAGTGCTACAGTTTATTTCAATATTAGACCCCTCCTAACTGCGAACAGGGTGCTGATGTGGAATTACTTTCACGACTTATTGACAAACGCTCTAACCTACCACTTGCAAGTAAAAGGCTGCTTTACTATACCATAGTTAAGCCGTTATGGACTTAGACCGGAAATCCGCGGTTCGGACAAGCACTCAATATACGCGGTATACAAACTGCCCAACCCATAATCATCAGAAAAATCCTTGATGCTATTTTATGTGTCCAACGACATAACCAATACAGCTGTAAATATTCATTTTGTCAATAAGTAATCCAAATAATTTCTCTTTATCACAAATTTCTTAAAAATCCTCCCACAACTATAAATCCTTAAATCCAAAACGTCGCATCCCAACGAATTTCTAAAACATGGATGGACTGATGGACCACAGGCAATCTCTCCTTTCCAGTATCAGTGGCAGTGCTAGTGACTCTAGTGTCCATTAAATAGAAAAAAAATTGTTGGTCTCATTGGGGTATTTCTAGTGAGTACTTTCTGCACCCTTGATTGTGTACATATTAATATATAGTCACCTAATTAAAGGTAGTTGTAATGAAGTATAAATAAAAACTTTATAAAAAGACTATTAGTGCTCAGCATAGTTACTGTTAAGTACCTCGGAACAGTCGATTTCTTAAATTTGTTTGTCGTCCAAGCTTTTTATTAAAAGATTATCATTCATTTTCCTTTTTCTTCTAAAAGAGATCATTATTTTACATGATGGTTTTAGTCATGCGATGTTCAATGCACGGTATCTTTTTTCTCATGTATTTTCATTTTATAATTCATTTGAATGTGTTGCCATTCCATTTTCTCCCCTTCTGTAGAAAATAAATGTCAGACGCTAAAGCCGAACATATGTGCATCGATCATATTCGATCGTGCCCTTGAGCCCGATGTAAAATATCTGGGAGATAAGCCGGGCCTCCCCTCGGTTTTCGGCGTCACGCAGATACTAGAGGTACGGCGTGGTGTCACGCACCGACGCTACTGCTACCGGGCTAATGAATAGTAATAGGCTCGTTACTGTACAGTTGATCCCCGCCGAGATTAATTCCGAAAATGGGAAACACTTCTCTACGCCAAGTTTACGTTTATGGACAGATTAGTCATAAAAATCGTGCGCCAAACAGCACGAATGTATGTCAAGTTCAGAGATGAATAATTCCCAACTTTATTCTTCCATTACAGCCTGCTTTCCATAATTACAAATACCTGTGCTGGAAAGCAGGAATTTTAAAATATTTTTTTACTACAGTAATATGTAATAAATATTATTTCTTTTAAAATTAGAATTATGTTTGTGTGATGAGATCTTCTTTAGTGGTCATATGGAGCCAAAACAACGTTTCGGCCAGTGCCTTTCAGTGGTTTATTCCAACTTAATACATCAGGGTTTGACTCAATGTGATGAAGAGAAATGAATAACAAGATATATGTGAATAATTCGGAATATTTATAAACATAATAGCTACTGATTTGAATAAAATTGTATATGGAATTTGTTCAATTCTTGCAAATAACGGTGAACCATTTATTGTTAACCTTGTCAGGAAGTCAGGTACACTGTATAGAAAACCGGATTTTCAATTAACACTAGGAAAGTCCTTGAGTAAATAATTTAGTAAGAGTAAAAACCAGATTATAAACATCCAAAACAATAATTAGACTTAATTATATATATAAAGAATTCTTGAGGACATAAAATACCATGATATGTTACACAGATGGCTCCTAAACAAATGAAAGAACTGGATCAGGTGTTTTCTGTACAAGCCCAAAACATGAGCAATCACACTCATTAGGGTGGTATACCTCCGTCTTTCGATTTCAAATTCAAATTTCAAACTGCCAAGACAACCGACGATCTAGTACACCTTAGCAGATACAACAAGTCGATTGCACTGAGCTAAGGAGCGAGAAAGTGCAATAAGCCAGAAGACCACAGTGCTACAAAAACCCCGACTTCCTAGTATCCATCTTCATTATAATAATAAAACAACTAAATTATTACATAAATATGTAATATTATAATGTAATTAAACTTTTTATGTAAGGTTTTGGCCGAAATGAAAAAGCCTGTGCCACGACCGGGATTCGAACCCACGACCATCAGCTAAATACGCCGCTGCTCTACCACTTGAGGTATAGCTTAAGTGATAGAGCAGCGGTGTATTTAGCCGAAGGGCGTGGGTTCGAATCCCGCTCGTGGCACTAGCTTTTTCATTCCGGCCAAAACTTTACATAAAAAGATTAATTAATTAAAAGAAGAAATTTGGTCAATTTACCACTAAATATAATGGATTATGTGTGGTTTTAGTGACCGTTAGCCAATGATTATTTGGAGATCGTGAGGTGCGGTCTGGTGTGACATAGGTTTTAGAAAAACATTTTCTTTATCATGCCAACGTTTCGATCTTTATTGAGATCATCTTCAGAGCTCAAAGTGTTTGCTTTTCGTGACACGACACACAAGAATGACACATCTACACGGATGATCCTGAAGATGATCTCAATAAAGAGCGAAACGTTGGCACGATAAAGAATTTGTTTTTCTGAAACCTACGTCACACCAGACCGCATCACACGATTTCTGAATAACTAATTGTAAAATAGCAATATTCTTTTTTTCTTTATATAACCTTTCAGGCAAGTAAAATGCAAACTTCAAAACAAAAATCAACGGAATACGAATTACGCTTATTTACATAATCAATATGATTACATTTATATAATTAAAAACGATCAGGAACTGAGGAAAATAAAAAAACCAAAAAATGAGGCCACAGGTTTCAAAATTGTTAATTTTCCAATAATGTCAGACGTTTGGAAAGGAAACGTGTGTAGGCAATAACGTGTAGGTAGCAATGATCAGCCTTCCCATCCTACTGGGCAGAATATTGCCGACCACTCTTACCATCAACTCCAAAAGCAGCAACAAATGACTTTTTATTACCGGATTCCTTTAAAAACCGTTTTAACAGCAACCAACAAATCATCATAAATGGGATAATTTAGAGTTTAAATCGAGTTCAAATGTTATATTTAAAATATATTTATCAAATTGTTAGGCGGAATTAGCATTGAAGACATTGTGATCAAGAAGCATGTTGGAAAATTATGGACAAATATTCACTCTAAGATAAACAGTAATTGTCTAGTCACCAATTTGTTTTTGTTTTTAATTTATAGTACATTAAAACTACCTTCAAGTAGGTAACATGCATCAATGCGCAAGGTAATATATACAAAATTAAAACAAAATTAAAAACAAGAGTGTAGAAATACCCATTGGTATTACTCCAGTTATACCAAAATATTGTCTGTTTAATTGTTACTTGTGTCATTATAACTTTCACTATCATCAACATCACTTCCTAGGAGATCTCGCGGCTAATGTCTCAGTCGTCGAGGAGGGTTCGAGGGGATTCGTCAGGATGCGAGGTTTCGGATGTGCTGTTTTACGGTAGTTGGGAGGGTTTTGTGCAATTACGGTAACGGGAACGGATTTCCTCTTGAACGAAAGTAAGTATGCTCTGTAAGTCTGTATGTGTAGTTAGGTTCAATACATAAAATGGAGCATATAGTATTTTTTGTATGATTAAGGACTGGGGAGTTTTTATGCGACGAATCATTTTGATTTCTACATGTAAAACTAAAACAACTTTTATCTAAATAATTTATGAACACAAAACTGAGTGTCTGATTCTCCTTTATATTTATGATCATCTAATACGATAAGACCGGAAATGCAGTATGCCCCCTGCGAACTCACGACGTCAACAGCTGCAGAGAGTAAGAGAGGAAATGTTAAATGGTTTGAAAGGAAAAAGAAGTGCGCTAGTGTCTTCCTGGACACAAATCAATCCATTGACCGGGTATGATATCAGCGATTGCTTGCAAAAATAAAAAAAGTCAATTTCCTGATTCAATATAGGTTCAATCGTTCCTAAGATTAGGATAAACGAGGTGGTCGCAAGGCTTTCCGCAATTAGATCAGATCTACTGAGCTCCTCTATTTTTTTATAAACCACTGGCTAGCTTTAGGTGTCAGTTAGCCTCCATAGCTTTGCCAGGGGGTAGGTTATTGTTTGCAGCTTTTCCTCTCCTTGTTGTAGGAATACACAGCTACATAGACCCTCATAAAACATAAAACGTGTTCTGCAGTATCCTATTATTCCTAGTACCTATACAGTGTTTCTTCTGTCAGTATTCTTAAGTGCATGTCCCTTCTTAGGTGGCAGTGTCCTGTCAGGATCTAGAGAGTTTACTCTCCGGGAAGTGGTTAGTATTTAGTTCATTGGATATGTATAATGGTCACTGGGTCCGCCTGGCCTCGCTCTTTATTATTGGCATTCTACGACAAATTGACGTGTAACACAGGTCATTGGGTGTACAACAGATCTTGGGTACGCCTTGTCTCACTGTATGTGGATAGTACTGTTATTAATCAATCTTCTTTCTTCATTGGGTTAATGAACAAATTAATGACAGCCAGTGTGCTGCACCCTCATATATATTCCATGTTGGTTCATTTTATGCAAAACATGACATGAAGTAAAATCATGTATTAAAACGAAAATGATATTTAAAGAAATAAAAATAAGTAATGTGCAATTTCATTCAAAGCAAGTTATTTTATGTTTTCTAAATACCGAACTCGATATGATTAACACATCAAATATTGAGAAAACCCTGAATGCTGAATTAAACTAAATCAGAGTTCAAAAGGTCAAATCGAGCCACAACATAAACAAATTTTTTTCATAAAGTACTGCTACAAGGTAAAATAAGGAAGTAATTGTGAGACTCGATAGCTTTTCGAACTGAAACTAAACATCTCGCCTGAAACGATCTCACGAAGCCATTTTACCAAATTAAACATTGATCTCTATTTACCTAACAGCCTAATTCTTATAATTAAAGATTTAATCAACGCAAAAAAACATGATCTAAGCTACTTTCACTCTTTCTAGTCAAATCTATTTCTCATCGATGAAAGCCAAATGGCTTAATTTGATTGGGGGAGTAATATTTAAATTACAATAAAGAAAGATTCGTGTCGGTTTAGAAGGCTTGGGAAGTTAATTAAGTCTTCCATCCATGATTAATCGATCACGATTTGCTCGTTTTAGTTCCAGCTGTAAACCTTTAAACAGAATGGATTATCAGTTGAGAACTATGAAAGAACAAATATTGACAGTAATATTGCACAAACTCAATGAAACAGATCAATGAAAAGAAAGATGGATTTAATTTAAAAATATTTTTTTTCATAACAGACAGGGTGTAAGATGAATTTGAAGAAGGTGATGATGGTGAAGATACGTGAAGATCCATTCACTAGGTTCACGAGGCTTGCTGTTTGTCTTGGACTTATTGCTCCCCTCAACAAAATCCAAGTAAGCAAGTCAGAAAGGTTCATAAATTGAGCAATTAAACAAAATATGTGAAAGATCCTCATTTTCGGCTGAACATCATATGGAGCAAAACGAATTTGGATAAATCTGGTATATATGCTTAGAAATAACAATTTTTTAATCAATATTTACTACAAATATGGGCATAGAAAGATTTTAGTCAACACAAAAGGAGTCCTGTTCAATAGGTAGACTAGCGCAATGAGGGTTCTGAATCAGTTGTGAATAACTACTATAATTAGATTCTCATAAGTTAATGCGGTCATTTTCTCTTAAGTTATCATACAAGCCTGTAAGTTAAACTATACTCTTGGTCGGTTCATTTTCATCCTGTCGGTATCACAACTCGAAGCACCCTGTATGTTGTAAAGTGTTTCCTATCTAGTCAGTCCCCTGTTATGTGCACTAAGTGTTTAGTTCCCATCCAATTTTGTTGTTTCTGGAGCTTTCGCATAACTGTTTCCAATGGAGTTGGTTTAGCAGTTTCTATTGGAATTGACGAGGTTGTTTTCATTGTCCCTAACGTTGTCTTCAATCTTGTAAAATTTCTTTATTCTGGTTTGATAGAAGTAGGGATGAAGTGCTTTTTAAAATTACAATTCACTAACAAACTACTAACTATCGGATATAAAGCTCATATAACCAGTCCAACAAATATAAAACACCCTTAAACATGGGGTTTAACACAATCAAGCCATAAGATTATGCATAAAATCCATTTCCAAAATGTTTTGTGCTTTAGAACAAATTCGTAACCATTGTTTGGGACTATCTATTAACAAAGAAATATATTTGGTTTATAACAAATCAAGGGGATCTTGGTTGGTTTATAATGTATTTATTTTTCTGAGATAATCATCAACCTTCACATTTTCTCAAAGAAATAAATATTTTTTATGTAGGTTGGCAAATTTGTTTCATAATATTGTCTCCCGTTATTTAATATTGTTACATAGAAGTAAGCGATAATTGCGTATAGCACGATATCAGAATTAACAATTCGATTGCATTCTAAGTCCTTAGGTGTTTCGTTACAGAATGAAAGTTAGATCATTCTGTATTTCTTGAACCCCTCTTCGCACTGATTAAATTAGAGCTACGTTGAGAAGTTTACACGTTTATTGTTTATAAGATCTCGTGGTAAAAACTAAATGACATGTTCAAAATTTTGTTACATCGATCGGTGTAGTGTGCTTTAAATGGAGAAAGTTTGTGGTTAAACTCGGTTGTAGAACGCCCTCTTGAAACTGCGGATTCACGTGAGCTTTTCACATTCGACAACGAAGCCCGGAAAAAAATCGCTTTGTAATTGCACGTTATCACGTGAGTAATGTCCCTATCGAACTTTCCAAGCTGCATCACATAAAATTGTGTACCTTCGTTGAACAGGCAAAGCCAAAAAACTTTTTCGATGATAAAGCACGACACCAATGTTAAGGGTAATACCAAAGTGAATTTTTACAAAAGCCCGATTTGTCTACACATTTTCTCCTTTAATCTAGAATGATGAACAACTTAGGATTAAAGATCCTAACTACATGGGGGAAAAAACCCTACCACATTTGTGACTTTTCACAAAAATCATTTAATCAATTACAATAAATCTTTATGGGGCGTGAGTGGACACAAAGGCTAAGTCGTTGGCAAGGCAATTCATCACTGTAAAGTAAAGGCCCGGGGTTCGGATCTCTACCACCGACATATTTTACAAATGGGCTTTGTTTCAAATACACCGACACCTTAAGGATTCATATAACCTACATGAAATACTCTCGTTAAAAAAATACAAAAATAAAACTTTATATGCATGTTTGTGAATGTGGGCATTTATGGCTAACAACATTCGTAAAGTAAGTAGTTTTATGTTGAGAAGAATTTAAAATCGACAGAATTTTTCTAAGTTAAGACTTTTTCCCCTTAAATTGTACATTATTTTTAAAATTCCTCAGCCATAAATATTTTTAAATATCTAATTAATGATTGTAAAAATTTATTATCAAAATCACTTGTTAAATATAGGGAGAAAACTGTCCTTTGTATGCATAAACTTAATTTTTAACAAAAACTGAAAAAGACTAAATTCGCTCCGGAGTATGATGTTTCAATTTAATCCAGGGCTCTCTTCGGTTAGGACTTAAGACTAACTAGAACTTTAGACAATAAGTAACTATTCATCGCGATGGAACTTAACTGGGTTTAGAGCTTAATTTTTTTACCATGTTTGCTAACATTCTCGGGCCCTCTGTACAGAATCTTTTTTTTTTTTTTTTTTTGACTTCATTTATTTATATCTACAACTGTACATGCATGATATACAACCAGCAGATTGGATTTCAGACTGTGTGTTTGGCATTATGGGCGTTATAGAGAAAGCTACCCATTGGCAGCCGCTCTGGATTAATGAAATTATATTAATCATTTAAGAGGTCTCTTATCCATATTCTTTTCAGACGTTTACGTGGTAATTGTGGGGAATGGAGTAATTGTATTTGTGTGTTGGTGTGATTTTGTAATTTACTATGAAAACGTCTGTAATATGTTTTGATGGATGAAAAAACTGTTGGGATTTGAAGATCTCTGTGAAGTGTATTATTGTTTACATAAAATGGGGCAGAAACAATTAGTCTTAAAATTTTGGATTGAAAACTTTGTAATCTTTGAATATTGGAATACTTGGCCGATCCATATACTTGGCACCCATACATCCAAATTGGTTTGAGTAGGTATGTGTATGTCGAAAGTTTTGATTTTAATGGTAATTTTGATTGTCTGTTGAGTAGGTAATAAAGAATTTTAAATCGTTTGTTCAGTGTCTGTTTTTTTAATCGTGTGTGTGGATTCCAAGTTAGTCTTCTATCAAATGTAAGTCCTAAATAGTTAACTTTGTCGGATTGTGGAATAGGTTCATTGTATAAGTATATGCTAGGGCAAGTCTCACGACGGAGTGTAAAGGTGATATGTTGTGACTTTGAGGGATTAAACTTTATTTTCCAAAGATTGCTCCATTTCTCAATTGCTGATATGTGGTTTTGTAACATGAGTGAAGCTTGTGTAGAAGAGAGATGGCTTGTTAATATGGCGGTGTCATCTGCGTATGTGGCGGTAAGTGTATTTTCATTTGTGGGCATATCAGAAGTAAAAATTGTGTACAACAGCGGAGCGAGTATTGACCCTTGTGGCACACCCGCAAGCACTTCTTCCATCCCAGAAGTCTCCGTACCCTGGTTTACTGCGAAAAATCTCTCTTTAAGGTATGATTGTATAATCAGATAATATGCCTGGGGTAAAAATAATTTTAATTTATATAATAATCCCTCATGCCATACTTTGTCGAAGGCCTGAGAAACATACAGAATCTTGGAAAAAAATTCTTAGCCAATAGACCACCAAAAAATAAGAAAATTGAGCCAGAGAGCTAAGAGGAAATTCAGAATGTACGAGAAAGCTGAAGTTGTGTAATGGAGGGTTCTAAAGAATTATAAATAATAAACAAATCATGTATTATCTTTTAAATAACCCTTAAAAATTCAAAAAGTTCAAAGAAAAAATATTTTGAAGAGAAAAGAGGTTAAAAAAATAACCAAACTGTGGGCTTACGAAGTTATGAAAGTTATACTCATTTTTGAACATCCTTATTGAAAACTACTTATTTTAATTTTTTTTAACAACATTAGATTGAGAAAAGTCTGAAGAATATTTTAAGGGAATAAATAAAGCTTTTGTAAATATTTTTTGTCTTCTCTGCCCTTAATCACAGTGTGAAATTCCTATAGCCTTTCGTGTACACTGTGAATCAGCTTTGCTGACATTGAAATTCATCCCACTGAGAAGATTGCAAATCCATTGCCCACGCCTTTCCAAGTTTCAAAATAGGATTTTCCTTCTAAGAAAAAAAAACTGAAATACGAGTTTAGCATCATGTACATTCGAAGCATGTTAGCAACCAGCAGAGTGAGAAATTGGCGGCTTAACTGTAAACCCGGCTGTTGTAATCTGTAATTGCGCTATCTACGTTTTTGTCTTATTATAGGACAATAAACCTATTTATGTATAATCAAGAAAAAATTCTTCAATCGCCTGACAACTAATCTACGATAATGTCTTTCAGTGATTGAGAAAGACAACTAGCATCAGCCCACTCTTCTTTTATGTTGTACAACATATTTTTGTTTTAAGAAATTATCTTTTAAGTCAATTCGTCATGTTGACTATTAAAGATTCGTCGTCAAGTCGAAAATTGACATGAGCCTTAAACAAAGATAATTAGTTCGCAATTATGTTTCCGAAATATGATCACGCAAGACGAATTGAACCATGATTTTTTCGGAATCGATTAAGTCCACATAAATGTTTACTCCAGTAGGTAAAATGACTCGATGGAATCTGTATAAATTGTTACTACGCCTTGGGCTTCTACCATTGAACAGAAACTATACTTAGGTCCGTTCGGCAAGTGACATATAAGACAGAACAGCACAACCCATATATTGATTATATACTCAAGCACAATTTAAATTCAGGGACATTTTTAATTAATGTCCACTTTTATTCTAGATCTATTGCATTATTACTGCTTAAATTGTCAATATTCACAGACTGCTTTCTATTAGTGACTATATATCGGATCCGATTATCTAGTTTAACATGAAAAATACTAATATTGTTTTTTATTTTGAGTTCGCCTCTAGACAAATTCCATTATAGCTAGGACTGATTTGTTGCTCAAGGAGTTTTTGCTTATCGCTCAGCGAAGATAAGCCACGATTTGGGCTTTGGTATCATGACTGCAGGTAATCACCGCTGATCGCTTCCCATCTGTTCTCCAGAAACCATTATCCCAGATGACGAATTGAAACATTCGCTGATATAGGCAAAGTAAATAAACTTTTAAAAACTTCCGCCAATGGTTTATTTTAAATAGAAAAAAAATTGAAAATATTGTCCTAAAGCCAAAAAATGTATTTTTTTAAAGATGTTTTATTTTTTCGCTGCTTATTTTATTGTTCGGTTAAATCAGGTTCCTAAGGTAATTTTTCACGTATAATGTGCTGGTACTATTTGAATTTTAATGAACATGCGCATTAAGCCGATCTGTTATCAACATTCTCTTTTCAACTGTAATGCCCTTCTTTTCTAATTTTTTTTATACATTTTAAAATTCCTTTTTATTCTACAAAACTGATACCAGGAACTCAAAAATTCATCTATTTGTTTTGGGGACATTGATGAAACAGATGAAATTTTCCTTCAGAACTCGATAATTTAAATTTATGGCCTGCTTAGTATACCTGGAAAGGAAGGGACTTACTTTTCTTTTAACTGTTAGACGTTATTTGAATTATTTTCACATATGAAATTTCATAAATGTCCAATACGAAAAACAAATATTGATTTGTGATATTGTTTAAATTTCTCTACCCCCAAAAATCTCGCTGTATAAAAACAAAGCCGGACATAACATAGTTACAATATAATTTTTAGGATAGACAGCCATCATCTGGTGGGCCGACAACAGTGCCCGCAAAGTAATGAGCCGATGATAGTCCGTCACCTATAGTGGGCAGTGATGATTTAAAAATCCATAGAGAACGGCTTGGCCTATTCTCAAATGAAAAAAGACATGATGCCTTGCAGTGATTATCAGGAAAACTTACTATCTGGGAGATAAATGCATATTCCAATAATTTAATCTGCCTTTTCATACATATCTTATAATTATGGATGTATGTATTTATTAACGAGAATATTGTTTGAATCAGTTTGATAAAAACAGGCCCCACGCGGATTATCCAAATACTTTGACGACCTGTTTCCTAGGTTTAATTATTGGCATGATATGAATGAGGAATGGCCTTTGGCGGAATGTTGAGTACTCGATGGCCCCCTATTTTTTCAAATGAATATAATAGAGCAAAGCGATCAGGGATGAACTTCACCAAATATATCATTACATATTAAACTCCATACATGTTTAGCGGTCATAATGGAGCATATCAATTATTTCAATTAATTATTATATTTATCTAAGATCTTGGTTGAGATGAAACTATTAGTGTCACGGAGGACATTGGAACCCACGTCCTTTGGCTCAATACGCCGTTATTATCAAGATAGCTCAGGTGGTTAGAGTAGCAGCGTATTGAGCCGAAGGTCGTGGGTTCGAATCGTGTTTTTATCACTAATTTTTTCATCTCAACCAAGATCTTAGATAAATAGAATAATTAATTTAAATAATTAATATGGTCAATTATGACCGCTAAACATGTATGGAGTAAGGTATAATGATATATTTGTTGAAGTTTATGTTAATGTTATGCACATGCCTAATGTTACTTTAAAATCATTGTGTGGGCCGTTTGGTGGTAGAAATGCTGGCATAAATAAAGTAATCCATCTTTTTTTAAAGCCCTGGCCATTTTTACGCGTTGCTTTCACTCTTTTCGGATCATCATTCTACAAATTATTTTTTGTTAAAATACGATATTACCAGTATCACACTATCATCCACTCCTATTTTTATATTATAACAGTGGTTATTCATTGATGATTAACAGTCTTATTTTGTTTTCTATTGTCCCTTATACTTTTAGCTAGGGTAAATAAGGATCAAACTTTGGTATTTCAGCGCCCGTGAACCTCTGGAGGTCCCGATGTTGCAATTCGGCTCCTTTGTTCATCCCAGTACCCGGATCAAAACTGGGTTTACGTTTTTTTAAGAACCACAGTTTCACTACTCTCTATAAAACAATGGAAAAAATCCATTTGCTCTTGAATGCAAGGAAATCAAAATATATGAAAATATACGTCAACACGCTATTCGGACAAATTATAGAATAAGAAATATAAGCTACAATTCGTAACGGATCCAATCAAATTTAATAATAATTTGTTATTAATATTATTATTAACCCTTTAATAATAGTAGCAATGTGTTATAATACAGTACTATAAAATAAAATAAATAACTTCACAACAAGCACAGTAAAGCATGGAAAATACCGTCTGTCAGAGGTGAATGAAAACGGCAGCAAAAGAATGTAACAATACAAAAATTAAAAGAAGGAGAAAAATTTAAAGAACATGAAAGTATAGCCAAAAAGAAAAACATTTGAAATAAAATTATACTACATTAAACGTTGAATATTTAGTTCTTTAACACAAATACGCCAATATTGCAATACATGTCTGTAATATTTTACAAGTGGGGGTCTGTTCAGAGTTTAGCCCAGTAATTAAGTCCATCTCTAGTCAGGAAACTGCGGCCTAGGTGGTGAATTTCTTTTAAAATTGTGCATTATGTTATGAAAAGTCCTCTCTGATCTTACAGTTACATAGAGAGCACAAGAAAGAAGGCCCATCCACACAGGGGATGTAATTTAGCCAAAGTAGCTCACACCTCATTTTAAAAACGCACAGCAAATCAATAAGATTGATTAGAGTCAGATAATAATAAATATCAGTGTGAAACTGTACGATCGATATCCCTAAAAAAAGAAAAAAGAAAACGATGTCAGAGCAAGCCTCACAGACTCCTCCCAATTAAGTACTGATATTTGCAAGAAGAGAATTATAGTTTCTATTCGGAGATATTATCTATATTTAGGTTATAAGGGGTGGAACCTTTATAAAATAGAGTATGCCAAATGGAGAACTAGAACGTAGTGTTTTATAATGTAAGAGCAGTAATTTTTGGAAGACGGAAACTAAGAAGATTAGGATGTCTCTGAATACAACATATAGCTTGGAGTTAAAGAGGATAGGCCAAAAAACGTTTTGATAAACCATTTCAGAAATTTCTCAACTACGTCAATCAAATCAAATTCAAATCAGAGAGACATGATAGAAACATGGATTTTTCCTTCTTTTTTCTCGGGATTATTGGTGACGTAAGTCTCAATTTTTTCCACTGCTATCTAAAAGATCTATTTTGGAATTGACCCTTTTTGATTTCCATACAAGAAACATTGAATAATTAAATTTATTTTGTAACGAGAGCTTCAAACAGATTAATATAAAAATACTGAAAACGTCAACTAAAACTCTACAAGAACATCAAATTTTTGTTGGGGACCCCCTCAGATCTTCTTGCCAACTGGTTGGTATACTCCTTTTTTAACCTGACACTGTTTTAAAATGTTCGATTTCTTCATTGATATATTTAATATATAGAAATCAGATGCGACGTGCTAAGAGACCACATTTTTCATTTGGAACCTACTTTTACACTTAAGTTTCTACACCGCAAAGAGAGACGTCAATCAAATGTTAATCAATTTCGACCAAACATATTTACATAATATTTGATCATAGTACTGAAGTGCAAGAGTAGCGGGATGCCTGATTGCTCTGGGAAAAAAAGCATCATCAACTCCCAAGGGAAAAAGCAACATGATTAAGTGGTGAGTCATTTATCGATCCAATTACTAGGAGAAGCACGTTTGTCAATATTTAGTGGCCAAGGATGGTAATACATTGCACTTCCGAGTCTCTCTTGACTGACACGTAACCTTAAACCGCAAAGGGACTCGCCCTCGAGGGGGTTGGGAAAATTCAATTTATATCCTCTGCTCTTTCTGCAATTGCCTTTTCGCTAACACTACTCGAGTTGGAAAGTGTCCTTTATTTAAGGAAAAGGAAGATTTCAATTCTTTAATGTAATAGCGGAGCCACCTTCACGTGTACCATTACCCAACATTTTCGTTAACGTACTAACCGATTACACTTACAACAAGTATATAAATGTAGTATAGTAAATGTAGTTGTACTGGTACATTAAATATCGAGAAATACACTGAGAGACAAAAAAACGTGGCCACCTTTAACATTTTTAATTATTTCTTGTGCAACCTCCATGGTCCTTACACCTTACAACAATATTTGGTCCGTTTTAAGAGATTAGAGGTAAATAAAGCACAGGGAAAATCACAATTGATTTTGTAAATAAATCTTTGAATAGCCAATCTCTTCTTTCTTGGCTTTTCTGTAAAGCTTCTTTCTAATCTTCCGGTGGGTTTTTTTTCGACCATTTTTTAGTTTCAAATTTGTTTGAATGATGGTTTTAAGTGATACAGATTCGGCGAGAATCAGAAGATGGGAGAAGTCAAGCCTGGGCAGGGTGCGTAACATCCCAGAACAAATGTCGGAAGAGTCTTCCATCGCTACTAAGGTATTGCATGTTACTTAAGAAGATCAGGTCGTCATCTGTCACATCTCAGAGAGATGATCGAATATACTCCGTAATCGAAAAAAGTACGTTAATGTACGCTGATGATATAGTACTAATCGCTGTTATATTGCAATTAATGATAAATTCCCTGGTTGAATACTGCGAGCTTTGCAGCTTGATGGCTAATTTAGAAAAATCCAAAATAATGATTTTTAATAGGACAGGAGGTAGGATTTAAAAAAAAGAAAAATGGTTCTTTGAAGGTAAGGAAATAGAAGTAGTAAAAGTCTATAAATATTTAGGTATTTAGGTAGTAAAAGGTCCACTTGACTCCTTCATTGAATTTTTATGCTCATTTTCGTGACAAAAATAAGTAAAGCAAAGTCCGGGATTAACACTACTTGGCGATGATACGACGTGGAGATACGCGATACTACGGAAGTGTCACGATTTTGGTCTAAGAGGTCAGTTGCCGAGGTTTCTCCGGGGTTTCTTGGAGAACCGCAGGTTCCGAGTCAGGCTGGGTACCGTGCTCTCTGGGGATCACGTTCAAGAGAACGGCATCCCCCAGGGTTCGGTGATGAGCGTTGCGCTTTTCTTAGTGGCGGTGAACGGAATTGCTGACGGCATCCCTCCGCAGATAAAAAGGATGCTTTTTGTCGACGACCTCTGCTTCTACCATTCCGGTAAGGATTTGGCGGAGGTCGGCGGCAGGGTGCAATCAGCAATAGACGTTGTGGCTGCGAGAGCCGAGGAAACCGGCTTCTCCTTCTCCTCGTCGAAGACGGTTTGCGTCCACTTTTGCAGATTAAGGAGGGCCCATAGGCCCCCACAGCTCTGCTTGCTGGGCGCCCCCCTTCGATATGTGGAGACGGTACGGTTCCTCGGCCTCATATTTGATAAGCAGTTGAGATGGCAGCCACACATCGACGCCGTCGAGGTCAGAGGCAGAAAAATCCTCACACTGCTGAAATTTATTGGTCACTTTAGATGGGGAGCGGACAGGGAGACCTTGTTAAAAATGTTTGACTCNAAAAAAAAAAAAAAAAAAAAAAAAAAAAAAAAAAAAAAAAAAAAAAAAAAAAAAAACCTTTGGAAGTACGTCAGGTCGAATGCAGGGCCGCTGGATTTGAACCCGGGAACCTTACCTTACAGTGATGACCCAGATGTCGGAAGCCCCAGTAAAAAAAAAAAAAAAAAAAAAAAAAAAACACTACTTGGCAATATGTTTCATTAAATTCAAAAATATCTTTGAACACCAAACTTAAAAGGGTTTCACGCAGCGTCTCGAACAGTAGTTTGTTATGCAGCCCAAGTTTGGGGTTTCCAAATCTATGACCAAGTTGAGAAACTATAGAGATTTTTTGTGAAAAGGCTGCTCCACCTTCCTTACAATAATCCTAATTATATTCTAAATTTAGAAATAGGAATGAATAGCATGTATTTATATGCATTAGGACTGCATTTAAAATACATCTTAAGAACTTTAAAACTGCCTGATTATAGACTCCCAAAAATTACATGTAAACAAATAATAAATAAAATATTATTTCGTTGAACTCATGAAAGAAATTATGTAATCAGTACAATATTAGCATAAATGTAAACAAAAATGTAGAAAAAACTTGGGAATCAAATTTAAGTAAATTTATTTTAAATATAAGTTTAGAAGAAAAATAGAAATGTAGAAAGAAAAGCTAGAAATGGAATTTTTCATGGATTGTACCCAAAGCTAAATTAAACCTTATTTACACTCTAGATCGTTTATTGAAGTTAAACTAATAACGAAAGCAAGGAGTGAACAGCTGAACTTAAATTTTAGATCTTTTAGACCAGATTTGTGCCATCTTTGTTCATTGTGTAACCTAAAAGAAATTGAAGATACAAAACATATGATTGCAATCTTCCTTATTTTAAAGTCATATATAATAAAATACTTTAAGAAAGATAATTTAAAAGACTCTGAACTTCGTAATTATCTAAACGGTTGAGACTGGGGTTTACTATATTTATTACCATTTATTAATAAGAATTCATTTTATTTATTTATTTTTATTTTATTTTTTTTAATTTATTCTTTCTTTACTTTTTATTGTAGTAATTAAAGAGCTGAAATATTTTGTTTTTTATTTTGTAAACAGCTTTATTAATAAACATTTTTATTATTATTACTCCGTAATCGACATTGTACCGCTGTTGAGATCAAGCACGACTCCAACAAGTTAGAAAAGTTAATGTCAGATTACGCGCTGTAAGGCGAAGACTTTCAAAAGGTGATCATCTACGAGAAGGCCTGCCACTGGTCCAGAAGTTCTGATAAGGCACAGAACAGCTCAGTTAAGTTTCGGAAGAAATCACACCTATTGGTTTGAGCAAGAGGACAACCACCCTCTCAAATAAATCCATTAAAACAATATTTTCTTGTTTAAGAGTTGTAATATTTTCCCCTTTTAGTATATAATGTTTCCAGGAAAACCAATCAATTTTATACTTGAAAATAAAAAAAGTTCAATAAATAAGAAATAGAAGGGGTCCCAGAGCTGATCCCTGAAGTACACCTGTTTTCAGCCATAGGCTAAAGTCATTGTTTAATACACTTCAAAGTGTGAGTGACGAAGTTCAGATTATTTCCTACCTTGGCACAAACCAAAACTGTGAATAAATTACAGAGGGCACTCTCAACACGACACGCAAGAATGGCACAATTACACAGAAGACAAACACTTTGAGCCCTGAAGATGATCTCAATAAAGATCGAAACGTTGGCACGATAAAGACAATGTTTTTCTGAAACCTACATCACACCAGACCGCATCTCACGATTTCTGAATAATCAAAGCATCAACGTTTAGTATGAATTCGGAAATAAATAAATTTATCCTTAATTCTACCGAAATAATTTATAATTTGAGCTCAGTTTTTAAATTTCTTGAGAGAGATTTACCAACTTTATTTGATGAAGGTTTTTTGCAAGTCCGACTGATACTCCCGCTTGATAGGAGCCCTCTTAAGGGCGAATCTATGTCCCGTTAAACCAGGCCAGGAAGTTTAAATATGAAATGTAGGTCGATACCCACTCCATACGATTTTATGATTATTTTAATTTGTCAAATATTATTATTGTTACTATTATTTATTTATTATTTTTAACTATTTCTTATTTTTAAAAAACCAGATACATTAAAAAAATTACCTTTGTGAAAAATAAAGAAATGGAAAACAAAATGATGTGCTTTTTCGAAACTTTGTACCATATACCATTTTTAAGATTTATTTTGTGTGCAATACATCATCAGCAAAGCTGTATTCTTTAGACAATTTTCTTGTTCTAAGTCGCCCCATATCTTTGCTGTTTTGAGCCTATTTAACCTAAATTAATGGTTTTCTTCGAGTGTTGATCCTAATACAGGTTAAATAGGTTTTTCCGTTATATCAAAGATAACGTCATTTTTCGAAATGCTGCCCACACTGACATTTCGGCGTTGATGTAACAAGTTATTTTTAACGAATTAAGCCGTTTTTATAAAAACGAGCTTTAAGTCCGTTGATAGGTTTTTGATAGCCAGGAGGTTCCGACTTGCGATCAGTGATCGCTTGGGAAAGTCAATTAAATGAAGTTATTTCCATGTTGGATAACAAAGGGAATATCAATTAAAAGTAAATTACCTTTCAATGCGGTCGATTGCCCTACCAATGCGGCTCCTTGGGGAGCCAGATCTCCCTCCATGGGACCATTGTCCTGCACCGTGTAGAAACCACATTCTTCGCCTCCCCACCAACGCACGCCTCCATTTTCCTTACTACTTTCCACCCGAGGGGAAAATCGGCCAAAGGAAAAAGAGTCGTTTACTGGGACCTATGGTATTCCATTGAACGAAACGAGAAAAAAGACGTGCCCAAGACGAATGTAAAATAATAGTTAAGTTTACAAGGGGGTCATTTTTATGGGCTCTCTTAAGCCTCTTTTTTCGTGAAGTATCACGTTACAACTATCAGCATACGCCTCAAAACATTCATGTACGATACATCTTTGATGACGATGTCTCTTTCTTAACAATTATATACTTATCAAACAGTGAATTCAGATTGTTTCAACACCTCATGAACAACATTATGAGGCTGAAAGTTAAAAATAACCAGAAATATCAACCATTTATTATCTTTTTTCTGGGAGACGTTCCAATCCCAATTGCCATGTCCGACACCTTTCTTTCTACACGCTACACGATAATTCCTTATGTGCCTTGAGTCTTCACGATTTCCTCCCCAGCGAAAAAAAGTCATTAGTGTCTTCACGTAGCCTCGTATATACTGCAATTTCCTTTTTCTTCTAACTGTGGAGAAACTTCGACAAGGATAACAGAGTTGGACCTGGTGGACATCAATGCGATATTGCCTTGTATTTAAATATCGTCCATTACTAATATCAAATAAATTCAACTAAAGTGCAATTGGAATATTTTTATCATTGGGAAGTTATTTTTGTAACCATTTTGGCTTTATTCATTCCATTTATACGGTCGATAGTAGAAAGTAACCTACATTTTATCCTTTTATGTACTGATTTTTTTTATTTTTAAATAAAGAAACAATTTTCGATAAGATGTGAAGTAAGCCGTTTAAGTTACCAGTTACGTTTACCATCGCTAAATATGCCAAAAATAATGCCAAAAATTTAAAAGATTACCACTAAAATAGCTTTCTATGCTTAATTTACAATGATTGGTTATAATGCCTTTTTTTACTAATTTTATTAGGCTAATACATACAATAGAAGAAAACAGAAACATTTGGTACAAATTTCCGAAAACTTTATCGCTAAATTTCCCCCCTTCAAAGTGACAAAATAGTTCGCGTGAGCCATGGACCGATTTGCAACCCTTTCGCAGATAAGTTGATTGATAAGAAATAAATTGTCCTTTCCACAATAGGCGTTTATTTCGTCAGACGCGTTTCGGTCTAATATAGACCATCTTCAGTGACTCTTTTAAAATAAAGTGGTTTGACGGTTTGTTACATATTTGTAATTTTAAAGTGGTGGATGACTATGGACGGCGAGTAGTCTGTCAAGAAATTCCTATTGTGGAAAAGACAATTTATTTCTTACCAATCAACTTACTTAGGAATTCCACAAAATAAGGATGGACACTATCAAAAAACATTTCACAGATATTCAACATTTTACTTTTTTCACCTATCAACGGTCCTCATAAACCTAGCTAGCTCCTGAACTATTCATTTTTGTGTAAATCAAAAAAAATAATTGAAAAGAGCATTAAATTTCCTTTGAGAAGACACCCTTCTAGAACTTTCAATTTAATTTTGTTAAAAAACAAAACAAATAATAAATCTTTAACAACTGCTAAATTTGAAAATTGTAAGAAAACCTAAATTTGCAAGCAACCTCATTGGAAAAATTCGAGTTAGAAACAACTTTTTGTTCAATACTCTTTCTAGCGGTATACCCTTCCTTTTCTTTAAATATATCGAATCAAATGAAGGAAAGTGTTACATTTGTTACGAAGAAAGTAAATATTCCTCAAACTATATTCAAGTCGTTTTAGTACTAAATCAATGTTGGAATACCATTTTAAACGATCGTCTAAAAAGGCCTAGATATTTAATATCATGGACTTGATCCACTTTAAAACATCTGTCCCATAGGGGTTTAACAGAGCATTGGCGACAATAGAAGTTGACGTTCAAGCCAGTGTCAATCGAATTCCTGAGATTAATGCACCTGAACTTGGAAGAAGTCTCATGTCAGATTACATCTGCCATTCTACATCCTTCCAAGATTTGCGAGTAATGAGCAGAAATATCATCTGCATAGGCAATTAATGCTCCTTCCATATTTTCAGCATACGCTAAAAAGAGAAAGGTACCTAGCCCGGAGCCTTGCGGAACACCTTGCCTATTTGTACTCGTACTCGGTCTACTTCCAATACGCACAAATTGATTGCGTTAAGAAAAATACGACTGGAACCATTGCCATAAGATACCGTATCTGAGACAAAATCTAGGTGTATAAAATATATAAACGCTTCATTGCCTTATACAGTAAACTAGATCTTGAAAAGAAGACACTGAAAAAATGGCTACACTGTAACTTTGTATGATGATTGTAACATTGGCAAGGAGGTGAAACTATGCACATTGTGCAAGCTGGAATGTGACGAGGACCTAGTTTGCTTTATAGCCGTCTGTCCTGCTTTAGGCGGAATTATTTAACCAAACGAACCTAAATCTAGAAGAATTGATACACATTTTAAATGATTCGGATTGGCAAGAGCTGGTAAAATATTGCAAGTACATGTCAATACAGATAATTCCTCGTTATATACTTTAACTATTAGAAGAATCCTAATTATTTGTATTTTTCTTTTCTATAATTTCATGAATTACTTTATGATTATTTTATTACTGTAGCTGTACTTTTCCCCCCGAATTATTAACATTTACCCCTCCGAAGGTCCAGATTGCAAGGAATATATTATGACTTTTTTTTATTAAATTTGTTTATTATGTTTATAGTAAAGCTAGTTTTTATGAAATTATTGCCCATAACGTTATGTACCAATATGCATAATTGATTACGAATATGTCTATTTTATGGGTACGTTAAATCCACAGTTGTTATTATTATTATTATTATTATTATTATTATTATTATTATTAATTTTTAAGGGCGTTTTAACGGCTAAGGTCATTTCACGCCCTTATTATTATTATTATTATTATAAACGTTTCATCGAGAAAAAGATTACGAAAAATAATCATCTTTCTAGAAACTAGTGTTACTTTTACCCTTTTACTTGCTGTTAACCTTCAACCCTAGCGTGTCATACCGAATCCATGTCACGTATAATCATCACGTATAATATCAATAATGCATTTAACAGCTATTTCCACGGTTACACGCTATGAATTGGTTTATACTTACGGAAAATATATCTACGTTTATTCTTCTATTTCAATTAATGAAATTTACAAACATTACCATAACCTAAAAGAAAACTGAACTACACTGCTGAAAGAGGTTTTACTATGTTGTTAAGAAAACTGTACAATTTCTATATATCCCTATTTTCAATATTTTCAACCTTTCTTTTACACTTGGTAAATCCGTCCAAGATTTTAAGAAATCAATGGTTAAACTATTATATTTTTTCCGTTAACCTTATATAAAACTACACTCATAAAAATTCTCCTTATTTAAAAATAGTTATTAATTCCAATATGGTCTACATCCATTCGTGTTTAAATAATATTATTAATAGTCGATCTTTTAACGGTTGAAGTCCTTCAATTGATTTTGTAAATAAAATTAAATATCTAATAATCATATTTGACTACAGGCTTAAATTTGACCTACACGTTGACTTCTTAATAAAGATAATTAGAAAACTCTACTATAAGTTTAAAATTCTAAGAAGCATTTTGAAGCCAAATCTCTTAAGGATTATCTATTATTCCCTTGCTCATTCCTTATTACCTTATGGAATTATAGTCTTGGGTGAAACTAAATAGGCTAAAAATAATTCAAAATTCGCAAGGAAAAATAATTTTAAATAAAAATGAAAGATACAACACTATTCAGTTATTTGAAGATTTAAATAAGTAAATAAATTAATCATTTATTAAATGTTCTAGCATTCTTATATGCTCTAGTATTCTTATTCAAAAACCAAATTCACAATCGCAATGGTTATACAGATTAAGATGTAATACCACTAAAAATATTAATGATATAATAATTATTAACAAAATCAATACACTGTTACTATAGTCCAGTCATTAACCATAATGTTATTTCATTATAACTCCAATATATAATTCTGATTAAATTACAAATTATAAAATTTATAATTCTGTACCACTCATGTCTTCATCACAAAGTATTAGCACTAAGGTTGATATTTACAACTTATCAGTTCAGATTGTACAATTAATTCTTGAACTAATGAAACTATTAGGAAAAAATGAAGCAATTCGATCCGACTTAACTCTTTGGGTAGTGATTATAAGTAATTATAATATTCTCGGCCGGAAACACCGAGAGAGTTGTTAAACGTTTAAGAAGAAAGCAAGGAAGAGGGTTTTTAGGGATCAAGAAGGCTAATCGGCCTGGACTTGACCAAAATGGCTCAAGGTTATTTCGTGATCATGGTCAATTTGAGTGTTTTACCTCAAATTTTTACGGGCAGAGGACGTCGGAGAGAAGATCCCAGAGAAGAAACGGCCAACCGGCCGTTCGGGTCATTGTAACCGGACTATTAGCGAAATTACAGCCGCTTCTAGACCGCAGAATGTAACGATTTGCAGAAGAGGCGATAAACGTCTTAAGAACGTTCGGTTCCGATGAGCCCATCTAAGTATAATAGTATAGTATTATAAGTAGTAGAAACTTGCGTTATTTATACCACTGTCCATAAGTACTTTCGGAGGATCTGATTCTTAGAAGAGGAGTTCTTCTTCCGATTAAGAATAGGCCATGGGAGATTGGCACACGGAGACTTACTTATAACCCGCGTATGTGTCCGGCATGGAGAGAAAGGTCAATCAATTTGTCCCACCTAATTGAAGTAAGCAATTCCTTGGTTCCATATAGAGAGCATGTAGAAATATCACCCGACGTGAGGATAATGCCACTGCCTCCCCTGATTCGATTCTTGGAGAAAACAGGGTTGTTTTATTGTATATAGTAATGATAGTTTTATGTCCCTAGAGTGCGTTGAAAGCGAGAATGTATTTATTGGTGTGAATGTGTAGTGTGAGAGGGACGATGGCGGTATACTGAGTACCCTGTCATCCTCAATTAAGTTAGTATAATATGGCATGTGAAGTGGAGGAATATAGGTAATCCACCACCTAACAGAGTGAATGGTATGTAAAATGGAAAGAATGTATTTAAGAGTGAGTAAGAGGTGAATGGGATGGATTTAGGAACTGACTGCGTTGGGTGCTGAAACTAACTGTTGAAAGCACCCGGAGCCCAACCTCGGTAACTGAACGGATAAGTTCTGAACCGCCAACACCTTGGGTGGATGATTCTAGAGGACTACCAGTAATTCATTCATACTGATTTTTTTATTTTAACAGACCTAATC
Organism: Cimex lectularius; assembly: GCF_000648675.2. Classification (NCBI taxonomy): domain Eukaryota; kingdom Metazoa; phylum Arthropoda; class Insecta; order Hemiptera; family Cimicidae; genus Cimex; species Cimex lectularius. The sequence goes on along the minus strand of NW_019392785.1, from coordinate 393,720 downwards.
AAATAAAAAAATAGTCAAAACGCAATAAGAATCTGAAAAAAAGTGTGTTAAATATATGGCTGATAACAAAATTTATTTCCTTATTTGTCGGTTATTTCAAGGTCTATAATCATTAAGCCTTGTTTGTCATACGATTCGTTATCGTCTTATCAATTTATCCGTTAAATTCCTAAATTAAGACAGTTTTTGTTCAATCTAGAAGGCTTAATAAAGAGACAACTAGTAAAGGTCGTCCCTTAATGGTAGATTAATTTGAAAAAGAGAAAATTGTGAAACGTTGTGAGATTGCGAAGTGATGAGCCTGCAATTTGGTCGTCTCCGATCATCCCGGCCTGTCTTTTCGCTGATTTTTGCCTGTGTTAAGCATTCCCCCAGTTTCAGTCAACAAAATCATTTTCAATACAAATCCAGTGAGAATAGACCAGAATGACCTGGGTCTATCAATCTATTTACAAAGAGAAACTATTCTGGCACTTATCTGCGCGCAACGCAAATGAATAATCTATAGTTTGAATTCTTTCCAATATCACCAAAATTACAAATATCAATGCGTTTTAATTGTTTACTTTTAAGCAGCAGTTAAATTCTCTTTATATGTATAAAGTTTTACAATCCAAGCGGACCTCGGTGACTAACTGGTTAGGGCATCCATCCCATATTTGCCAAGTAGTGGTGGTATTCAGTTCAAATCCCGGTAAAGCCAATGGAATTTTAATTGTGACTAATATGGAGAAAGTATTGTAAAGTGGCTTGACCCTAGTCCGCGACACCGATGTAGCTTGACGTTAACTCCTACATGACAGTAATCACTACTTTACTATACTTTATAAAGTTTTCATTCTGAAAGAAGTAAAGCACCATCTAATTGTGTCAACTATTTTCAAGTATCGTTAGCAAAATGAAACTTCACTTTCATAATTATTTCAACAACCAACTAAACAAAGAAAACAAAATTTATGCCATTATTATCACTAGTACGTTTTATACTTTGTATTTGTATTTTTCAGCAGTATACAAAATACCAAATATTTAATAAATGTTGATTTCAAGGATGTGATGTGAATATTTTCTGCCAGGCAACACGAATTCTCTTTACATAAATGTAAACTCATGTTGAATTTTAAGATCTAAAGTTTTCTGTTTTAAGCAGTAAGTACTAAGTGGAGAAATCGATAATAGTTAAACACGTGGAGAGACTTAAACTCTCTATTGAAATCAACCGAACAAGTAATTAACAGAGTGAAAAGATGGAAAAAATGGAAAATCCACAAGAGAAATAATCCCACGTGACATAGGATGTTTAGCCTTCATACTAAAAAAATCCCATCAGAAGACACAGCAATTTTTCAAGATTTTGTCGACAATTTAATGTCTAATCTTAGGGCCATTATGAGTACGGAAAACTAGGTACCGGTCCAGGTGAAAGTGTCATAACGATCCCGGGGGTCTAGGACGAACACTGGACCGGAACAAAGATGTTCTCCGTCAATGCGTCCCAACTTCTTCACGGCTTAACGTCTCGGATGGGGAACCAGCCAAGCGAAAACTATAGTAAAACAGGTGGACAGGAGAAGAAAAACACTAATCTTGAACTTTAATATCCTCATAGATCAAGTCTACTTCTATTCGAGCAGCTGGTAATACGATTGCACCAATGTAATATTTTCAGGGTATAATGTAATTTGTACTGTATATATAATTCCAGCTAGAAGTTATATGATTTTGTAACTTGGACAATATATACTTCCAGCTATAAGTTAGGTACTCTTGTTATTTGAAAATATGTATACTTCCAGCTGTAAGTAGCTCTATGTTCTAAAAGATCGTGGTGTTTTATGATCGAGCAAATTCTTTCGAAAAGAAGTTCACCTTAAAGTTATAGTCGTAACGGAGGACAACTCACATTTTGTTGTTCATTATTAGAAGAAAGTTGTGAGATTTCATTTTAAGGTCTGCAGGGTGATGAATTTATCGAGGGAGTTTTGGTCCCTCAGGCCAAAATGATCGTAAACAACCAAGATTGTACTTTGCGTTTTTCATTAAAAAGACGTTAAGACTTTAAGACCTACCTACTCATTGAGTGAATATTGAAAAAAATTCAATATGAAGGAGTGTTGCCATTGGACAACTTCTCCTTCAAGTGACACAAATGGCAAATTCAACATATATGAACATTTTTCTTAATACAATATTGGTAGTGTCAAATGTAATAAGTTTTATTTTCATTATTAATTTTATGGTATTGGTCATTACGCCGTTCACGTCGCGTTGGCTGTACAAATAACCGCTGAAGATAAAATTTTCACAAAAGAATAACTGTCCATGAGCTAAATGTAAATAAACTTAAAGAAATAAGAAAGTGAGTGTTATCTCACTTTTCGTATCCGGTAGATTTTTGTTTAAAAAAACGTACATAACCCGCCAAATAAAAAAATAAATAACCGAGTTAGTCGATTTGGTTCCAATGCAGCTCGAGCGCGGGTCCATTATTCACTTTTCCTACTGTGAAAAATCGACGGAGAAAATATCAAATAACCCGACGGAAATCAGGGAAAGTACGTACGCCTTGTTCTTGTGTAACCGTGACATCAGGTGGAACCTGTTCCTGCCTAACGGTCGGTACCTCAAGGACGACTTGGACGACATGTAGACCCGGAGGACGTGTACGCCCGACGAAAGTCAGACCGGGCATTCCTTGACCTCGTTCAATAGCCGTTCAAAAGAGAAAATGCGACTTCTTTCCTCCCGTTCTTAATGAGCCACCGGTCAGGAAATGCGGAAACGGATTCCTCAACTGACAGGTACAAAAGTCTGGAGTTCCAGCTTTTAAATAGCCGCTTCTATTGAGTTCATCCTTTCCAACCTTTGAAAAATGTGATAATGTAACAATCAAATTGCAATTTAAAAATTTATTTATTTGCAACAAAATAAAATTTGTGAGTTCCAACGGTTCGTAAATATTCTCGCCTCGTTGTTTCTTAAGAAGAATGAAGAAACAACTTTCGTTTAAAAGGCTTTATATATAAAAAATATCTAGCTAGCTTTAATAGTTTTTTTAGGGCTGATGTCAAAACGATAGTAGTTTTTCCGCCAATTTAAGTCTTATTGGTACGTAACCCTCCCTCCAGCACGACAGGATTTATGGAAACCCGAGTTTCACACATGGTCGGCCGCATTGCGAAATGACATTATTGGCAAACCCAGCCGTCACATGAAGCCAGGACGTTTTTAATCCCTTTGAACGCAAAATCGACCTACACAAAGGAATCGTCACCCTTTTTTACAATGCAATAAAATATGAAGAAATCCAATAAAACTTTCTATGGGACATCACTGGTACATAAAATGCGAAGATTAGGCACAACGATGGCGTTTGAAAAAAAAAGTCAATTTTCGAACTGAGCTGTCACTTAGGCCCAATAGCAAGATGTAAATACAACAAAAGCCTGTGTCAACACCACCCTCGCTCATTATTCCTCTTTTCAACGAGGAAAGCGGTGATAACTAATTCATTGTATTTGAATTACATAAGGGAAGTGGTTGCGCATTCTATCCCTACACGTACCGTCGATTCTTGATGGCACGACGCCCAATGAGAAAAGACAAAGGAGGCCCCCAGCGATTATTTCTCATCTGCGAGGAATTTCTCCCGGCACGTCTCCAGTTTTCACGGAAGAGATTTATTTATAATGCGATTAATTATACGTTCTCTTTAAATTTGACCAGAAATATACCGTTTCAGAAAGATTTTACAAAACATTAACAGTTCCGGCAAGAAGTAAATCCCATCCAAAAAACGAACATAGGTGACTTAGCTCCGGAAGTCAATTCCTAGCATTTTTCTTTTCGTTCTTGATGGTCACTTGAATAAAAATCTATACTATCCTACGTTTATTCATACACTTTCCGATCATATTGGGTTGGCGCAAAATTAATGCAGGTATTAAAAGTTTGTTTCATTTTCGCAGGTACTTGTCACGTAAGCAGAGCTAAATCCTCAAATCTAATTTATGGATTATAATAAAAACTTGTAACTGTTATCTTTTACACAAAATATTTTCGTTCATAATGAATTTTGTAAGAGTGATTTAAGAATGGTTCTCGGGCACAGCAGTCGGTTTCTGGGTCCCCAGTTACGGTTTTTGGAAGATGTAGGTTATATTTTCACTCTATATTGTTATATTCTATGTGTTTTGTTTGAATGCGTGAATTTATTAGTGCGAGTGGTGATGGTGAAATATAACTTCACCATCGCCCCTCCAGCAGTGTGTTTACGGTCGATGGGGGAATATTTATAAAAGTACCTCATCGCCCCTAATTTAGGTTAGATTGTGTGTGTATACTGTTGTAGGTCGATGGAGGAATATCCAGTACTCCACCGACTGATCAGAATGAGCGCAATGCATGAATGTATTTATTTGTGCGACTGACTAATCTAATTTAATTAGTATTAGGCCAGAGTTTGCATGGGTTTGAGGCTAAAATAACCTAGCTGTCGGAGCCTAACCTCATTGGTAGGGAATGATCTCCTCGGCATCTGGCTTAAGGGGGATCCTAGCGACCCAGCCACATAACGGGATGGGTGAACTCCCGATGTATAGACAGTAGGATCACCACATTGTGGGGTGACAACCCTTTGGGGTGAAAGTCCGAATAAAGAAAATTAAATTTGGTTAATGCAAAACTAGTGCAGGTTTTGAAAATTTGTTTTGTTTTCGCAGGTGCTTGTCATGTAAGCAAAGCTAAATCCTCATCATATTATATGATATATTAAATACTTTTAACTGTTATCTTTTGTATTAAGCATTTTAGTTATAAAAGTGAGGACTGCTAAATTCAATATGTCCAAACTAGATTATCGTCAAATTTATTTGTACAAATTAAAAAATTTGGCGAAATGCGGCCCAAACCGCGAGTAATTACAGTTTGGGGGAAGGGAAGCATTAGAGAATGCACGGTGCAGCGATGGTATCAGAGATTTCGCCTTGGAGATTTGGATCTCGAAGGTGGCGGTAGGCCTTCTGTTGTGGACGACGACCAACTCAAAACGTTGATCGAAGAAAATTCACGTAAGACAACACTGGCAATTGCGGAAAAGTTGACCACTTAACCGTTGATCGCCATCTGGATCAAATTGGTAAAGTAAAGAATCTCTCAAGCTGCTCGTCAAGTGGGTACCGCACGAACTAACTGAAGCCAAAAAAAAATCGACGTTTTGAAATTTGCACGTCTCTTCTATTGCGCCGCCAAAATGATCCATTTCTTGATCGAATCATGACGTTATTATTACGATAACAGGAGGCGTACAGGTCAATAGTTGGTCAAGGATGAAGCGCCAAAACACTTCTCGAAACCAAGCTGCACCCAAAAAAGGTTTCATGGTGTACTGCTGGGGTTATCCACTATAATTTCCTGAATTATGGTGAAACATCACAGCAGAGAAATATTGCCACAAAATTGACAAAATGCACGTGAAACTGCAACGTCTTTGTCCAGCATTGGTAAACAGCCGAGTCTTCTTCACGATAACGCCAGGCCACATGTTGCAATGCCAACCCTGTGGAAACTTCCACATATATAACCTCTCGCCTGCAGACTTCCACTTTTTTAGGCTTTTTGATCACTTCTTGAGATAAAATTTTTAGATAACGCGGCCTTCCAAGACTTTATTATTAATCGACATAAAGATTTCTGTGCGGCAAAGATGTATAGATGATGGAAAATATTTCGAATAAATTTTCTTTATTTTATAAAAATTAAAGAAGTTTTGACTACCTTTTCAAAATCTGTATTAGTTTTGCACCAGCCCAATATCAATTTATCTCTAAAATTTTAACACAACCAACAGTTACCACAGGGAAAGTTGGTAGAATAAACAACTGAAAAAAAGCTGTGTTCGTATAAAGAAATGATAGGATGTGTCGAAAATTTTAAAATGAATGAAGCTGAATTTCTATCAATATAGAGAGAAAATAAGAAAAAAATTGTTAGATGTAAAGTTTGATTCCAAAACTAAATTACTTAATCAAAGAGAAAAACCCCAATATCATATACTATGGAACGGCCTTTGTGTAGAAGTAAGCAAAGAATGTGACAAATGAGAATAGATTACAATTTATCAGTATTATTATGAGAGAGCAAGAGGAGAAGCATTGAATCTGAATTCTTCTTCCATGTTTTCCAGAATTATTTGGGTTTGAATAAACTTATTTCGCTTTTCCCATTGTGTTTCACGATTGTTTTTATTATGTTTATTGTACATGCCTTTCGAGGCTCATTTATATTTTTACTAAGAGGTATAAATGAGACTCGAAATCCATATACAATTACAATGATTTTAAAAAATCGTAAAACACAATTAGAAAAGCGTAATAAGTTGCTGAAACTGAATTTTTCCACGCGTAGAAAGTGTGGTCTACACAAGTTTTCTATGAGCAACTTAATAATGTGATTGAAGATGCATCATTCAGTCAGTTTTTGTAAGGAATAGAATCATAAAAATAAACTTCATAATTTATGGTTAGGGATAAAACGACAAACCAGTATTTTCCAAATAGATCATAATATATTCTGTCAATTTTAAATTTATTCTTCCTCTGTTTAAATTGTTTCAGCTTATATTCTTTCTCTGAATTAAAAATGGCATAGATTGTGAATATTTCTAGTGTGGCAGAATATTTTCTTTCTCTGCCATAACATATCGTTCTTGACACACTTTCAACCGAAAATTTGCATGGGAAACAAGCATGATTTTAATTGTGTTTCTGTAAGCAATACGTACAAAATTATAGATAATTTCCTACAAGTTTACTCTCCAAACGACTGTGGAGTGAAATGTCTTATGTAAAATTACGTGTATATCACAAGAATTTAATTATATACCGTTATATTATTATACCAGTCATAAAAGTTACGGTGTGTTTAAAGTCACCAAAATATATTCTTAACCCCACTTTTTTCTTCAAGTAACATGCGTTAGCCAACCATGCCTTACCTGCCAATTAGCACAATTGGTATGATGAAGAAAGTTGTGGAATCATTGATATAAAAAATACATTTGGGTCATATTCAATCTTAAATTTCCTATTTACATAATTGACTAGAGTACAATTTTTTCCCCACCCCGACGAACTGCCTATTATTTTACTGGCGAAACGTGGTCGACGTTTTCTCTCCCATATTCTTTTGAACGTTTTTCCCGGATGTATAAAAGCTGCGTAGGCGAAATAGTTTAGCTTGTCTGACAGGAAGACATTCAGTCAACTCTTGTATTGAAAACAATGAGCAAACGAGTCGGCTCTCGGTCCTGTAAGGCGAGAAAGCCCACAGAATCAGCACACATTACACACCCAAGCATTGAGATTTCAACAGAGAAAAAGACAAAACAATGTCACATCTATCATACTCTCAATGTCAGACCGGCTCTACACCAACTCCCACATTACATAAGACAGAAAACAAATTCTAATTTATCTGTTCTCAACTACCATTCAAGGTTGAATTTTATAGAGAAAATTGCTTATATTAAATAGTCAGAATTGAACCAATATCGAAAAAAAATAGCTTTGGCTAGTTTATTTAAAATTAACATTACTGAGAGTAATATGAATAATTACAATTAATTAAGGTTTTTAGTTGAGATAAAAAAAAGTCAATGGCACGAACGGGATTCGAACCCACGATCTTCGGCTAGATACGCCGCTGCTCTACCACTTGAGCTATCGTGGCCTCCATCCACTCGGGCACTAACTTCCCATCTCAACCTTAGCTTTTGAATTTTCCCTCCTTTTTGCCATTTTTCAATGAATACCATAAAACGTACTCTATTTATTTATTAGAACAGAATTAAAACATCGTTAGCTACAAAAAAAATTACTTAACATCCTAAATCAGGCATTTTAAATATTATTTGTGCAACAAGGTGGGTGATTATGCAACTATGAATTTTTAAACCAATAATTTATTTAATTAGGTTATAATAAATAAACAAAAATTGAAACTTGTAGGACAATATCTTCTAAACAAGCCAAAACAACATATTAATATAACAAAACAGTCTAATTATGGAACCGACAACTTTAAAAATGAAAATTTGATCACAAAAGAACGAGTTTAATTCACACAGAAATTATTTGCCAAAAGCCTCCCCAAGGGAACCATTTGTTTGAGCCGTGACTCGTTTAAACATTATTATTTGTTTAATTAAGGATTTAAGTTGAGATAAAAGATTATTATTTGTATTTATTTCACAAGTATTACGGCATTTCTATAGTTGGTATGTATCTTAATTTTTTCCCACCAATGTGTACCTCTCAAGGCCCTGAAAAGTATTTTTAAGTACCGTTCCGAAACCAGCTAAAATAATAACTATTCAGAAATCGTGAGATGCGGTCTGGTGTGATGTAGGTTTCAGAAAAACATTTTCTTTATCGTGCCAACGTTTCGATCTTTATTGAGAGCATCTTCAGGGCCTTGTGTTGTCTGCATTTCAGCAAAAAAGTAATCACCACACATACAGATATAAATAACTTTGAAATACCTGCACAAAAACAGAAAGCCATACTTTTTAANGTGAGATGCGGTCTGGTGTGATGTAGGTTTCAGAAAAACATTTTCTTTATCGTGCCAACGTTTCGATCTTTATTGAGATCATCTTCAGGGCTCAAAGTGTAAAATAATAACAGTTAATTATGGTCACTATTATTTATTTTTTATTCGCCTTGTGTAACATTATAGTATAGGATTTTAGCAATTAAGCAATAGAAGTTGATTCATTAACTTTGAGCCTCATTAATGGTATTCACGTCAGAAAAAACAACTTTTTTTATATATGTATATCTATTTTTTTTAATAAATAAATATAACAAATAAAACTAAATAGACTGGTTAGCTGCACTTTACCCTAGGGTACTCGATATTCCTCGGTTTAATTGGGGGATAAGCGGTCCCATTCACGTTAATAAATTACACGCATTCACAATTCATTCACACTACCCCAGAATACTGTATATTACTCGAAGTAATTGTGGATAATCCCATACAATCATGCAAATAAATACATTATATCATTGTCGTTGTACAAATATAGTAATTATCGCAATTATACCTTTCATAATTATCATATTTTAATTTAATGTTACAATTCAAATTACCCTCATGGCATCATGATTGGGTGATTTTTTATATGTGCTTTTCCGACGTGTTTTTTTCATATTTATGATCAGACGTTAATGTTATGTTGATTAGAGATATGGTCTTTTAACAATAAATTACTATTTTGACCATGCCAAGCTTTTATTTGACCTTCTTCAGGGCTAGTTACAATGTCATTATATTGGTAAAATACCTCCTCATTAGATGGTGGTCATAATATTTAAAAACAATTGCATTTAATCCACTTAAGATTTTAAAAAGCCCTTAATAAATGTAATACATAAATAGGCAGGTACATGTGGGAAGAAACATTTTTTTTATGATTAAAAAAAGGTGTCTCACACATTTACCTGCCTATTTATGTATTATATTTATTATGGGGTTTTTAAATCAGAAGTACGTTAAATGTAACTGTTTTTACATATTATGGCACCATCTAATGAGGAGGTATATTACCAACATAATGACATTTTAACTAACCCTGAAGAAGATCAAATAAAAGATCGATACAGCTTTGCAAGATTGTAATAGTAATTCATTGTTAAACAGACCCTGATCTCCATAACATCAAAGTCTGACCATAAATCTGAACAAAAACGCTTTAGAAGAGCACGTACAAAAAAAATCACTCAAACCACATCCAAAGTAATGTTGTCACGAATGTAATTCAAATTGTAATGTTGAAATAAAATATAATTATGAAAGAAGTATGACTGCAATAATTACAATATTTGTAAAACAACAATAATATAATGTATTTATTTGCGTGAATGAAGGGGATTATCCCCAAATACAAGCAATATCGAATACTCTTGGGCAGTGGTGTGTACATGGCAGAGTATGAGTGCCATCATTACTATATACATATTTATGAACCTAAACGTTGGGAAAGATTGAATATAAAACGCACTCAAACCATAGAACAGACATACATCAATAAAAATTTAAAAAAACCGCAGAACATTAATGAGTTTATATTTTTTAACTTTTTTTAAGTTAATTTATTGTAATGTTTATCATAAAACGGATGTGCATATCTAATTTCATTATCAACTCGAAAATTCCTTCTGACTGAAACCTAAAGTTACTGTAGTTATTGTAAGGCGATATCCTGTGGATTATTAATAATAATTTCAAAATCCTGATGAAGGGCATAAATTCCTAGAGAGCTTGACGAAGGAACAGTGCGTTTTCTTTTCTTTCAAATTAATCTTATATCTGATTTTTTAATACAAAACTTAAATATGAAAGGTTAATATCAAGTATATTATTTTTCGTTTATTACTTCAGTTTTGTTTATGTCCGTTTATTTTTATTAATTTATTAATATAAAAAATTTATTATAAATAAATTTTCCAGCTGTATAGCTAGTATCAGCTGTATAGCTGTTAATATTTTCTTAGACCGGTTTTATATTCAGATCCCGTGGAACTTTTTTTTTAATCTTTGCACACTCGACTGGCTGACGTGACATAATCGAGCTACATCCCGTTCTGTCCATTTTTGCCGCTTATTAACGGAAACTAGGGAAAACTATTGTCATTCTTTTTTCTAATCTTGTGCAGATGAAATGTCCCTTTGTTACCTTATTAACTTTAAATTATTTTTTTAACAGTTGCATGTTAATTTATAATAAATTTATAAGTTTAAGTATGTAAAATCACTCGTAAATAATAAGACTAAATTTTTCAGAGTGGATATTTACATTTGCAATTCCAGCTACAAAAATTAATATAAAATCCAGTAATTAAACACAGTTATATTTGCATAACCACAGTAATTACCTTTAAAAAAAATTAACAAACTATGTGGAACTAGTAAAAGTATCTGCCATGTACCACGTCGACAATGAAAGTTCAGGGAGGCCTCGAGAATATCTCGGGTGTTGGTCTTATCCAACCACCGAGGTTTGGCTCCGGATCAGTTAAGCATCCAACACAATCAATCTCCAGATCCAAACCCATTCGCACTCCATTCCTATTTAAATACCATTAATTCAATTAGGGTAGTGGAGTATTCTATATACCGTCTGCTCTCCCACACTACACGCTAATAAATACATTCACTCTCAGTACACGCTGAGTACGCATTATACGCAAAAGAACAACCACCAACCCTCCAAAAATCGGAACAGGGGAAACATACTCGTTGCGATTCTCAAATCGGGTGGCGTTCCTACACGCTTTCTATGTGGAGCCGAGAAATTGCACAATTCAACTAGATGGAACACAAGCAACTTGCTCTGCATGACACATCGCATGACCTATTCTTAATTGGGTGAGGAAGACCCCTCTCCTACGAGTGTATGATGATGATACTAAATAGTACAAATATTGTTGTATATAATATATTGTTTATAAGCATAACTATAAGTATAATTATACATAAACGATATCTGTAAAATATATTTTCAAATTATTTACATTGTGATGATTTGGGATTAACAATGCCAAGGCAAATCACAATATACAACTAATTTTATTTTAAAAATTTCTGTACAAAAATGAGAGTATTAAAACTTTTATTTATCGAATTTTTTAACGTAATTTATTTTATTTATGTTTAGTGGTCTAATTGACCAGATTACTTCTTTCAATTAATTTTTCTTTTTATGTAAGGTCTTGGTTGAGATGGAAAAGTTAATGTCACAAGCGGGATTCGAACCCACGACATTCGGCTCAATACGCCACTGCCCTAATCGCTTATCATGATAGCTCTAGTGGTTTGAGCAGCGGCATATTGAGCCGAAGGTCGTGGGTTCGAATCCCCCTCGTGACACTAACTTTTTCATCTCAACCAAAGCCGTACATAAAAAGAAAAATTAATTGAAAGAGGTAATTTATTTTATTTATTGTCATTTGTACAAAATGTATATAAGGCAGATAGTATCGTTATATACAAATCCGACAGACCTGCACCAGGTGGCAATGGGGAGAAAAACCAACAGTGCCGGCACTCTTTTATTTAATTGGGTGGTTAAATTTCTAAACATAAACCTTATATAAATTGGTATTTTTAAAATAATTTTCGGAGAGAAAGGATTCAAGCAAAAGTGTACAATAAATATAACGTAAATTACAGCTAAATGCTATTTTTGGTTTAATGTCCTATAAAAAATGTCGGTTAGGGACCGCTATTTTTTGACACTGCATCACAGACAGTACTGTGTCAACAGTCAGGGGGAATGACGCGGTGGAAAATAACAGGGCCGCGTTTCAAACTGTGACCGCAGTTAGTGACAAATTTTTAAATTACACTAAATGCAAGGAAGAAATAACGGAGGGTGTCAATCTTTTTATCTCGTTGAACACGCCTTTTTCCCCGCTTCATCATAAAGAATGCAGAGATTTTTTTCACGGTAAAGCATAAAAGAGTTAAGGATGAAAAGAAATAAATAAAATGAAAATTTACCTCTAGAACTTGCAAAGGGGTATAAGCTACAATGTAACGTACATCTTTTCTCAAGTCTACAAAGTATTTTTCCTGCCAAAAGATCATATAGGAGTCACGAAATTAATCACCTCGATTTGTAATGATAACAATTCGGTGGCAATTCCTTGGCTCCATATAGACAGCGCATAGGAATGCCATATGAGAATTGAGCTTGAGCCGTTGGGTCCCTGTTTCGATACAGAGGAAGAAATATGGTTATTTTTGTATAGTAATGATAATTTTATGTCCCTAGCGTGTGTTGAGAGAGAATGTATTTTTTAACATGGCTGTGCAGTGTGACAGAGCTGATGTCGGAAAAGTGAGTACCATCGACCCTCAATTAGGTTAGGTGCAATAGCTGATGGATGAATATCCAGAACTCCACCACTCTGAATGTAAATAAATAGAAATGTATGTATTTAAGAATGAATGAGAGGCTGAATGGGTTTGGATCTACCAACCGCATGCGTTAGGACCTAAAACCTTTTAAATCCTCACTAATCGTTTCGTCACTGAGTGCAGTGCAAATTTTACGAGTTGCCTCGGCCACCCTAGTACCGAGCTTAATAAGCACGCATGAATTATGGGTTTTGAATCCATGAGAAAGTAAATATTCCATAATTTATACAATGAAGACGCTTTTGTTTTACGAACTGAAACTGACTTATTATCCTCTTCGTATTACTATGTACTTAATTCTTGTACCCTTTTTCACTTTTTATAAATGATGGTCCCACACGCAGATTTCTCTTTGTTTTCAATAAAAATGTTAATCAACGGTAGAATGATCCCAAGAAGAAAAAGTTTTTGACACCCAAAGCAATCAGGATTATTTCAAAACTGAAATGTAGAGACACTGCAGGCAGGTTTTCATTGATTTAAACATTTTAACTCCCCCCCTGTATTCATATTCTAAAGTGTATCACATGTGTTATTAATGACTTTTATAAATTTAAAACCGTTACTACCTTACATGATCATGAAACTATATCTCATAAAAAGCTTGTCACCATTTGTAACAGACTGAAAGTCGCATAAATTAGAACAATTTATTGGATGGTGCCTGACAAATTAAAAGACTTACAACGACCAGTAAGGTGTGCCTCGGATTTAGAACAACTTTTTTTTGTAATTTTGCACTCCAAATATCGAACACATATCCTTCACTTCTTGTGCGAATAGATCCTAGTTTCGCCAAAAAAAATTAAAATTTTCCGTTTTTGAATATTTATTTTGTCGTTCTTCTTACTCAAATCAACCTTACGTGATTATATTATTTTATAGCATTTTTTATGTAGATTGCAATAAAAATATAGTAAAAGCTACCAAAGTTTATCAATAACCAAAAAAATTCTAAAAACCAAATATATTTTTCAAGTAAACTAGATCTTACAAAAAAATTCTTAAAAAAAAAAACTATTATCAAATTTCATTTTAGCTCCAATATAGATCCCTAAATATAAATTTTTGTTTGAATTCAAATTTACTGAAATACTCAAATTTTAAGAAGTTGTTTTCGGAATATCTGATAGAAATGGCTATAATTCAAAAACGGCTAAAAGGACTGTAACTTCGAACAGACTATTTGAAAGAAGAGGAGCTTAGCTTTTTAACTACATATGTGCCATAAAAATATATAAACTATTTCTATAAGAAAATACACAAATTAGCAAAATTACTTATCAAAAATTACATTTCTTTGTTTAAATGGAAATAATCGTCCGATTTTAATATTTGATACAGTTATAAAATGCACTTGACAATTTCTTTAAAACGAATTATGAAATTTGGTGTACTAGTTTTTTAAGGGAAATGATGTTAGAACTTGCACACGGAATGTCAGTCATTCAGAAAAGTCATCGAAATTATCAGTCAGTACACTAATTTCCGTGAAAGTCGGTATCTAAGGCTCTTATAACGCTAGAATCAAGACAATGAGGTCAAATCCAAGTTTTGTCGATTTTTTTGACCTTCTTTGCTAACAGAATGTTTGTTGAAATATGAAAAAACGGTATTTTGATTATTTATCTTTTTAAATCCTACCAAATTAAAACATTCTGTTGTTATAGAACATTTTTGTTTTTATCTTAACCAAAAATAATATTTTTTTCATCCCTAAATACTTTTATTATTTATGGTCATTTAATTGCGACTATAATTATAAATCATTGTAGTGATTTTAGCGTTATAAAAGCCTTAGATCAGAGTAAATTAATTTTTTGACTGATAATTTCGATATCTTTTGTCCTGGCTGACATTTTCAGTGCAAGCTCTAACACCGTTTTTCTCAAAACTTAGTGGACCGATTTTCATCGTTAATAATTCGTTTCTATCAAACATTAAAATCGTACTATTATTTCCATTTAAAGAAACGAGATTAATTTCTGGCAAATATTGGGTTGTCCGGAAAATAATGCAGGATTTTGGTATTAAACAAAAAAAAAGAAACTAGTTACTTTAAAGCAATGTTCTTTAATCAAAATAATTTCCNTCCTGTAAACGTAAACAGAATATTTTATATAGATTTTTTTTAATGAAAACTTAAAATCCTGCATTATTTTCCGGACAACCCAATAATTTTGCTATTTTGTGTATTTTCTTATAAAAATATTTTATATATTTTAATGGTACATATCGTTAAAAAGCAACGTTCCTTTGGTTTCGCGTGATCTCTTTGATTTTAAAATTTAGCCATATCAAAAAGTTATTCCGAGAACGACTTCTTAAAAATAGAAAAATTTTTAGGGGTCAAAAAATCAGTAAATTTGAATTCGAACAAAAATGTATATTCAGTGGTTGCTAGAATTTCCAAAACTTAATTTAATATTAATTTCACGAAAAAAAATGTTATGACCAAGTTTACTTGAAAGATATTTGGTTTCTAGATTTTTTTTGGTTATTAATAAACTTTTATAGGTCTTAGAATATTTTTATTAGGATCTACATAAAAAATGCTGCAAAATGATATATTCGCATAGTTGATTTAAGTAAGAAGAACGGCAAAATAAAATATTAAAAACGGAAAATTTCAATTTTCAAAAAAATTTTTTTGCGAAACCTAGGCCCTGGTTCGCAAGAGGTGTTCGATATTTTGGATTGTAGAATCACCAAAAAAAGTTTGCTCCAAATCCGTGACCCACCGACCTGGTCGTCCTCATGTTAGATAAAAGCAAGTTAAGTAATTTATCAACTTCTAGCCACACAGCCTTTTAAAGTGAAGATGAATTTTTAGCAAGTTATGAATAATATTGTGTTATGCTATATTTATTTACTGTAAAACATTTATTTATTTATATATTTTTTACTCTTCTTTTTCGGTTGTTGACTTTATATTTCTTGGGTTTCTTTTCAGGAAAATAAAAATGTTTATTTAATGAAGAAAAAAAATGTTCCTGTATTTATTTTTTTAGCACTGTTGTAATTTGATATGCCTATGAATTTTTCGACAATTGTACATATCATATATCTCATTTTTATATAAAAGGTAAAATAAATTAAAGTATATTATAATAAAAATATATGTGCTTTTCAACCGTACTTGTAAATAAACTTTTATTTATAATTTCTTCGATTTAATATTCTCAGGCGATTAAACCATCTGCTAATAACCAAAATTTTTGAAAGTGGTCAAAAATTTGCAGGCCTACCAACTTATAAACACTTCACTATTGTGCGATTTATTATACACTTAGTACTGGATGTCGTTTTTATGAATTTGAAATTTGCCATCATTCGTTAAATTGGTGTTTTCTTTTCACTTTACTGACCAATTTACTAACATGGCAAGTTTTAATTTCCTCTGTAACGCTATTTGTTTTCAACTTTATTTGTAAATAAACTTTTGGGGATAAACTTTTTTTGGTTTTCTAATACATTTGTAAATCCTGCGGACATAAAATTGGCTCAATTTTGTACTTTTTTCGTTTTAACATTCTCAGGCGATTAAACGATCTGCTAATAACGAAATTTTTTAGAAGTGGTCAAAGATTTGCAGGCCTACCAACTTAAAAACACTTTTGAAATTCTATTGTGCGATTTATAATAAACTTAGTTCTGGAAGTCGGTTTTTATGAATTTGAAATTTGCCATCATTCGTTAAATTGGTGTTTTCTTTTCACTTTGATAAAAAATTTCCTAACATTGGTGAGTTTTAATTTCGTTTGTAACGCCACATTTATTGGCTTTTCAACCTTAAACATTTGTAGATATTGCAGACATAAATTGGCTCAATTTTGTAATTTCTTCGTTTTAATATTCACCTACGATTAAACGATCTGCTAATAACCCAAATTTTTAGATGTGGTCAGAAATTGGCAAGCCTACCTACTTAAAAACGCTTTTCAAATTCTACTGTGAGGATTGTTTTATTGTAGCTTAATTCTGGAAGTCGTTTTTTATCAATTTTAAATTTGCCATCATTTGTTAAATTGGTGTTTTCTTTTCAGTTTACTAATCAAATTACTGCCATTGGGGAGTTTTTTATTTCTTTTGTAACGCCAAGTTTATTTGCTTTGCGCCCGTATAAATGATAAAAACCTGCAATTTCCACTTTAAATTGATTTTTTTAAACAGGCATTCCTCCATTGTTATTTTTTGTAACGGTCCTTGGTTTACAGGACTGCCAACATAAAACATGCTAAAAAAATTTAAATTTTCATATCAACGGGCTGTTGGACATTTTGGACCCCTCGCTTTTGAAAATTATGGCTTTCACGATTAATTTTCTTTTAAGTTATCACGGTGGGAAAATTTTGATTCGTTTCAAACGGACAGCCGGATTTTGAAGCCGCTCAAACGACAAATTTTGTCTTGGCGGGTTATGCACTTTTTTAAACCAAAACTGCGATGCATTGCAAATAGTCTTTATTGAAAAAATGTATCTTTAATGATAATAAAAAGTCTTAAAATGTCTAAAACTATCTCGAACTAGATAAGGGTGGGAAAGGTCGAAGAGGAGACAGGATAACGATATCCACGAGGTAGCCTTGAGATTCCAGGGGCCGTCCAGAGGGCCAACCTCGGATCCTTAAAATCGAAAAAAAAACGCGGACTTCCTAATTCCACAAGTTTCGCTCCGTATAAAATAGGAAACAGGGCCACGTTCGGCCAAACTGTCTAGAAAGTTAGTCAATTGCGAGAGGCGACGACTAGGAGACGAGGGTGAATCACCTCCGTCCAGTTCAATATAAAATGTGATCGCTTACCTTTTGACTCCAGCCTTCGATATCTCTCCGGGCGTCTTCTGAATTCAAAACGCACTGTCACAGAACTGTAATCAACGCAGATAAACAACACAGAAACGTCGTCACGAGGAGAAACGAACTCGTCACTGGGCGGCACTCATCGGATTACTGAAGTGCTGAATGCTGAACGAGCGAACCTTCCCGGCTCCAGGACAGCGACACTAGCGCTCCTTCCGCCACAACTTCCCTTTTTCCCTCTCTTTTTATAATTTCAAAAATTATTATTTATTCAAATATAAACTGCTCAAGGGATATTTGTAATTTATTCTTATTCTTCACAAAGTGGAGACTGAAGATAAACCTAACTAAAATTATAAAATTTTACCTTACATAAATAAAATTTGCAATGAGTATAAATGGAATCCCATTGCCTACCACTGACCATGTGCGTTATCTTAGACTTTTCACGGATAAACGACTGAATTGAAATCTCCACACAAGACTGAAAAGACGGCAAAAAACTGATGTTATAAATCATTAAAAAGACTACTTGACCCACAATCAAAATTAGACATGAAAACAAAAGGACAAAACAGAAAAAAAGGAGGGAAAATTCAAAAAGGTGAGGTTGAGATGGGAAGTTGGATTCCGAGTGGATCAAAGTCACGATAGCTCAAGTGGTAGAGCAGCAGCATATTTAGCCGAAGCTCGTGGGTTCGAATCCCACCTGTGACACTGACTTTTTTATCTCAACCAAAACCTTAATAAAAGATTAATGAATTGAATTGAAAACAAACTTTTAATTTACAAGACCTGTGGGGGTACAGTGTGGGGCTGAACCAAGGATTCCAATTCCCAATGTCTCCAATCAATCCAAACTAAAATTCTCTGTCAAATTATAAATGCTCCTTTTCATGTTCCAAATTGCACTATTCCTAATGACCTACTCATCCCGTTTGTACATGAACTCATCTAAACCCGCTATAAAAAAAATTCATCAATCATTGAAGACCCACAATAATCTTTTGATATGACATTTATCACTTCCAGCCCTACTTGAAAATCCTCGAAGACAATTGAAGAGACAGTGGCCCCAAGACCTTCTCATTGAGTGAAAATTGAAACGATTTAAGGGTGAAGGAGTGCTGCCACTGGGCACACGTGTAAAAACCAGTTATTTTCTAAAAAACCAAAACTCGCCCTTAAGGCACGTATCGTTAACTTTTTTTACATCCCATTATTGTTATTTATTTGCTTGAAACAAAGGTATATGTCTTATTTGTTTTATTTTTAAAACACAAGCTTAGCATCTTGTCATATACATTTTTTGGTATTGAAACAATATAAAATCATCACTCTGTTCTTATATTTTAACAATTTTTCTTCCCAAACTAATTCCTTTGATTTTGAGGCAAGAACACCGATTAGCCACACTTGGGGCATTATTAAGTTAATAATTGCTCAGAAAAATCATTCGCTGGAAAGTCCCATAATGTGCTTTGTTCGCACATTGCTAAAACAGTGGAGGACGGAACAAATATTTTGCAAATAACCACAATTTAACAACATGTAATGTATTTACATAATTTTTTTTTATTATATTATGTACAAAAGTCATATTGCAAGCTGAGATATTAAAGGAATCAGAATTGTTTACATTTTATTTTTAATTCGTCATCCAGATCCATATACATGTATATATATACAAATGGTTTCTTGTTGAAATATTACAGGAATTATTGAGTGAATTAAACAATAATAATAATAATAATAATAAAATTTTAAAAAATGAAACAACTGTTTCTGGTTACTATTTTCATGTTTTTATAGATTTTTTTTCTTTTAAATTTGGATGACATAAAAATTTTAACATACTTTCAAGAAAAAACTTGTTTAAAAAAATTCTCAAATACATAATGAGCCAAGATTTTGTTTTCAAAATGGAAACATCCACCCAATTATAATATAAAAATAAAAATTTCCAACCCCTTTTTATTTCACTTTTTTGACAAGTATTTTAACACACTCCTACTTTCAACTGAAGAGTTATTACTTTTAAACAAATCAACAAAAGTAGTAAATTTTAGGGATTTTTTGTTTGGTTGTATTGCCTCTGGTGTTTGAATGGAACACATCCCAATGATGTTTGGGCTGATTTCACTTATACTATTTACCGCCAAAGAAATTGCCTAGCCCACCTGCCGCTCCGCTTGCACCTTGTTGCAACTGCCTCATCATGTTTTGTAAACCGGGCATGCCACCTGGTCAAAATCAAAACGTTAACGACATCCAAACGCCAAATCATGCAAAATGTGAACTTACCCATTTGTTGCAAGACTCGTGGGTCCATCATCTTTGCCATTTGTTGATTCAGCTTTGTCATTTGCACTTGGTTGACATTCTTGGCCAGGTCACCGTTTTTGAAAAGTCCTTTGATCCCGCCCATTTTTTTAACGACTGCAGAAAACTTAGTGTATTGAGCTATTAAATCCTTCACTTCTTTTTCAGTAACTCCTGCGCCTTGTGCAACCCTTGTGACCCTTCCTTGCTGCTTGCTGAACAATTTTGCTCCATCTCTACCGTCCAGTTCTGAAAATTTACAATTACATCTTTGACATCTATGGCAAATAATTGATACAAATGTTGTCTTAATTACACTTTGTTACAATAATACAACCCCTAAATAATTTTTTTATTTGGGGGATTCAGCAATTGTGCGATGAGTAAAAAAACTGATAAATAACTAACCTTAAATAAATAGATCAACAATTACTGATAAACAGACCTAATAAAAAACAATTAAACAAAAATACAAAATTTTGCCGCTAGAGGCTGATGGCCCATCAACCAGATGCAAATAATTTTTCTGCATATTTTTGTGGTTTCTACTGCCTTTGTTACAGGTGTATCAGGAGGATGTAAGTAAACATCGTTTACAAAGCATAATAATATATCTATGGAAATGTTCACCCCCACATTCCAGGGTCAAACTGCCCAATGCGTTTGGAGAACCAATCCCAAGTGTGGCCCTTCACCTACTAAATGAATCAGAGGGACCCCCTAGGGACCAGGGTCTCAACCTCAATGGTAGGGTAATGAGATCACATCTTTAGGTCATAAGCGATGTACAATAATTGTAATATACACAACACTCAGCCTTATAAAAAAAATTGAAGGACAACAAAATTAGTTCACATCTGTATGATAGCTACATCTGTCATAAGATACATGATGAGACACAGCCTGCCTGTCTCTTCCTTCAGTGCTGTATGATACTGCGAAGAAACTCACACTAAATATGAGTTAACATAAGAACTGAAAACATTCTGGACTCTCTGATGTACAAATTTAGATAGACGGCTGCTGAGACAGATCTCTTGTAACCCAGCCTTATCACATTTAATGCTAATAACAGTCTTGCTGGCAGGCATATATCAATTTATATCCCTTGAGAACACTCTCCTACCTGAGTGGCTTACTGATACTCCCTTACGTCAAAAAAGGTTTTCCACTTTCCTCATACTTCAACCCCTCTTTAAGGACAGGCAAGAAGAGGTGATTTACCTCTTATTGAAGGGTGCCTCTTCAGGAGGGGTTTAGATTTTTTTTTTTTTTTTTTTTTTTTAATTAAGAAAAATTTTAAGTTGTATTGTACAAAATATACATATTAAGTAACACTTTATTATTTATATATTTTTCTAAAAAATAAATAACATGTTTCCATTTTAAAACTTAATAAATAAATTGTTCTTGGTTTGTTTTTTAAACTTACAAGGAGACACCAGATTGATGGGTCATGGATTTGGACTAAACCTTATTTGGTGATTTTACACTCCAAAATTTCAGAAATGTATCCGCCACTTCATGTAAATAGGCCCTGTTTTTGCCAAAAATATTTTTGAAAATTGAAATGTTCCGTTTTTTAATATTTTTATTTCACCAGTGAAAGTAACATTTTACAGTATTTTTTATGTAGATTGTAATAAAAATATTCTAAAAGCTATAAGAGTTTATCAATGACCAAAAAATTTCTAAAAAACAAATATTTTTCAAGTAAACTGTCATAATTTTTTTGTGTGAATTTAATATGAAATTTTGTTTTAGCACCTGTAGAGACTCCTAAATATAAATTTATGTTTGAATTTAAATTTATTGATTTTTTCTCTAAAATTATTCCAATTTTTGAGAAGTCATTATTGGAATATCTTATTGAAATGGGTACAATTCAAAAACGTCTAAAACAAATTTAACATCAAACAGATCAAGAGAAAGAAGAGGAACCTGATTTTTAACTATGTATGTACCATAAAAATATATAAAATATTTCTATAAGAACATACATAAAATAAGACAATATTTTTGCCAGAATTTTTTGTTTAAATAAATGGAGAGATAGTACTCGAAGCTACAGTCCAACAGGTAGAAAATTATATATATAATTTCTATCAGATGGGCTGTAGCTATACAAAGTTATATGTATATATACAAAGATGTCAGTTTATTGGGGGATCCATTGTACGATAAAAAATGGGCATCTACAAGCGGCTGGGTTTCTCATCAGCATGAACAACCTTCTTTGTTGACGCCTCTTCGCTCGCTGATGCTGACTGTTTTCTTTCAACACTTTTCACGGTTATTATCACATTTAAATGCTAAAAATTTGATTTTTCTGCTACAAATTATTAAAAAAAAAAAAAAATGGGTCAAACAGAATAGACTTCATTTTTAAGAGATCCCCTATTTTATTTAATGGTAAAACTTTTTTTTCCGTAACTCATTGTATAGGGTTTAAAACGTACAGAAATTGTATCTTTATTGAAAGGCCTATGGAAATATGTCTGTTATGAGAGGTATTGAAACTTGTGCTGTGTATAGCAGGGTTGTTGGTTAATAGAAGTTTCACTGTACTTAATATGACAAACAAGTATGAAGGGAAATTGCAAAACTTGTTTAAAAAAAAAAATTAACATACCTCCATCGTTCATACTGTCCATGATCGTCATGAGCTTTTTCAGTCTTGCCATTGACTCTTGTTCCGATCCTTTAGATAAAAAGTCTTGACTAAAACCAGGGATCATCCCCTAAAACATGAAATTTAATAATCGCCCTAGCATTTTCAAAATAATACCAATAATAATAATAATAATATACCATGATTTGCGAAAAAGGCCCCATTTTCATTATGTTCTGGAACTGTTCATACATGTCTCTTAGAGTGAATTGGCCATGTTTAATTTTCTCAATGAGTTCCTCGTTATCGTCCAGCTTGAGCTCATTCACTCTGTCGAGTAATCCTTCAATATCACCCATGCCAAGGAGTTTAGAGACAAAGGGCTTCGTCTTAAAAGGCTCTAAGTCATCTATATGTTCCCCAGTACCAATGAAAATAATTGGTGACTTTGTTGCAGCAACACTAACAAAAACAAAAAGTAATAATTGAATTATACGTTACAATTATATGAATACATAGTAAAAACATTAAAAAATACACTTACGCTGAAAGCGCACCACCACCTTTTGCATGGCCATCTAACTTTGTAATAATGACAGCACCTACGTCTACTTTTTCTTTGAAAGCCTTTGCTTGCGCTTCACAAGCCTGACCAATGGTTGCATCCATAACAAAAATAATGTTATCCGGACTCTAGAAAAATATGAAAAAATAATAAAAGTGTATACAGAAAAAAAATTGATATAATCCTTACAATTGCATTTGAAACTTGTAACATTTCCTCGAAAAGAGATTCTTCCTGTTTATGCCTACCAGAGGTGTCAACAATAATGATTTCAAATCCGTCTTTTTTGAAAAGATTAACACCATCGTTCGCTATGACCACGGGATCGACTTCGGTATAGCTACCATAAAATGGTATCCTGGCTTTTGTTGCATTTTGCTTCAACTGGTCATAAGCACCAGCACGGAAAGTATCAGCACAGACCAAGCAGGCTTTCCAATTCTTTTTTAAATAATGGTAAGCAAGCTTTGTACACGTTGTTGTTTTACCGGAACCCTGGAGACCGACAAACATGATGACATTGGCTCTGCCTTTTGTCGGCTGAAACGCTTTCACACCGGGATCCACCAACTTTAAACAAATGAGACTTTAATTTGTTTCCAATCCTACGGTAAAATAATAAAAATAAATACCTTGATTAATTCCCTGTAAACAGCAGTCTGAATCATCCGTCGTTTATTAAGCCCACCGGCCATCTCCTCAAAGTCGATGACAGCTCTAACATTTTCTCTCAATGTTTTGACAAGTCTTATGTTCACATCTGCTTCTATAAGTGCTGCACACACCTCTTTCAGCATAGAATTCAAGACCTAAAATTAAAAATGTATGCAGATCATATTCAATTTTAAAATTATTCATCAATTTACAAAGTTGGTAAACAATTTTATGTTTAACAATACAACAATAAAATATTAAATTAAAAATTTAACAGTGCACTGATGCTGAACTGGCAATGGAACTGGACTTATTGGGTCTGGCTTCAGTCGCGGGCTTGTTGAACTACTTAACTATGGCATTGCACCGCCTTCTGTGTGGAAATCCAGACAGACCCAATAAGTGACTTAGTACTGCGTGTGTTCACAAACTTTTATATCACTGGGTTGCACTCACCAAATTAAAATAGTTAACATATTATTGCATCACTGTTAAAATGTTAAATTAAAAATCACTTTCAAAACTTGTGAAATTTTCCTACTGTGGTCTTTGCGGTGATGAAGCTGTTTACAGATGGTTATTATATCATCATGTTGCCAAAAGTGGAAGAATCAATAATAATAAACTGCTCAAAAATGAATAGGGATCTTTGTAATTTATTCTTATTCTATTAATTTTAAATTAACTGATATATTCTTGTTAGAAATGTGTGGTGTTTAGTGACCGTTAGTCAATGATTATTTGGAGATCGTAAGATGTGGTCTATGAGACATAGGTTTTAGAAAAACATTTTCTTT
Organism: Cimex lectularius; assembly: GCF_000648675.2. Taxonomy (NCBI): domain Eukaryota; kingdom Metazoa; phylum Arthropoda; class Insecta; order Hemiptera; family Cimicidae; genus Cimex; species Cimex lectularius. Next base: position 368,985 of record NW_019392785.1, on the reverse strand, counting down.
AGCATGCCAACATTTCGATCTTTATTGAGATCATCTCAGGGCCTGGGATTTATAAACATTGTTTAGATTTTACAAATACATGTAGGATGTGAAAAAAAATGAATTTATACAATGCTAGAAAATTTTAGATTAAAAAAAATATGTGGTGGTTAGTGACCATTAATCAATGATTATTCAGAGATCGTGAGATGTGGTCTGGTGTGATGTAGGCTTTAGAAAAACTGACCGCATCTCATGATCTCCGAATAATATTGACTAACAGTCACTTAACACCACACTTTTTTTTTAATCTAAAATTTTCTAGCATTGTATACATTTTTCTTTTTTTTTCACATCCTTCAGGTATTTGTAAAATCCCAGACCCTGAAGATGATCTCAATAAAGATCGAAACGTTGGCACAATAAAGAAAATGTTTTTCTAAAACTTATGTCACACCGACAGCATCTCACAACCTCCATTAATTATATTCTTGTTAGTTGGATAAAACAAAATAGAAAATATAAACCAAAAATGAACAAATGTTACATCCTCATTTTAATAATGGATTTGCTTAAGAAGAGTAAACATGATGCATGACTTTTTACAAACAAACACCGTTTGTTGATTTTTCTCCATTTTGATCCATTTAACCATGGACAGATATCATCTTGGACAAGAATTAGGTATGTACACAATATTATTGTGAGAATGAGTCGTCAAGGCAAGTGGATATCGCAGAGGCAGTTGGCATTTCCCAGAGCTTTAGCCCAATTCCAAGAGACTGGAAGTGCCAATAGGAGGCCTGGTAGTGGCTCTCAGTGCATTATGATACTAAGGGAGGACAGAAATATTGCCATCGCTGCAAGACAGAACCTTATCCATCGTGCCCGTCAATTTCAAAATTAAGTACAAGATGTTTTGGCAAAGCCAATCAACACACACAATTGTGAAAAGTTGGCCTCATATCGTATGCCCCTTCAAAACGTCCTGTAACAACAGCCCGCCACCAGAAACTCAGCAGAATATGGTGCATCAAGCACCTAGAAAAGAACACCAATTGAAATGCTGTTATGCTATTTATTTACTGATGAGCCGCGTTTCTGTCTGTTCTGGCAGGTGCCAAAAAATCTACCAAGAACAGGGTAGGCGTACAACGCCCCAATTCGTGCTCACTTCAGTGCAGTTTGGAGGAGGTAGCGTAATGGTCTGGGTTGAGATTTACCCTGGAGGACGAACCGGACTCATATTGTTAAAGGCAACCTCATCGCAGTCCGTTATGACTAAGAAATTATGGAGGAATACATCCCACAAACTGGGATTTTCGATTTCTGGATGATAATGCCAGACCTCATAAAGGTCGAGTGGTTCATCAATGTTTAGAAAATCCCATCTGCCCTTTCCACCATTGTCTCCAGACCCCAATCCCATTGGGCACATGTGGGATGTATTGCAGAGAAGGCTTTTCGATCATCATCAGCAGCCAGTTGAACTGCAATAACTGAGTGCAGCATTGCGACATTGAGGAATGAAATTCCTTATGTAATTAGTAACAACTTAATTAACAGTATGCCTAACAGGTGCACAGAGGTTCTTAGCTGACAGAAGCCATTATACACTATATTAATTGTTTAAAAAAATTATTGTCAATAAACAAAATTATGGAATTAAAACATTTTATTTTGTTATTTTTCAATCCCTTAATTACAATTTCCTTCAGTAAAAATCAATAATTTGTAATAAATTTTAATGTAATTCCTAGTAAAAATAAAAATGCTATGAAAGTAAATCCTACAAAAGTAGCAATATCCCTATTTATTTTTGAACAGTTTATATATGCTGTGGTCAATACATCTGATGAGAAAGCGATGACAAAATGTTTACAAATTTGATGAGCATATTATTGCAATGGTCTCAATATTGGCCGTTCATACAACTAAATGAGACTTGCAGGAATATGCTTTTAGCAGTTAACTAACATTTGACAATGTCAATAACGAAAATGTTTGGAAAACGATTCTAAAATTTGACAGGGTTGATTGAAAGGCCGAGTTGAAAATCTACTTTATTTACTCACCTCTTCATTAATAATGGTTGCATTGCTCAAGGATCGGAGAGCGGAAGTTATCTTCCGCCCTAAATCGGCTAACACCATCTCGAAGAATAGGTTTTTTTTGTTTTGTTTTTTTCAGGGGCGTACAACCAAATTCGATGCTCTATTCAAAAACTGGACAGTTTTGGATAAGTAAATCAGGAGAGTCTGCGTGTGAATGGAAGGTTAAAAACATCATCCGACAGCTGTTAACACGAGACAGATCGCCAACTCGGCGAATTCTGCGTTCTGACGGCAAAGCCCTCCTAGAGCGAGGATCGCACAGATGGTGACACACTAGCGGAACCTAGATCAACTTCACTTAACGAGATGCTTAAAACATTTCGATGTCATTTCTGAGAATTAAAAGAGGCAAAAAGCCCAATTTTGGCTTTTTCGCATTTTCTAATTTCAGGACTTTTTATATTTGTTAATTGTTTCTTTTGTTATAAACCTATTATATATTCAGCCTAGTCCAAGTATATAGAACATATAATAAAAGCAAAATATCAATAACTATGGAAAATGGCAAGACGAGGCAAAAGTCCAGTTTTGGCTTTTTCATATTTTCTAATTTCAGGACTTTTTACATTTGTTAATCGTTTCTTTTATTATAAATCGTTTATTCAGCCTAGTACAAGCGTATAGAACATATAATATGAGTAAAATATCAATAACTGTGGAAAATGGCAAAAACAAGGCAAAACGCCCAGTTTGCCAGGACTCTACGTTGTCAATAGTTTCTTTTGTTATAAACTGTTTATTTTGCCCAGTCCAAGTGAATAGAATGTATAATAATATATAAAATATCAATAAATGTGTAAAACAAAAAAAAGGGCAAAACCGCCAGTTTGCCAGATCTCCTTTACTATTCATTTCTTCTGTTATAAACTGTTTATTTTGCCTAGTCCAAGCAAATGGAATGTATAACAATACATAATATATCAATAAATGTGGAAAATAGAAAAAAGGGGCAAAACTGCTAGTTTGCTAAAATTCTTTACTTTGTTCGTTTCTTTTGTTGAAGAAATTTGAGTAAATTTACAGTCGGTGATTGGGTTATGTTAAAAGTTTAACGTATCTCAAAAAAAAAATTACAAGAGAAATACCAAGGCCCATTTGTAGCCAAAAATATAATAAATCAGGTCTGTTTTGTCCTAGAAGATATAAATGATCATCAAAAAATAAGAAAGGCACACAATATGCAACTTAAAGCATATAGTCAACCTATTATAAAGAAGCTACATTCTAATCCTCAATGTTTATTGCAAGTTACACAAATCCGTCTCTTTAAAATTTCATTTTGTTTTTAATTTCAAAATCTATATAAAAATAACTAAATAAATGCCTGCGATGGAGGATTCTATATTTGTTTTTGTTATCCCAAAAGTTTCGGGACCTATGTATGGCCTTGCAGATCCTCCTCTGGCCAGTCTATCTGATGGCCCATTTCCAAAATTCCTCTGTGTCCTCGCATCCAAGATATCATCAGGTTGTTTCCACAGGTTTTGGAGATTTTGGATGCATTCACTGACAAATTTTGATGTGATTCGTTTACATGCCAATGCTTTAATGGCTGCTTGGCTATCAGGTCTTATGAAGATTTTTTTGCCAGTGTAAGATTTTAAGATTTTCCAGGGCATAATCGTTGATGGCAAGTACTTCTGCTTGAAAGACCAAAGTATTCTTCCCTAATGAGTTTGATTGCTCATGTTTTAGCTTGTATTGAAAACGCCTGATCCGATTCCTTCGTTTGTTTTGGAGCCATCTGTATACCATATCATTATATTTGATGCTCTCCTGTGTTCTTATCTTCATTTATAGTCCGTTGAGACTTTATAGGACGTTATAAAGAATGTTTTCGGGATCATATAGTCAGTCCCCATTTCTAAGAATGGGTGTCTCATTTTGTTTATTTATGTCATTATGTTCAGTTCCTATCCAATTTTTGGAGCCTAAATGATCTTTTCCTAGCCTCTCCTTGTATAAATATTTCCAATTGAGATAAATTTAGCAGTTTCTAAAGCATTTGTAGGAGTTGTTCTTATGCCCATGCGATACATAGGTTTGCAAGTCTTTGAATGCTGCCTAATGCTGTAGTTACTTTTTGTCGAGCTTTGGTCCACCAGATTAATGATCCATGAGTTATTCTGGGTCTTATTACACCAGACTCAGTTACATTTAAATTAATTTTTTATTATACACAATATTACATGTCTACACTACAATATTATATCTCAAGTGTAATGCTTTAAAATAACTAGTTAACTAAGGTTTGGTGGTGTAATAAATGATGTCATAATAATCTAGATTAAATGTGAATATGATAGATTTTTAAGTTGATGTCGATTGAAGAAGATTTAAAAAAAAAACTTTAACTCAAATGCTAAAAGTTATGAGCCAAAACGATCGATACAAATTCCTTTCAACACTGGCGAGTGTCAATCGAGAATTCACGAGTCGAAAGATGCCCAGCCGGTTTGTAAAATGACAAAACATGTTTTGAGAAACCCGACCTCCTGGAAACCCGGCGCAAAATTTTGTGAATAATCCAAATTTTCAGTTATAAACGCCACAAAACCGGGTTTTTAGGCAGTGTTTTCCGTTTCGTCGTTTCGATTGGGATTTATTTATAAAAAAAACTATGTCGGTGGAACCTTCCTCGTATCCAGACAAGTTAAATCAATAATCAAAAGAAAATTGGAGGAATTATGAGAGACAGCAATTTTTAAAGGCAAGCGAAAAAGGCCCTATTGACTATGTCGGTAAGCGTTTGGAAAGACTGCGATTAAAACCCTTATCAACAAGTGTCAAATAATTGGATTTTTTACAGGAACCGGAAGACCTCCTTAAGGTAAGTCGACCCTGTAGCCTCTGACATTTATTATAATGTCAGTTTTTCAACAGTCGTTCCATCCGCCTGAAGAGGTCGAGAATGTAAGGGTCGTCGTCAGGGTCAGGCCGCTGAACAGGAAGGAAATTGAGTCCGGTTTCTCTTCGATCGTCACTGTGAATCGCATTAATGGCAGCATCAGTGTCAAGCATCCTCAGGGTGGGCCACAGGACCTGCCCAAAGTCTTCACCTATGATATCGTCTTTGATACCGACTCAAAACAGGTAAAGATTTTACTGCAAATTTTGTTGAGGCCTGTGAGGTGATGATCATCTCTGATCTGGTCTGCTCATTCAGGTTTTGCCATCTTCAATGGTTTGTCTGTGTTATTAAATCAGTTGTATCTTTTTTATTCGTTATTCATATGTTTTTCTGTTTTCCATGTCTGAATCTGAACGATTAACTGAAGTAACTGCATAGTTATATCTGGCGAAACATCTGGCATTTTATTTTTCCTTAGCTCCAGTCAATTCGTTCAGCCCTCTTAGCCTATTGAAAATGAAGAGCATTCATTTATTGCTGTTTATTGTTTTTGTCCTTTTTGAATTACTATATGTATATTCCTTCAAGTTTACATCTTATTCATACAATACAACCATTCCTAATTTCATAGTCCTCATTTTTATTATTATTATTTTATTTTATTTTATTTTTTTTTTGCATCACCTAACAAAAAGGAAAACTGGCACAACTGAAGGGAAAAAACAGATAAAAAGCATAGGCTAGTTAATGGACTACACTCAGTTTAGTTAATCATTCAGTTTATTCTTTTGATCTGGAATAAGACAAACTGACATTAATATTTATGAAGGACAAGACAGACCAACCACTGATGATAATGAAATGCTGACTGACAAAACCTGAGTAGGTAGACCACAATGATCACCGATCAAGTTTAAAATAAAACTTTTTTACTCCAATATAAGATTTTATTTATTTAAAAACAATATTTTTTGTGTTTTACATGGTTTTTTTTTTTTTTTTCATAAATGTTAGATGGATGTGTACAACGAGACAGCAAGGCCAATTGTCGAAAAGGTTCTTGCCGGATACAATGGTACGATATTTGCATACGGTCAAACAGGAACAGGGAAAACATTTACGATGGAAGGCGTCAATACTGAGCCTGAGCTACGAGGAGTCATCCCAAACTCTTTTGCCCATCTCTTTGGCCAAATTGCAAAATCGAACGAGGAGACGAAGTATGATTTTATGTAGTTTAATTTTTGTGTTGGTAGAGGGGGCGAGAAAAATTAATTTTAAATTACAAGACTGTATTTTTAAATATGTATTAAAATTTTATATTCAAGTGAAGAAACCATGGTGATTGTTTAGGTCTTTGATATTTTTTTGTGTTTATTGAAGCCTCAATTTTGTCTTTAATTAAAAATGGGACTTTTGGATAAAGAGCTGCGTACATGTGTTGCAATCGAACAAGGAATCCATGATTATTTTTACTTGAACAAAAAGTCCAAGTCAAAAGTTAAAAAAAATTGCAAACACGCACAGCAAAGGTTTATAGGATGTAAAACCAATAAATCTTTATATTTATCTTTAATTCTTCTTTTTCTTTGTAGGTTCCTTGTAAGGGTGTCATATTATGAGATATACAACGAAGAAGTTAGGGACCTGCTCACATCAAATTCCTCAGCAAGCCTTGAGGTTAAAGAAAGGCCAGATGTGGGCGTATTCATAAAAAACCTGACCACTTATGTTGTCAACAATGCAGACGACATGGACCGAATCATGACGATCGGTAACAAAAATCGTAAGTACAAAAATTAAAACAACTTATAGATCAAAGCTGGGGAATTTTTTACCCACATAGTCCAAGGTTTTTTACCAACATAGTCACAATCACCAATTATTTATATATTAAGTAGGATAGATAACATAATACAACTTAAGTCTTTGTTATTCCTTGGATAAATTGACAATAGGAATGCCAAAGTTTTTCAAACATAGTAATATTATTTATTTTTTTAAATAATTTGCCAACCCTTATTGTATTCAGGAGTAGTTGGTGCTACGGCGATGAACATAGAAAGTTCACGATCGCATGCCATTTTCACAATAACGGTCGAAACATCTGTCCTTGGCATCGACAATCAGCACCATGTCAAAATGGGCCGTCTGCACCTCGTCGATTTGGCTGTGAGTATTCTTTTTGAAACTGCATTCCAAATAGTTGTTTTATTTTGTCTAGCCCATGAGTATTACAATTCTTATCATTTTAAAAAAATAATCACCTGGTTTTATTATTATTATTTTATTTTTTTCTTCTTCAGCAATATGGATCAGTTCATTTGGCACTTTTAAAAGCTTTTTATCGCACTTCTAGGCTTCTTAAAGGAATACCTAGCTTAATGAGCAATGGATCCCTTTGGGTAAAGAATTTGCGAGGGATATATATTTATGATATACATTTTTAATTTATTTATTTATGGAATATGGATATAAGTATTTATTTATAAAGTATGCTTTATTATATTTCTTTATTAAATTGGGTAGAAATTAACCTTTTTAATAGTTTTATTTTATATTATATTTATTTATTTTGCAATAATACTTGTTGATCAAGAACTTGGTTAAGCTTATACAAAAGCATATATTAGTAGTTAAATGTATTTATGGATATTTAGGTATCCATGGCACCATTTCTAATTTTGGGGGGAGGGGACAATTTTTTGGAATCAATTTTTATTTTAAAAAAAATTAAAAAAATAAATAAAAAGTTAAATGTTCTACACACTACTTATATTGGCTTTGAATCTTTGGGACAATTCTCAAAAGATTGATTATGAAATAAAATTTTGAAGAGGTTGTTTTTGATTTTTGAGAATTTAAAATTTTGTTCAAAGGGGTCGGAGAGGCAGAGTAAGACAGGAGCCGTAGGCCAGCGTTTGAAAGAAGCCACAAAGATAAACCTGTCACTGTCCACACTTGGGAACGTCATATCTGCTCTCGTCGATGGCAAATGTACCCATATCCCATACCGGAATTCCAAGCTGACTCGGATCCTGCAGGATTCCCTGGGTGGGAATGCAAAAACGGTCATGGTTGGTTAATTTTTTATTTTATTTTTGTCGAAGTTCTTATCTAAAACTTTCTGAAATGTTTTAAAGTGTGCTACAATCGGTCCGGCGTCTTACAACTACGACGAGACGATTAGCACACTCAGATATGCGAGCAGGGCGAAGAATATCTGCAACAGGGCCAGAGTCAACGAGAACCCAAAGGATGCACTGCTCCGACATTTCCAGTCTCAGATACAAGAGCTTAAAAAACAACTTGCTCAACAAAGTGTAGACGGTAATAACTTTATTAATTGACCGAATGTTTTTAGTTAAAACACAAGTTTTTTAATTGTCTTTCAGGAGGTGAGGTAATAGCTGAAGAAGAGTCAACTGAAGAAGAAGAGCCCCCTGAGGATTTAAATAACATAAAAGAAAAAAACAAGGATTCAAAGTCTGACACCTCTTTTGACAAGGAAACATACAAATTGAAAGAAATTAATGACCTAGAACTTGAGAAAACAAAGTAAGCCTATTTTAAAATAAAAATAAAAACATGTAAGGGTAATGTGTAAAAGTTACCTAATACCCTTTTGTTTCTCCCAACCCCATTTATTAGAAGTGAAACGGTCGCACTAAAAGAGAAACTGGAAAATCTGGAGAGGAAGATACTAGTAGGTGGTGAAAACCTACTGGAGAAGGCCGAAGAGCAAGAACACCTTTTGGAATCTTCTGCAAAAGAATTGGAAGAGAGGGTGCGAAGAGAAATGGAATTGCGTCATCAGATTGAAGAGAGAGAAGTATATAATGTTTTATTTTCATGAATAATTTTTAAATTGTAAAGTACTGTTTCTTCATAGTCTTTAATCATTCGCATCATTCTCTGTTAGATCTACTTCATCATTCATTTATTTCATTGGATATCTGTATGTTTCTCTTGTACTAGTTTATTTTCTCTTTATGGAGTATATAAGCACAAACAAAATTAAAAGGTGAAAACTGATTAGTTTTATGTTTTACTTCTTTGCAATAATAATTAATATTGCATGACAGATTCAAAAAATGCCAATAGGTTTTTTAATGTTTTTTTGTAATGCATTTATTTTTTTTTTTTAATGTAGAAACAGATAATTTCTTTCTTTAAATTGAATTATTGTTGTAATTTTTTAATTTGGCATTCATCTTATATGCTAGGCTAAAATATATGTTCATTTTTTTCATTCTGAAAGGCTGAAAGAATCGACATAGAAGAGAAATACTCATCCCTACAAGAAGAAGCTGTAGGACTTACAAAGAAGATAAGGAAAGTCTCCGCGCTTCTCACATCAGCCAAAGACGAACTGAAGGACATCAGGCAGGAGAACCAGAGGGAGATGGAAGGGCTTTTGGACAATGTGCGGGCGCTCACTAAAGAGCTCGCCTTGCAGGAAACAATCGAGAAAATGTTCATACCAGACTCGTACCGGGTATGTTTCAACGTCCTTGCCATTTATTCTCGGTTTTTAATCTTTATGTTCTATTGTTATAGGAGCTAATAGAGAAGCATGCCTCTTGGAATGAAGACATTGGAGAATGGGAGCTGAAGTGTGTCGCTTATACTGGCAATAATATGAAAAAGGCTGATATGTCAGAACAAACAGCAGTTAAAGTTGCTGTAAGTATAAAATATCAACTTCATATCAAAAATTTCATTTTTTTTATAAAGTTTAAGTTAAAAAGAAACTTTGAGATGTTAAAAAACTGGTATGACAAGCCTCACCATTTTGATTTCTTAACCCTTAATCCCTTTTTTCCCCATCAGGGTTGAGTTGATCAATTCAACATCCGACGCATGCAGTTCCAAACCTTCATACCCACATTCATTCTTAAATGCATTCTTTTTCTTATTTACATACCGTTCATCCAATTAGGGTGGGGAGAACTCGATATTCTTCCGTCACCCTTTTCATCATTTTATAACTAACGTATTTGAGGGTTGATGGGTACTCAATACATTGTCATTGACCCTCTCATACCACACATTCACACTAATAAATACATTCACTCTCTACTTACGCTAGATTCACAAAAAACTATTATTACATTCAATTCTCGATAACTTGAATCTTTTCAAATCTCGCTCATTTTCCTATAGTGTTTGCCCACATTTTTACCTCTATAAGTCGAACATGTCAAAATGAAACCTCAATTAGACGAATTTTCTTGTAATCCCACGCAACCAGCACCATTTCTTTACCCGATGGGTGCTCCTCTCTCCCGCTTTTTTAACAGTCCTACACCAAACAGCACAAAGTGCAGTTCATGCTTATAGGTCTTGTTTATGTGTTCGTTCATTATTAAGACATTAAGTGTGGAGGAGAAATGCAATTATATTAAGGAGGTAGATGAAGGTGAGGTGCACCCAAAAGATTCGGCGAGCAGCAACCCTTCAACCTGTGTGAACTGCAGCAGAGTGCATGCTGCCCGCTCTGGTGTTGCTCTGCCCTTGAAGTGGAAAATTCTACAATTGAAGATCATTGAAAAGGTTTCCTACTGGGAGGCCAGGCAATCATTGGCAGTATCGCTCTGATATGTACTAAGCCTCTAAAAGAAAAAGATGAAGCTGTAACCATGAGATTCAAGCCACCACCAAATCATAGGTAGTTACCATCCCCCCTACAACCGTTGTGGGGGACAGGGAGGTTTCAACACCCCAAAAAGAGAGTAGAAAAAAAACGTCCTCCTCTCAAATATCACTAGCCGAGGATAAACCGGTGTTTTAGCCCTCACCACTGCCATCGGGTTGGTCCCCCATCAAGGGCCATATCTTGCAATTTCACCTTCAATGGAGGAACTGCTGGTATTCAGGGAAACCAGGGTTACAGACCAGGGGAATTGGAGGCCTCTGTTAACCCTACTTACATAGAAAAACAAAAAAGAGAGTGGAAGAAGGGAATGCCCCGACCCAACTCGCGGAAAGAGAACTAATCAAAAAGTGACAAAGGGCAGTGGAATTGCAAAGCAATTGGAAATAAGAGACATATGTTGCACTTCCTTGTCAGGGAAAATGTACTGATGGCATTTGTCCTCCAGGAGACCTGCATCTGCCCGGGGGTGCATTTTAAGTTGAGAGGGTACCAAACCTTGTCAAGGTAGGAAAAGCCCAATCTCTGGGTGGTAGGGCACATGAGGAATGGCTATATTAAAAAGAGAAAATATACATGTGCATGAGGTTAGACTGGATATGAACAGTCAGGCAGTCGCAGCCCAGATGGCAGCTCTGCCTCCCTTCCGCCAGACGTTCTATTGCACAGCAGTGAGGTTTCTGCCCTGACCAAGTCTTCCCCAGCCGATTAGGGTGTTGGGCGATTTCAATGCACAGTGAGGTTGCTGCCACCCAACAACATATGCCTCAGAATAGGGTCTCCTAGGGGCAGTAGCCCTAGGGTGTGTATAGTGTTAGTGCAGGTGTGTGTGTTTGTGTTGTGTGTGTCTAGTTGGAACTTGCATATTATTGACCATTATTTTTTAATTTATTTATAACACCTGGAATTTGCGCACTTTCATAGCTCATTCTTTTTAAATTCATGCAATTCCTTTTTCTTTTAAGGGGAGTATAAACGTGATGCCAGCTTTTCATTTCTATATTGACATGATGTTTGTGAGGAAATGCTTGCCTAATAAGAACATCGGAGTGCGACCAGTCAATGAGAACATATGTTTGGCATTTTTAAAAAATGTTGACAATTAAATAACCCACCCGTCCCACCATAATAATAAAAAAACTGTTAAAATGCTTCTTTTTTTCTTCTTTTTTTAAAATTGCATTTTAGTAGCATTAAGCATGTGGAATTAAGGAGTTTTTTCAACCCCCAGGAAGTGATACCAGATCTCTCGAAAGTCTACCTTTCGTACAGCACCGAGAGAGTGATGACTGCGAAGCAGAGAGTGAAATCCAGCAGGACATACTTGGGCAGCCACAGCTAGTCACAGAAGGTTGTCCATACACCCTAAACATCTAGTCACATTGCAAAAGACATTCCATAAGCGCTTTGATTTGATTTATGAGTTTTTTAATGTATATTATTTGTTGGATTAAATTTGTTTATTTTTGTTTTTGTTATTTTTGTAATTAAATTCTATATGGAAAGTACTTTAAGTAACACAATATTCGAAAAGCTGGCTTATTCTATTAATCAAATAAATTGGGAGATTATTTATGACATCACTATTAAACATTATTTTTTTACCCTCCTCGTACCAAACCAAAAGGTACAACATACAAAATACAAGAAGAAAGAAGTCCAAGAAATAAGAATAAAAAAAAACTTTTATCAAATTTTATTTATCAAATCATACTCACTCAGCCCATAAAGAAAAAAGAAAAGGTAACACAAGAAAGTGATAGAAACTTAAAGCTCTAAACCTTTTAGGGAATTTTTAATGTATGCGGAGTAATGAATTAGTAAGACATTATTTATTCAGTCCAGGAATCACAGTATTTGTACGTCAGATGGTGTTTTGCCATTTTCATGAGATGTGTGCATGTTTCTCTCGCTTAAATAAAATGAGATTGATTAAAAAATGCCAGAATGCCTTCTGCACAGGAGAATTGTGCTCAAATATGGCAGTGAATCCATTTCCAATAATAAAATTTCTGGAGGAAACGGGTAATTCTGTATATAAATATTATTGTACATATATTAAACTGGGTGATAGATTTTTTTAACTATTACATGAGAATGTATTTATGTCGGATGATTAAGCCGCTTGAGCCAAAATTTGGTGGTGGTATGATCAGCCTGATCCCAAAACCGCGAAGTGGTTGATCCTCATAGCTTGTCACAAAAATTATATTTTCGGCTCTGCACATATGTGTGAACAAGTACATTATGGGCAAAATTGAGCCTATATCAATCAATCAACCAATAGAGACAATGGAGTTACAAAATATCCAATTTATTTCAACAGGAACTATGGCTGGACATTTTAGAAGCAAGCAGCAAGAAAAAAGACATCATTCAACAACTCTCACTTACCCCATATTTCATTTTTACAAATAAGGTTCAAAATTGTCAAAAGATGCATTTCCAAAATGAAAACGAGACTAGTGAGGGGTGGCTGATGCCCCCTGAAATCAATCTCAATAAAAAGAAAATGACTAGTTCCTGAAAAGGAACACAAGAAATTTGAAAACTCAACAACCGAAAGAGAAGAGTAAAAAATTGTCATTAGAGTTTGTAAGATGAAAAAATAATTTTGCTTTCAAACTCTTGCTAATACTTTGATAATGAACTATAAGATTGAAATCTGAAATGTTGAAAAAAAAAAAAAAAAAAAAACTGAGTAGGAACTATCTTTTTAAAAAGATTTTGCTTTCATGTTGTCAATCTTATTTAAATTCACTAATTTCGTGGTCCGCTTGACCAATTAAATCATTACAATTAATTAAGGTTTTTAGTTGAGATGAAAAAAAGTCAATTGCACGAGAGGGATTCGAACCCACGACCTTCGGCTTGATACGCCGCTGCTCTACCACCTGATGCTTCACTACCGGTCACGATAGCTCAGGTGGTAGAGCAGCGGCGTATCAAGCCGAAGGTCGTGGGTTCGAATCCCTCTCGTGCCATTGACTTTTTTTCATCTCAACTAAAAACCTTAATTAATTGTAATCTTATTTAATTTTATCCTGCCAATTTATGACTTCCTCTGTGTCTGGATTTATTTAAATATTTTATATACCATGCTCTCTGTGTGGGATGAATGTTGTGATATGCAAATTTTTCAATTTACTTCATATCCTTTTTCACGCAAAATAAAACAATTTTGTACATACTAAATATTTTACTTGAATTTTATTAGGAATTTAATATTTAATTAATGCAATTGGAATGCATAGAATTACTTATTTTTGTGTTATTTATGCTTCTTTGTGAATTTTGTTTATTTTGAAAGGATGGACATGGAACTCCGTTCATGATGTCAGCAAGGGGCGTTAATCAGCAATCAGCAGTGCTGAGATGCTTCTTTGTCGAACCTCTCTTAGGTTATTAGTTACATTTTGTTTAGTTTTAATTTGACTTATCTATCAAAACTAGATAGATCTATTTAGTAAGTAAGGAGAACCTGTTTACTTTGGAAAATGCCAGTTTCCTTCATGAACTTTTAGGCGTACCCGGACAAAAAACAAATTATAGCATTTCAGCTTACAATTTGAACATGGAAATAAAGGAAATCAGCAATGACTCTTTGGTCTCAGAGTCAAAATCGAGCTCGCTCATTTCCAGGCTGGACTCTCGTCAGGATTCGGTTAATTTTATTTTAAAGTTTAATTTTAGGACGAAATCAATAACTTTTTTAATGCAACAGGTCAGCATGAACACGAGCCAAGCGACATCATTGAGTTTGTCGTCCAGCTCACCGTCTTCAAGCAACGCTGTATCAACTCTTGAGAACAAATCTAAGTCAAAAGTAAGTTGGATTTCATGAGATGATGTTCTGTTTGTTCATTGTATGGTGTGATGTTTCAATTAAACACTCAAATTTGTTAGCAGTTCTAAGGGCTTTTAATTATATTAAATTAAAATATACAGAATGTGGATAGTGTGATTTATTTTTGCAACAGAAGCTTTACAATATTAATTATTATTATTGTTATTATTTTAAGGGTGTATTTATGGACTTGCTCACAAACCACAAGATTTTGGACCATTTTATCTCGGGGAGTGATTTGTTGATGTCCTTTCCTTCAAAGATTTCAAATCTAGACCTAGCATACCTATTACCCTCTGTGAGGTAGTGCCTTGTCATTTCTTCTTTTATTTCGCAGAAGCGGCAAAAGGGATCTGGTAGGATACCCATTACAAAGAGATAACTTCTCAGGGGACAGTGGGTAGTGTCCCGTCAGAATACCTATCAGCCTCCTAATTCCCTTCCTTGAGATAGAGAATAGCCATTTCGATTCTGCTGGTTTGATCGCCTTAACAAACTCCTTCGATTGCCTGTGTCCGGGGGATAAATTCCACTCCCTAAGGAATTGTTTCATGCCCCAGTAATTGGTACTCTCTTTTGCTGGGTTCATAGAGTGAGGTAGTACCGGTTATGGCCCGACAAATGCAATATTAGAGCCTTCTTTGGCCAGGCCATCCACCTCTTCATTGCCATGGTGTCCTTTATGTATTGGTATCCAAATAAGGGTTGCCTAGTTTCACGCCCTAGCATCTAAACCTTCCATCTTGGTTATTATTTGGAGATCGTGAGGAGCGGTCTGGTGTGACGTAGTTTTAGAAAAACATTTTCTTTATCATGCCGACATTTTGATCTTTATTGAGATCATCTTCAGGGGGATTTATAAACATTGTTTAAATTTTACAAATACATGTAGGATGTGAAAAAAAAGTGAATTTATACAATTCTAGAAAAATTTTAGATTAAAAAATGAACTTATACAGTGATAGAAAATTTTAGATTTAAAAAGGATGAATATATACAATGCTAGAAAATGTAGCTTCAAAGTATTTGTACTTACTCAAAGTGCTTGTTTTCCGTGTAGATGTGTCATTCTACTTTTGAAGGGGTGGGGTAGGAAGTCGGGAATAGAAAGACATTTTTATATGAGGAGTCGGCTTCTTTGAGGCGAAAGGAGCCGACAATGTGAAAAACGTGGGTAATGGTTTGGCCTGATTATCCTTTCAGGATTATATAGACATGGATAATTAGGGAAAGGAAAGCCAAATTGTTGAAGAATTAGACTATGTAGTTTTATGTGTGGAATGTGATGGTTGTTTTATAAGTTATATGTTTTTGTTATATGCATGTAACTGATATTGAATTTGATTAATGATATTAGCGTAGCTGCGACTGAGTTTACATGTGTCCTTTCTGTAATTGTTGCTGGTTTATCTCTGATGTAAACCATTTCTAAAAAGTTACATTTATGTTTGTTTTGTTCTGTGTGTAATATTTTTGGATTGTTGAAGTCGAAATTGTGTTGGAGTTCAAAATGGTGGTAGTCAGTGCTGTAGGATTTTGTTTGGGGTTTTTCAATCATAGATATGTTTACTCTCTTATCCAGATATTGGGATTTAATACCGATGTAAGTTGCCGGACGATTTAAACAATTGATTTTGTAAATTAAGTCAGATTTATTGGGTTGTCCGGAAAATAATGCAGGATTTTGGTATTAAACAAAAAAAAAGAAACTAGTTACTTTAAAGCAATGTTCTTTAATCAAAATAATTTCCCATACTCTCAATACATTTCTCCCAACGTGTTGGTAACTTATTAATTCCGTCTGAGTAGAATTCAGAATTTTTAGAATTGATAAAGTCAATAAATGCATTTTCCAGTTCCGTTTGATTTTTGAATATTATGTGTTGTAAGTAGTGGTCCAGGTGTCTAAAAAAATGGTAGTCAGTAGGCGAGAGGTCCGGAGAGTAGGGTGGGTGAGGCAAAGTTTCATAGCCAAGCTCCAATAATTTTTGTGACGTTACACGTGACACATGTGGTCGAGCGTTGTCATGCAACAAAATGGGCCCTTTCCGATTGACCAAAGAGGGCTTCATTACTGCCAATTTCTGATGCATGGTATTAATTTGGTTACAGTATGATTCAGCATTGATGGTTTCGCCAGGATTTAAGAAGCTGTAGTGTATTAAACCAAATGAAGCCCACCATACCGTAACCATTACCTTTTTTTGATGAGTTGGGGGCTTTGGAAAATGTATTGGAGCTTCTCCTTTGTCGAGCCACTGTCCAGAATCCACTTTTCGTCACATGTAACAATTCTGGCCAGAAATGGGTCATTTTTGTTTCGACAAAGAAGTGATGCACAAACATCAAAGCGCTGATTTTTTTGGCGATCGTTTAATGAGTGTGGAACCCAATTTTCGAGTTTTTTCACTTTTCCAATCGCCTTGAGGTGGTCAGCGACGGTCGTTTTACTGACTTTGAGTTGCTCTGCAAGTTCTCGAACAGTTGTTTTGGGGTTTTCTTCCACCACTGATCGCAGAACATCATCATTAAGAGAGGAAGGCCTTCCACGACCTTCTTCATCTTCAAGGCTGAAATCTCCCTCCCGAAATTTTTTAAACCACCTTTGCACAGTGCACTCATTAACACAACCCTCGCCCCAGACTTGGTTAATGTTTCTAGCCGTTTGGGCTCCGCTTCGGCCGAGTTTAAACTCGTAAAAGAAAATCGTACGAAATTCTCGCTTTGACATTATAAGGATGACTGAATTATTTCCAAGTAGCGGAATGCTACAGAGGTAAACAAACAATATCATTTGGAAGAGGATTAATAAGTGTTGACATTCATACAAATGAGTAATCCTGTAAACGTAAACAGAATATTTTATATAGATTTTTTTTAATGAAAACTTAAAATCCTGCATTATTTTCCGGACAACCCAATATTTGTTACTGGTGTGAGATCTTTAATTTTGGAAAAAAGTGTGTGAATTGTTTTATAGTTTTTGAAAGCTATTTTAAAGTTTTTAGAAGAGAGAAATGTGTTTAATTTATGTGATAGGTCATGAATGAATGGCAAATACTTCGATTGAATCTAAAATTTCTAGCATTGTATAAATTCATTTTTTCACATCCTGCATGTATTTGTTAAATGTAAACAATTTCTATAAATCCCAGGCCCTGAAGATGATCTCAATAAAGATCGAAACGTTGGCACGATAAAGAAAATGTTTTTCTAAAACCTACGTCACACCAGACGGAATCTCACAATCTCCAAATAATCATTAACTAATGGTCACTAAACACCACACACTTCTATCTTATATTAGCTTTATCCCTTCTGAGTGCTATAAAGCTCTGACTCTAAACATTCACTCATAAACTAATCTATCCTATTGCCATCCAAAGTTTTCATTTATCCTTTTAAAATTCTTGCAAAAGACCAAATGCATGCAAAAATCCCATTTTAAATTATAATATTTATTCCTGATCTTTAATTAGAATTTTGAATTTTTGTTCCATAATTTAAACATTTCACACACGATTTCTGAATAATTTCACATAGGCTTGTATGGCCAATAACAATAATAATAATATGAGAGTTGCAAGATTTCTTTTTTCAGAAGTTTTTGAGGCTGCCGGAGCGGAAAAATGAAATAGAAGAAAATACAAATTGTGGGGTAATGAACTGCAGTGCCTAAAATCGCAATTTAAATAAGAAAAATAGCTCCCACACACACACACACACACACACAAAAAAAAAAGATAACGAAAAAGAATTGTTATTGTGTTTTGTTTCTTATTATTGTTATGTAGAATTAGTTTATGTATGATATTTGAATGGAAGAATAAAAGGACAAGGATGAGCCTATACTCATGCTGAGACTGTTGCTAGTCTGACTCCATTATTATTATTATTATTAGCCATACAAGCCTATGAGAAATGTTTAAATTATGGAACAAAAATTCACAATTCTAATCAAAAAAGAAACAGAAATAAATTTTATATGTAATTTAAAAAGGGATTTTTGCATACATTTGGCCTTCCAAATTAAGAATTTTAAAAGGAAAAAAAAAAGAAAAATTAAAAGCTTGGATGGCAATAGGATAAATTAGTTTACGAGTGAATGTTTGGAGTCAGAGCTTTATAGCACTCAGAAGAGATATAGCTAACCTAAGATAGAAGGTTTGGATGTTAGGGCGTGAAATGACCTTAGCCATTAAAACGCCCTTAAAAATTAATAATAATAATAATAATTGAGTCAAACTAGCAACAGTCTCAGCATGAGTATAGGCTCATCATTATCCTTTTATTCTTCCATTCAAATGTGATAAATAAACTAACGCTACTTAACAATAATAAGAAACAAAAACACAATACCACTTTTAAATCTCATTATAAATTCCAGTAAATGAGAAAGCTGAAAAATGCTCTTTGAAACAAATTCTGGGGACCCAGTAACTCCTTTAAATCACTCTGAAGGTTTAGCCCTCTGCCTAAAGGGTTGCAAAGTGCGACATGTCGACTAAAATATGTTTCACAGTCAGAATGATAGGTTCTCCACTTCGCATACATCGAGAACAAGTTGAAAGGTTGTTGCCTACTAAAAGTCCATTGTGGATTAGCCTGATATGACTTACCATTTCCCAAATTTTTATACAATTGGATGTTCTTCGCCCTTCTTCACTCTAATATATTATATTAGAGTAAATTATTTTGTAAATGTTTACTCATGAATTTTTTCATCCATGAAAGTACAAAATATCCATATAATTGTACAAATCAAATTATAATTTCATTTATTATCTCATTATAAGACAAACGTAAAATTCATAAATAAAATAGGCCAAAATGGAAGAAAGGTAGACCAAGATTATTGTGAACAAGCAATATACAGGTCCATTATCCCGCAGACCTGATGAAGAAAACTCACATTACAATTGTGAGTATCATTAACAATTCAATTTTGTTACGGATTTTTTTGAGATCTGCTCGTTGATCATCCACTCTGAACTATTTTGCTGATGGTATCAGTTATTTGGATTATTAGATTTGTGTACAAAATATGCAGGGTATTTTGCTTTGTAACATCAGTGTTTGCTGGGGGATGGTTAGGGTGTAAAGGGTACAGTGATTGATTCTTGATGACATTTCCACAATTACCAACAAGATATTCTTTGTAACATTATTTTATTGCTTTTTATAACAGGTGGGTAATTGGCTTGTGTTAAAGCTTAAACTACAAAACTTATCCATAGTTGCATCAAATGTCAGAGATATATGCTGCGTGAGATAAGTTGCTGCATTAGTTTTCTCTTTTCTTTTTGTTATTATATATTGTTATAGAAATAATCTGTAAACTGGAAGTCTTAATACACAAAATTAAAAGAAATACAATAAGTGAAAGAACAATAACAAAAATGATAAATTTTGTAAATCATAATATAATATTGCTCAAGTTAATAAGTTTCTCTTTGTACCTCACTTTTCTAATGCAGATAAGCAGAAATAGTAAATTTATGTGTTCCTGGTTGTTTTTACATGTAAATAAAATCAAATCTTGAATATTTTTAAATATTTACTACAATTAGAAATTTGGGACTCACATTCAAAATGAAAGAATTCATTTATTTTGAAGGTAGGATTCCTCCTGGCCAAACCTACTAATTTGTCTGAAAATATGATTGAAGTTTGAATTTAATGGTTTCTCAATGTCAAGTGAATGATTAGCCAGGGTGTATTTTATACTGCGCCCTTTAAGAGATATTGTAGTAAATGTCAAGTGAAAGAGTGATTTTTCTTTTTTTTTTTAAATTAGTTGTAAACAGAACTCAAAATAAAAGTTGGATCATTCCATCCTCTTCCTTTGCGGAAACCATTTGTTCATCGGGGAGTATTATATTTGTCTAAACTATTGTCTAAACCCAGGTTTTAAAGTTAAAATTCCAGTAAAAAATGTAGCTATATTATTTAATAAGGCAATTCCTCTATAGTTGTTTGCATCCTTCGGCTCCTCAGAGTGATTAAATGTGACAACAAATGGGAGTATACTGGAGGGACTTGGTGGGAACCTCGCCATTCTCATATCTTGCAATTTTACCAGCTTTCTTTAGTACCTTAAAAAGGGTATATTTTCTCTCATTTATGATAATGTTTCCTTGAGATTTAGGGTCAGTAATATCAATCTTAAGTTGTTTTGTTTGGCTTTCTGTAAAATTGTTTTATCTATGTTGTTAAAAAATTCCAAGAGCGAATTCCTTCTAGTCTGGCTGTAGATAGTTTTAAATTGATTATCTCTTAATTCAAAATCTATTCTTTGGGATATTTTAGAGATGTCAGCTAGCTTTGCACCTTCAGAGATGCAAACGTAGACAATTTTTGCTCTATTTGTAAAATGGTGTGGTGAGAGATCAGCGAGGCCTGCATTTAGTTTAACTCCATCCTTAGTAGCGAATTATCAAATTTAATCTTATTGTAGTGGAAAGATCTGTTTCTCTCTCAGTAAACGTTTGGTTGACTTCGTTTTTCAGATCAATTAATTCTGTTTGTATTCATATCTCATAAAATGACTTCTAGTTTCGGGAATACAAGAGTGGTGAAGTCTGGACCCCACCAGGTCTCTCTAGTGCCCTCATACTTGTGACATTTACACCCTCTGAGAAGCCACTCAATTTGGTCTTGACTTTGGAAGAAGGAAAATTCTTGAAAGGCTTGTCCAATGATTCTTATCAGTAAGGTTCCAAAATAACCAGGAAAAAATTACCGGAATTGGAAAACTTAAGTACGAACTTAATTTCCCTGATACCAGTAATAAAGGTATTCCTAGTGTCTAGACAAAAAAGAACAAAATTCACACTTTTAACCACTTTTTATAATAATCAATCAGAGTGATGTTAACTGTGCAACGACTCAAAGCCAACATTTCTTTTCTTTTTTATCAAAATAAATTTGCTTGTGCTTTAAGCTTTAAATCAATTTTGAAGTATAAAACACCTTAGTATCGTCAAATGTCTAAGTTATAAGTAGGTGAAGTTACAGACTCCTTTTATTGATTTTAGCGTATTTCAAACATGAACAATATTTTCTTGCTAGTTTTATTCTTTTGTTTTATTTATTTATTTATTTTTTAATGTGTACACCGTAGTGTTAGTTTTATATCAACATTACAATAATATTTGCTGTTCTGAATGTGTGTGGAACTAGTTCAAGACTGATGATTTTGAATTTATAATTTCATTACAATGATAATTCATTTGGAGGACTTTAATCATTTTAGTTTTAATAAAAATATTTCTGTCGGAAGAGGAATTTCCCATCTAGATTATTTATCTGAGTCCAAACATTATTAATATTTGTTCAAAATATAGGCTTTTTTCCTTTAGTACAAAGCTTAAATATTAATTAACTGCAAATTTGATTTGATTGTTTAAAAAAAGTAACTTGTGAGATATGGGTTTAAATTAAATTGCAAAGGTAAATAATTAATCAAAGGTCAAAAAAATAAAAAATAATAAAAAGTATTAATTATAATTGATTTAGTTAATAGAAAATTCACTGATACTATTGAGAAACACTTTTATTTTATTTATTAAATCAATCAATCAAAATTGATGGTGGAAAGTTTTATTGAAAATTGCTTAAAATTCTAAAGAACTGCCTGGTTTTTACAAAGAACCATATTACTTCTTTGAGTAATATTTGCCTACATAGCAATTGGTGAAAATTTACAAAAGAGTTTATTCTTAAGAATAGGTAGAGATGAGTTCAAACTCAGAATCTGATGATAATTGGGGAATTAAACGGCCAATTAACAATTTTTATACCAAAAGAAAAAACAGTTAATAAATGAAAATGCTAAAAAAAAAGAAAATCTCATGGGTAACATTGTAAATTAAGGCTAAGATGGAATATATAAAGAATACATTTAATTCATTCCTTTAGGTACTAGAGGTCTTCTATTATAATTATGGTTTTATTTTTCCTACTACTTCCAGCAGATTGATTAATTTTTCATTTTAGAGCAGTGGTGGTGGAACTTTAGTTGCACCAGCTGGACTCGAGGTTGGAAGTTCTTCTCCCAGGCCTGAAGATCCACCACTTTTACCAGGTGAGCATACCCAAGGGACAGCAAAGGATGTGACTTATCTTTGCCCCTACAATGGCCCCATTCGTGGTCTTTTGTGTGTTACAAACTACAAACTGCACTTCCGGAGTGTAGATAGGGACCCACCGTACATCCTTGAAGTTCCGTTAGGAGTCGTAAGTGTGATATGTTGTTAAGATTTTGTTTCTTCAATTTTGTTTAGTTTAATTTAGCCCAATTGTGTTTTTTAAGGTAAGCCGAGTTGAGAAAGTTGGTGGGCAGTCGAGCCGTGGCGAAAATTCCTATGGAATCGAACTTTTCTGTAAAGACATGAGGAATCTACGTTTCGGACATAAACAGGTTTAATAATTTTACTCTGTTTTATAACATTCAAATATTTTATTTGGCCAATTTTGATTCAGGAAAATCATTCAAGAAGAATTGTGTTCGAGAAACTGCAGCAATACGCATTCCCAACGTCTCACAGCCTTCCTCTTTTTGCCTTTGAGTACAGTGAAACTTTTCCAGAGAATGGATGGGCTGTTTATGAAGTCATGGCTGAATTTAGAAGAATGGTAAACAATGCTTTGACAATAATATATGTCAGAGAGTCGATCATTCGTCAGGACTGGTGTTGTTCTGATTCCGTCATTGTGGTGATATTAAAATAAACCAGGTCTTCCAGTGGACACTCCAGATCCTGTACACTCCATAAAAATGTAACAAAAATCTCTGTGATCAACTGACCAGTGCCACTCAACTACTTGCAGACTAGTCCGCACTTGTATCAACCAGTGATTTGTGACTACTGTTTTTGTAGCATAGGGGTGGGGTATCTTCATACAAACCTTTATACTTACTATACCTCCTACGAGGGGCTTTCTTTTCCTGGGCAGCTACTACCCTCTGGGTTCCCTAATTTGCTTTCCTTGAGCTTTACTTTGGATTCTCAAGTGTGCAGGGAAGGCCCAAAATGTTGCTTCAACTTTTACATATCCTCATTTTAATTGTTCAATATATTTAATACAATAATCTTTTTTTAATTAATTAGTTACATAATTAATTAGCTATACAAAGAAATAATCTTATCACGTTTTTCAATAACCCATAATTATTGAGCCTGTAGGGATTTCCTAAAAGAATATAAAACAGTTACGATTATCATAAAACATCATACCATTAAATCTCAATTTTCTGATTAACAAATCTTTTAAAGCAAGTTATTCTTCATGAAAAGATGTTTTCTTGAAAAAATAGTCTTCTCACAACATATTTATTTATATTTTTTAAATTAACTTTTTAAAAGGGTGTGCCAAATGACATGTGGAGGATAACAAAGATAAATGACACGTATGAAATCGCAGACTCATACCCAGCAGTATGGGGGGTGCCAGCTGCTGCTACTGACGACGATCTTCGGGCAGTTGCGGCTTTCAGGAGTAGGGGCCGCCTTCCAGTTCTATCGTGGATTCACCCTGACAGTCAGGCTACACTCACACGTTGCTCTCAACCGCTTGTTGGTGTGAGTGGAAAGAGGTCAAGGGACGATGAGAAATATATTCAACTCATCATGGACGCCAATGCACAGTCGCACAAATTGTTCATCTGTGACGCCAGACCAAGGTTCATTATTATTTCTTACAAAGTCAATTTTTAATAGTTTTTTTTTTTGTGTGTGTGTAAATTTTATTTATATTTAGTACAAATGCCATCGCTAACAAGGCAAAAGGAGGCGGATATGAACCAGAAGAATCTTATCCTAATACAGACGTCTTTTTCTTTGATGTTCACAACATTCACGTTATGAGAGAATCATTGCGGAAATTAAAAGGTGTTATTTTTTAAAATTTAATTTAATTTTTTTTTTGCTATTACATTTAAATCTTTATTTATAAATTTATTTTGACATTAATTGTACCAAATTTTATTCTTTTTTATTGCTCAAGGGGGCCCAAACCCCCTAAATAAAATTTATGATTATTTAGGATCGTGAGATGCAGTCTGGTATGATGTAGGTTAAAAAAACATGAAAATCCTTTCATCTCAAAGAAGCCGACTTCTCTTAGAAAAACCAATTTCTATCCTTACCACCTTCCCCATTTCTTCAAAATCAAACATATAAACAAAACAAAAAATAAAATCTCACAACACTCTTAATGAAACACAATATTGACACGACTACACAGAAAAACACACACACCTTGGTGGGTACAAATAATTTGATAAAACCTTAAATTTTCTATTATGTGTACATCATTTTATAAATTCCCATTCATATGTTATACGTATTTGTATAATTTAAACAATCCCAGGCCCTGAAGTTGATCTCAATAAAGATCAAAGTGTTGGCATGATAAAGAAAATGTTTTCCTAACCTAAGTCACACCGTCTGTGCCTTTTTGTTTGCCGCTCCTAAGCCATATCTGGCTCTTTGCAGCTAACCTAAGTCACACCAGGGGACCGCAGTAGCCAAGTGGTTAAGGCATCAGACTCTCGGCTAGTAGATCCCGCAGTCGTGGGTTCGATCCCCACTGTCGCCTCTGAACTTTTTTCTGACGCCTAAGGGGACCGGTGGCCGCAATTGAAAGAAATTGACACGGCACTCATCAATGGAAGAGGCGGGATCGGATCTCAACGACCCTGAATTTGGTCCCAACCCCCTTAAAAAATGATTTTCTTTCATGGAAGAACACCGGTACAACGGGGGCTCAATTTCACATTTGTGTTGCGTGCCCTCCCTCAAAATATGGAGCCAGGGATAAAGTACAATAAGCTGTACAGCTCAGCTGAAGTGCTCAGGAGGGAACTCCTCCAGTCCCTGGTATCCATTGTAAAAAAAAAAGTCACACCAGATCGCATCTCACCATTTTTGAATAATCAGTAATTGACGGTCACTAAATATTACACAGAATAAAAGCTACATCCTTCTTTTTGTTTTTCTTCTTCTCCTTGAATTTGATTCATTTAAGAGAGACTTACATCAATGAATTTACTTACTTGAGAGACTTACTTAAATCAATTTTAAAACTGAAATCAACAAATTTAAACCACACTAAATTGAATCTAAAGACTTAGAAGCATTAATGCAAAATTAAATGTTTTCCAAGTTGAACTTTGGTTGTTATGTTAAATTTATCAAGATATAAATTGGTATTATCAGAAGACATTTGAAGTAATTTTTAAATGGTTTTAGAATTGTGCTTTCCGAACATAGAAGAGTCGAAATGGTTCTCAGGACTCGAGTCAACGTGTTGGCTCAAACATACCAAATGTATATTGGCTGGAGCGTGCCGGATAGTAGATAAAATTGAAACTCATAAGACTTCAGTGTTGGTGCACTGTTCAGACGGCTGGGACAGAACAGCTCAGGTATGCAGTAAATAAAATAAATAAAAATTTATTCATTTAAATTAATGTATTTGTTTTACAGTTTACCGCACTTTCGATGCTACTGCTTGACCCGTATTATCGAACGATCAAAGGTTTCGAAGTGTTGATTGAAAAAGAATGGATTAGTTTTGGGCATAAGTTTCAACACGTAAGCCACTGTTTAATTGTTGTTTTAAAATGTTTGTTTTTATTTTGTTTAATTTTTTTTAGAGAATAGGACACGGTGATCATAATCACTCGGATGCAGATAGATCACCAGTTTTCTTACAATTTATCGACTGTGTCTGGCAAGTGACACAACAGTTCCCAAACGCGTTTGAATTCAACGATTATTTCCTTTTAACGATTCTTGACCATCTTTATTCATGCCGTTTTGGAACATTTCTTTTTGACATGTAACATTTATATACATTTTTAGAAATAATTTAGTTACAAATAATTGTATAAATATTAATTTATAGGGAAAAAGAAAGGCTGGCAGAGGATGTGAAAATGAAAACTGTTTCACTCTGGTCGTACACAAACAGCAATCTTGATTTGTACAAAAATCCTTTGTATTATGCACAGCAGCAAGTCCTCCTGCCTATAGCGAGCATGAGACACATTAAACTCTGGCTTGGGCTTTATTGCAGATGGAACCCTGCTATGAGACCACAGGTTATGTCAGAATTTTAAAATTATACTTAAAAGTATGTTTATATCAAATTTCCCCATACAGGAGCCTGTTTATCAAAGAACAAGGGAGCTTCTCTCTATGAAAGAACAATTAGAAAAGATAGAAGAAGACTCGAAAAAAGAGCTTAAGAACAGGACGAACCTCGTTCGCAGCAACAACCTGAACGGGCAGACTAGGCTCAGCTCCCCACTGCACAGTTGAAAATTGAATTTTAAATGAACAGAGTGCAATAATTTAAATCATACCAAAATATTTTTCACCTGTTACGATGGACAATGTGTAAAATTTGACGCTATTTCATATGTTAAAAGATACAAAGTATTAGTTTAATCGTCTACACTGACAAAAAATGCTTATTTTTGTTTCGCTTAGTATTTTGTATAAATTTGATGATGGAATTTTTTATCCTGGCATTCTGCCCTTATTGTATAAAACAACTTTGCAAATATTATTGTTGTTCAGAGGTTAAATTGTTATGGATCAAAATAAAAATATTTTATTAATAAAAAGTTTTCTTTAATAAAAAGATAAAAATAAATTAAATTAAGATTAAAGAAAATATGTTTTGTTTTTCTTTAATTTATTTTGTGTAATGAAGTTATCAAATATTTTACTTGATTATTGGTGTGTGTTACAAACGTAGGAGTCAAGGTAATATCAAATCATGAGAAAAATAGTGAAAAGGTTTGGACAAACATTAAAAAAACTAATTTTACCATATCCTCATATTTCTTTCAGGTTAGACTCTCTTAAAGTCTTTTACTAAAGTTAAAGATAAAAGTAAATCATATTTATTAAATTTAATATTAAACTTTAATTAATACATATAAAAATGGACTAATGTAAGAGAAATATGCAAAGAAACACCAAACAATGAAAGTTTCTGGCTGAAAAATGAATAAAAAAAATAAGTGAACCACAGTTGACTAAATCATCAATTCGATGGATATCTGCTCATTATAACCATTTTCATTGGCTTAAGTCTGAACTATTCTAGACTACAGAACTTTTTTGTTTCAGTGTAACTAGAATCTAGAAAAAGGCTTCAGTACAAGAAAAACATGCAGACTTCAAGTGAATATGGAAAAATACCAAAACAGCTCACAGGGCTTCATAAGGCAAGAATGATCAGTCAGATTATCAACACAGAAGAACCTGTTGGTTTATTGCAATGGTCTCGTTTCTCTCAAGTCTGTCCATTTTGTAAGTTATATTAACCAAACTATTTGTAAGTTGACTTGGGCTATAGACTTCTAAGCTCAAATTCATCTTTTGTGTTACTGTAAAGAGAGAGTGGTATGACAAAAACTAGCAGGCATTCAAAATCACTAAAATGCTTTGGATTAAAAAATAAATTAACCACTAGTGGTTCAGGATGATTAAGGAAACAAATATTAAAAAACTAGTTCGCACTTTGTTAACTTTGGTAAGATCAAATTGTGTCCGTGTGTGATCACATGCAAAATCCAGTTGGTAAGTAGTGCATATTGATGATGGTATTACATTGGATGTAAGCCTTCATAATCAATATTTATTACATTCACATATAGTTAAGACGTAGAATTTTGTCATCAATTTATTATCATAAGATTACAGTAGTTTTTTTTAAAACAAAACAGCTTGTTAACTATTCATTCCTTGTTTTTAATGATAAAAATACTTGTTTTAAGTTGAGCAAATAAAGTAATCAGTTGATTTTTTGCTGTAAGATTTTAAATTAAACAATTTTTTCTAGGGTCTAAAATCCATTTGTGATAAAAATTATTTTTAAAACTGATATTGGCTTCTTATCTTTTGGCAAAAAATTCATTTTTCATATCTCTGTTTGTTGTAAAATAAAACAGAACAAACAAATAAAGCATTAAACTATAATAAAATAATATAGAAACGTATTTTAATATTTATGTTATTAATAAAATCAATATTTGGTATATATATTAGCAAGTTGGGTGACAGGAATGTGTTTTGTCCAGGGATGTGGTTGTCCTTGAGATCCAAGAATAAAAATCATTAACATTTTCAACAACAAAAAAGCGTCTAAGTTAATATCTAAGTCAAAAAAGCCATTTTCAACCCACTTTCTCTCTGATACTTTGACAATCGTATCAGACAAGCCATTAGATTGTGCTCCCATCCCAACTCTGGATATTAGGGGGTCAAATACTCAATGTTATCTGTTTGATTGAGTCAACAAGCAATCAGTGGTAAGGCTCAGTTAAGAGAGCCACACCAGTATTTTAGAGCTTTGCCTAAGGAGAGGGACAGAATCAGTAAGTTCCATTCACATTCACATTCGTCCGTTTCATCCACAGTAACTCTGAGTAATTAAAACATCTTCCTTCATTTAGATAAGATTACAGCTTATTCTTCCAATAAAATCAGTGATCAAATGATGAGATATTTCTTGTTTATTTGATATCAGAATTTTTAAAATTGTGTTTACATAATCACTTATAAAGCTGTTCTCTTGTTTGCTACAATCCATTGTGATATTTCATGCTAATACAATTTAACTCATGATATTTCAGTACTTGCATTGATATTTATTTATAGGGCTTGGATAAGGCAAAATGCTCAAGATTCTCAAAAATAAGGTAATCCTTTAATTAATAATTTTTTAATTTTTTTAATGGATGTAAAAATGTATTTATACATATCTACAAATGTAGAACACAAGTTAATTTTTTTCTTATGAATACTTCAGCTTAAAATATTAACTATCATTCAATCATAAAAATAAATAATATAAGAACAAATATGTATAAAATATTTATTTATTTTTTTTTTTTTTCAATTCCACACACTCATTTCTTTGGCAAACATTTCATACTTCAAGTAGATTTAAAATTCACAATTGTTTAGTAGCATGATGAATAGTTTTTTATTTTAATTACCTTTTTTAACACTAGCCAATATAGGTTTGATGAAAAGTATTATATGTGACATATAAGATGTAACAGTTTATGTTATTTACAGATTTATACAAAATTTAATACAATCCTGTGATAAATAAATAACAATAAAATAACAACCACGATTAAAAACAAAAGCTTTGAAATTTTTCTGAGATAATCTTTTTAGACAAATAGGAATCAAAGAATTAAATTGTGTTTAGGAACAAAGCTATTGTAATTATTTCATTTATTAAATGACACTTTCCTTTCCTCCCTCTTCCAAATAAACTGCTAGCTTAATGAGTACAAATGAGTTTATTTTAGATTGTGTTATTATTTAATTATTTGTTTGCTGCACTTGTTTTATCGACTATAAAACAATTGTTGATATTCCTTGTTTTCTTTGGCATAAACTCTTTGTTCAAAAAACAGTACAGCGTGCCGTTCAATAGACCAAACAGTTAACAGAATTTTGGTTGTAATGACTTATATAATGAATATATATNCAATGAAAAATATAACAATTTTAAAAATGCTGAGAAATTTTTTGCTGGTTGCTTTTTGCTATGACCGTAACATTTTAAATTAAAAATGAGATTTATTTATATAAATAAAATAAATAAAAACTGCATTGATGTAAATTGCTTATAAATATTAATTTAATAAAATTTGTTTAAAAAAAAAGATAGAATATTTTATGTTCTAAAGTAAACAATACTGTCATAAAAATTAAAACAATATTTTTGTAAAAATACATTGTTTTTTTTTAAACCAAAAAACCAACAATGTAAATATTTATTTAGAAATATTGATTTAAACTTAAATCTTTAATTATTAATCATATTTTTAGCTGAATTCTTTTGATTACCAATTGGCACAATGTTTATTTATTTAACATGTTTTTTGTATAAACTTTGATAAGGTTTTTGTTGTTTTGTTTTTCAAGCTGATATTCTTTAACTGGTGGCTTATTTTCAATGGGATAAACAGGAAACATTTAAAGGTCACTGTCAATGACAAAGCCAATCAAGCCCCACTATTATGCTGTATTTATTTGTAAAAAAATTCATATTTTTTTGACCTTGGATGTTGTTTATTTACAAATCAGTTCAACAACTTTTTCATTTATTTAATCTGAATTTTGACAATTTGAAGGTGATATAATTTTGACATTCTCAATCTTCTTTATTTATCTTATCAAATGGCTTTGAAAACTTATTTTTCTGGTAGTTAGCTAATTTTAGTCCTGGAGATAATTTGCAGATAATAAGAGAAATGGTATTTTTTGTATGGCTGTATATAGCCAATTTATCTAGGAAGTTTAGAAGCCAAAAGACCTAATTCACCGTGAAATGAACAGAATGAATCAAAATCAAAATGTGCTAATTATCTACAGTTTATTTTACCTCAGTCAATCTACAATAGGATTTAGAAAGGGAAATCAAATCTTTCATTTAGATAATTTAATTTAATATTTATACAATAATCAAAAAACAGAAAGATAAGCCCATTGTTAAAAAATTAAAATGTTACTAAAGATATGGTGAAAAGTTCTAAGGATATACTGGTCAAAGAATAGACAAAGACAAGTCAAAAATTAGTTTATTTGCTGAGCATTGTCATCTGAGAGAAAAATTAAATGATAACGTAAAACAAAATATTGTAAAATGAACAGCCTGTTCTCAGTAAATTTAACTTATGCTTCAGAGCAGGAGTTGTGAGCTCACAAATAGTTTTATACATATATAATATAATAATAATAATAATAAAATAAACAAAAAACAGATTTATTCAAAGTAGTGGTAGCTATATGCATTCCATTTATTTGACTATTGTGATTTTTGTAATTTTTTAAATAATTATTTTTTTAAACATATTAATTTTAAAAATTCTTTTCTTTAATTATCTATATTTAAAAAAATTAAATTTATCATAAGAGGAAAACTAATTTATATAAATTTTGTTTAAAACTGGCTGAAGAATATTTTGTAAAAGTTTAAATTTTCTATTGTATATTATTATTATATAACTTTTTTTTTACCAAATCATCAATATGAAACAAAGTTTAATTTATTGTCACAAATCATTCTCAAATATTTAACTTGTTTAGAAAAGGCTATAATCAGGCAATTTCAGTTAAATGAATTTACATAAGAATGTAATATTATATTTTCATTTGTTTTGATTTGAGATGCTAAATTGTATGATTTTAGTTTTAAGTGTATTTAAAAGTATGAAATTACTATCTAACCACGTTTTAATTACCATTATTTCATCATTAATATTTTTGTGTGGTGATTAGTGACCGTTAGTCGATGATTATTCAGAAATCGTGAGATGCGGTCTGGTAATCAACCAGACTTCTCATGATTTCTGAATAATCATTAATATTTTAACATCATTAATATAACATCATAATTCTTGCCAGAAAAAAGTATAACTGTAACATCAGTGAATCCCAATATTTTACCAGAAAGTTTTAGTTTATGTAAATCGTTAATGTAATTTAAAAATATTACAGGCTGTAAAACACTTCCTTGTAGAACACCACAGTTATTATAATTGGGATTGTTAAAAGTTTGGTTTATTTTAGTTTATTGAGACCTATTTAACAAAATAATCAAAATTAATGAAGTTACAAACTGATAATTCTTTAATATCAATATTGAAAAGTATTTCAAGCAATACTGCATGATTTACAGAATCAAATGCCTTTGAGATATCCAAGAACTTGATAACTTGTGAATTGAACTATAACTCTACTTTTATATATAAGAGATCTATATAAAATCAGAAGCCTCAAAAAGTGCATCTTCTGCAGATTTTCATGATTGAAATCTATATTGGTTTGGGGACAATTATTTTGTTATCAGAAAGAAAATCAACAATTGTTTTTTAAAATCTTTTTCCAAAATTTTACTTAGTGATGGTGTAAGGAAGATAGGCCTGTAATTATGAGCATCACTCTTTGAGCCCGGTTTATAAAAAGGGATTATAATAGATTTTTTTTTTAAATTCCATGAAGAAATGTCCAACTTTAAAAGATAAATAATAAATTGGGTTAGAGGAAGGAATATTATAGAAAAAAAATTTGATTAATTATACTGAAAGGTGTTTTTATCTTTGTAATCTATTTAACATACATAAAAGTTCTTGATGGAATATTGGTTTTAGCCAAGAAAAATTTAATATAGAAGAGTTTGAACAAGATAGTCTATCAATTTCATTATTTGATTTTAAATGAGTTGATTTAAAAATAATGCTGTTTTATAATTGGACCAACATTGGCAAAAAAATATTAAAGCAGTACTATTTCAGCCTTTTCTACTATAATTTTTCATTTATCGAATCAGCAATATTAATAGTTTGCTCATTGAAATTTCTTTTGTCATTAGTTACTTTTCTAATTAACTCCCAGACATTTTTAGTGTTAAGGCTATTTGATTCAATTTTGCCTTTATGGTAGTTATACTTTGCCTTTCTTATTATTTTATTTAAAGTATTTCTATATTTGGAGTAAAACAGCTTTAGTTTTTTATCGTTAGGGTATTTCACTATTTTTCAATGAATGAGTCCGGTTTTCTAATAGAAGTAACAATTCCTTTTGTAATCCATTCCTTAATTTTTGTAAATTACTTTTATGGCTTTACAAATATCATAGAGTTCTAAGAATATAATGGTCAAAGAATAGATTGAATTTTCTATTAGACAAAATCATTTGTATAACCTTTATAAAACAACAAAGTTCGTAAGGTTCAAAGAGTGAATTCTTGTTAATTAAATTATAAAATTACAATATTCAACATGGTAAAACATAAAAATGTGCTTTGGAATACAATAGTTGCAAGAGAGTTAAAAGAAGAGCGTTTAAATTAAAAAAATAATAAATTCAAACAGTTCACACCCACACAAACCTTCACACTCGATTAACTTGACAAACTGCATCCTTGCTGTAAAGCTGACGGTTGTTCTCTCTCTCAAAAGACACAACAGGCCATTATAACAACTGTGAAATGTTATGTGAAGTATGTTAATGAAAATGATTAGTCTGTATTGTAGTCTTGTTGGATAGCATTGTGCTTTTTACGTAAGATTATATCTGGCAGACTAAATCAGCAAAATAGATGGATTATGATAACAAATATCCAAGCTACATTTATAAAATTATTTCAAGGATTTAAACCTTTAATAATAGGTTCTAGGAGTTTAATTAACTCTACTGCAGATTTGAAAGAAAAAAAAAATGGCAGTCTTCTTAGCTATATTCATAATTATACATATATATTAAAAAAATAAAATAAAAATATATATAATAATTAATTGTTAATTATGTATTATATAATTTTTGTTTTGTTTTAGGCGGGCCTGAGGCCATTAACACATAGTGATATTATTTCAAAACATTTTCCAGCACTTTCGTTTGTAAATTACAATTCAACAGATGTAAGGGCAACTGCGCCATTGCCCGACAGCGCAGATGTAGTCATCATAGGTACAATCTTTTAATAAATTAAATTAATATTAAACAGTTGATGATGTATATAAATATGATATTTGTATTAGGTGGAGGAAGCGCAGGGTGTAACACACTTTACCAACTTTCAAAGCGTGGTTTGAAGGCAGTTCTACTTGAAAGAGCACAGGTAATTTTTTTGTCTAAAGAAAATTTAAGATCTAAGATGGTATTTATGAAAATATGTAGGTAACTGCTGGGGAGACATGGCACAGCGCCGGACTCATAATGCAGATGCGAGCCAACGATATTGAGATTCAACTTAGATCGACAACCAAGAACCTTCTGGCCAGCTTGCAAGAAGAGACTGGAATCGACCCCGGATGGCACAACAATGGAGGTCTGTACATAGCACGTTCCAAGATCAGACTCGACGAGTACAAGCGAATGAGCACCCTAGCTAAAAATTTTGGAATTGAAACATCCATACTTACTCCCGATGAGACGAAAGACCTCTTCCCTCTCATTGACAAAGAGAAAGTTTTTGGATCACTTTATTGTCCGAGTGATGGGGTTGTTGACCCAACAGCATATTGCAAAGCACTAACAACTGCTGCAATAAACCATGGCGGTCAAGTAAGTCCAATTAAACAAATATCTATATTTTTTAATTATATTTGCTCTTACAGGTCATAGAACATTGTCCTGTTACAAAAATAATAATAGGAAAAAGTCAATATGGTTACAAACAAGTTGAAGGTGTTGTTACAAATGATGGTGTAGTAAAAACAAAATATCTTGTAAATTCAACAGGTATTTTTATTTTTTCAATTTAAATTAAAGAAATTTAATGTAATGGAAAATTAAAGGAGCTTGGGCTGGAGAGCTTGCTCAGATGGCAGGTCTTCAACTGCCAATTGTTTCACTCAAGCATGCTTATGTGGTCAGTAATCCTATGTCTTCGGTGGTTGGACTTCCGAACGTTAGGGATTCTGATGGAAGGATTTACTTTCGTGTAAAAGGCGATACGCTTTGTGTAGGCGGCTTTGAGCACAATCCAATCATGCTTGATAAGGTAGCGTTATAATAAAACAAACATCTGTCAAGTATGTTATATAGTTTAATTCATTCAGATGCCTGACGATCATGCGTTTGACTTGTTCGAGCTCGACTGGAAGGTCTTTGAAGCACACATGCAAAGGGCTTGTGAGATGGTGCCATGTTTTGAAACGGCAGGGATTAAGACAACAGTCTGCGGCTCGGAATCTTTCACACCAGATCTCAAGCCGTTGTTAGGTACATTTGAAGCTAAAATGCAATAATTGTTTTCTACTATGATTTATTTTATTGTTGAATAAAGGTGAAGATCCGAGGTTAAATGGATTCTTCCACAGCTGTGGCTACAATGCTGCTGGCGTTGTCTTAAGTGGGGGATGTGGTGAACAATTGGCCAACTGGATCATTAACGGACGCCCTGACTTTCACATGTACGCTTACGACATCAGGTATGACATAAAACTAATGCTTGTGTACTTTATTGTTTTAATAATTTTTTTTTTTTTTTTTCGAAGGAGGTTCACCCCAGATCAAATGGAAAGTAAAACATGGGTCTTGGAAAGGTGCCATGAAAGTTATGTGAACAACTACAAAGTTGTATTTCCACATGAACAACCTCTTGCTGGCCGCAATTTTAAACAGGATCCATTTTATGAGGTATTAAAATTTTTATAAATTCTTTATACGATTGATTCATGTTAGTTTTTGTTAGGAACTACTAGTTTCTGGAGCTGTGTATGAGCAGGCTCAGGGTTATGAGCGTCCTGGGTGGTTCAATCCACAAGGGTACACACCAATACCACCTTATGATTGGTATGGGGCATACGGATGTACAAGAAACTTAGACAAACGCTATTTCAATCTTCAAAAAGGTGACAAGACATTTGGATTCTCAAAGCATCACATGGCTGTGAGTATTGTTTATTGATAAAATTTACGAGAAACTAAACGATTCATGTTTCAGGTCGGGTCTGAATGCCTCGCCTGCAGGGAATCAGTCGTTGTTATGGACTTTTCGTATTTTTGCAAAATGTACATGGTCGGCCCTGATACGAGGAAAGCTGCTGACTGGATCTTCACAGCCGACACTAATGTCCCCATTGGTAAAGCTGTATATTCATGCTTGTTGAACAAACAGGGGAGGATCGAAGCGGATTTGCTTGTAACACCAATAACTTCTGGAAGCGGAACACAAGCTGATCCAATCTTCAAAGTAAATTAACATTTAAAAACTTGAATATAAAATAAAATCTTATGTGAACTTTAATTTTTTTAATTTTTATAGGGGCTTGGAATGTTTATCGTGGCTGGAGGTGCTTCAGCCTCACAGACGAAAGCTCATATATCGTCTGTAATCAGAGAAAAAGGATTCCGAGTCGATATCGCTGATTTATCCTCAAAAGTCGGTCTACTGGCTATCCAAGGACCTGCCAGGTATGAAAATGTTTAAATTAATGTATTCATGTCACATTTTTGCCTCCTTTCATAGCCGGGAGTTGCTCCAGACGTTAGTCGACTGTGATTTAAGCGAGCAAGCCTTCCCGTACGGTGCTTCAAAAATTATGAAGTTCGCCGGACACCAGGTCAGAGGTATGCGTACAAGCTTTGTTGGGGAACTCGGCTGGGAAATCCACGTCCCATCACACGCCGCACTCCCAGTTTACCTCGCGTTGTGGGAGCAAGGAAGGAAATTCGGATTAAGGCATGCTGGTTATCGTGCACTCTACTCTCTTCGATCAGAAAAAGGTATTCAATTCTGCATAGTTGTTTTGTCAAGGTTAAAAAAAAATTTTTTTTCTAAGGCTACACATTATGGAATTCTGATGTGAGAGTAGATGACAACCCTGTAGAGGCAGGGTTGCAACACACTTGCAGAAAAGAGGGCAATTACTTAGGAAAACAA
This sequence comes from Cimex lectularius, assembly GCF_000648675.2. Taxonomy (NCBI): domain Eukaryota; kingdom Metazoa; phylum Arthropoda; class Insecta; order Hemiptera; family Cimicidae; genus Cimex; species Cimex lectularius. The sequence continues at coordinate 332,104 of NW_019392785.1, read as the reverse complement.
GCTGTTGAGGAAGCCATGGCAAATGGAATTAAAAAGAAACTAGTCTTCATAACAGTCTCTGAGTAAGTTAAATTGCTAATTTTATCTAAGTTTAGTTATTAAGTATTAATTCAATTTTTTTAGCCACGTTCCGCTCTATGGTATGGAGACTATTTGGAGGAATGGAGAAGTGGTCGGATTTTTGCGTCGAGGAGAATACGGATATTCACTCGGCTGCAGCATCGCTCAGGGGTAAATACTTGTGGGAAAAAATTAATAAATAAAAAATACATTTTTCAATGCTTTATCGTTATATTTGAATAGATATGTACGAGACCCAAGCGGCCAGAACGTAACCAGCGATTTCATCAGATCCGGCAATTACGAAGTCGAAGTTTTAGGCGAGAGGCACAAAGCCAGTGTCCACCTGAAGAGTCCGTTCGACCCCGAGAACAAAAGACTGCAAGGAATATACGAGGATCCTTTACCTGTCCAGTCATTTGCTTAAGAATTTTTGTTTTTTAGTGAATAGTTTAGATGTTAAGATTTTTTCTTCTTTTTTTGTATATACAAAACAATTTATTTACAATTTTCACAAGCTTATAAAAAATGTTTGCTATCCTGCAATTGGATTAGCGTGGATTGTTACACTGTTGATTTTTTTATCATTTAACGGCTTATAAGTTTTTGCGTTAACTGGAAGTTTTTCTAGTTCATCTAAAACTTCAAACCCATCAATTACTCTGAAAAAAAAAAAAAAGTTCTTTGTATGATATTTTTTATTGTTTTTTTGATATAATGAAAAATTATTAGTTGTTAAAATAAAACATTTTTTATTCATTTTAAAAAGTAGTTAATTAAATAAATAATTACCTTCCAAAAACTGTATATTTTAAATCCAAATGAGGCTGGGCACCATAAGTAAAAAAAAACTGGCTGCCGTTCGTATTAGGACCATTATTAGCCATTGACAAAATACCCCGTACATTATGCTAAAAACAAAAACAAAAAACGATGTAAAAATCGTCCATTGAAAAATTACAAGAATTTTTGTTTTGAACATATCACCTTCAAATTCTCTTTGAATTCGTCTTTGAACTTTTTGCCCCAAATCGAACTGCCACCCTTGCCGGTATGCGTTGGGTCACCAGTCTGCACGATGAAACCCTTTATGTTTCTGTGGAAAATGCACCCGTTGTAATAATCGCTTGCACACAGGGCTAGGAAATTCTGTGTGGAAAAAAATGATTAAACTCAGATTAAAATTAAAATTCTGTTGCTGTAATAAATAGATTCTCGCTGGACTTGCCTCACATGATTTTGGACATGCTTCACAGAAAAGCTCGAGTTTTATGTCACCAAGATCAGTATGGAGAGTAACAGCCTGAAATGGTTTTAAAAAAACTGATATATCATACAACTCTTGCATTTAATCTGAGTGGCATTTTTAAAATACTAAAACAATATTTATTTTATTAAAGCTGTTTAATTTAGGATTATAAATTTGATTTATGATTCATTTTGATTAACTGTATGAAATTATGTAATTTTCAATAGTACTTGAGCTAGGAAAAAGGAAAAAATTTACATTTCTTTATCATAAAAACTATAATCTAGTTTCTGACATTACAACACATTATAAATAACTAAACAAATAACAGGTTTAAACTCCAACAATATAACAGAAATTGATTTATTTGCTTTATTTATGTAATATTGGGTTTTTTCGGGACACTGGTCAAAGTGAATAAGTAAAGAACATTCCATTTACACACAACCTAGTGCTTTATATATATAAATATATATTTTTATGCCTCCTAAAATTCAAGACTTTTTTTCTGCTATGCCCAAATCAAACCAAACAGGTTTTAATTCTGGTGAAAGGTCAAGATCATTGCCAAGACAAAGATCTCCAATTGTTAAGAGAACATCCACATTTCCTGATAAAGATTAAATAAAAATGTATAGCATTTAGTGAATCCCAGGCTCTGAAGATGATCTTAATAAAGATCGAAACGTTTGCATAATAAAGAAAATGCTTTTCTAAACCTATAAAATAAAAATGTCTGGACCAGAAGCTGTCCTTAAAAATCAATTGCCCATTTAACCATGCCTCACGGGGTCCTTGTCAAAATTCCTTGACAATAACTGCTTTCGGTTGTTTCAAAAGATGATCAAAGCCTTGAGAGAAGATAACAGAGTCCTTTGGAAAAAAATCTTCAATTGAGAGAAGAGATAAAGGCTCTAAGGGACGTCACTGTGAAACAGCAGAATATGGTCAAACTTGTGGACTTCAAGACTTGTCATTCCAACTTAATTTTTAGAGGCATTCATTCCTTACACTGAGGGCATTGTTTGTAATTTCTACAAAGAATTTCAGGATGTCCAGATCTCTGAAATCTCTGTTAGTCTCCTTTGAATTCAAGCAAGAAAAGGTGGAGGTTCTCAAATTCCACGATTCCATAATTTTCATCCAGCAGGACCTCGCTATGAGTATGAAGCAGAGAATATTTAAATTTTTGGCTTTATGAAGAGAAATTATAAGAAACCTAGTGCGAAAGTTGCTGTGTTGAGTGATGTCATTAGATTTGGGAGACTTTCTTTCTTTACGCTGGTGCCTTTCTACTGGTTTAAACCTTGGGTATTCTAATAGCTTGAAGAAATAATCAGCGCTACTGGGAGCCGATGGTTCTCCACTTGCTTCTACTTTGATGGATCTACTCCAACTCTTCTTTTACCTCGACCTTTAAGTCTATTTGATTTGATGCCGTCTGTCGTAAGATCAATAAATAATATGTAAATTTAAATTCTATTAAGTTTACGTCCTACAATGTCAATGGATTGCAGTCAAAGTTAAATGTCTCTTTGTTTTGTAAACTTGCTTAAGGATTTCAAAATTTTTATTTTATTGGAGACTTTCGTCATGGGACTTGAATCCTGTGGAAAATCTTTTGCCGATTATAAATTGTTTTGGGCGTGCCATGGAAGATACTATTTTTATAATTACAAAAACAATCAACAATAAAACTAAATTTGTTAGTCGCCAATGGTTCTTCCTGAAGTGCTCTGTCCTCTTCTCTCGACGATGTCATCCTTTAAAACGCTTAAAGAAGTAATTACTTCGCCCACCATGGCCACTTTACAAGTGGCTGAGAATCAAATCCTGATTACACATTTGAAAAATGGCAAAAAGGGAAAATTTTGAAAGGTTGTAGATTGGATTTGGTGTCCGTGTCAATTCAGGTCACGACAGCTTGAGTGGTTAGAGCATCAGCGTATCCTACTTGTGACACAACTTTTTCACCTCAACCAAGACTTTAGATAAAAAATATACTTAATCAAAATAATTAATATGGAAACTTACAACTGCTAAATATATAAGGATTAATTTGTTATTTTGTGTATATTAGAACAAGGTTACTTGAAATTAAATAAATATTGCATCAATTAAAATAATTTTGTATTACAACTTTGGCTGGTGATGAAGTCCAATATTTCATGGCTTGCACACTGGAAATATTTATTTGAAAGTATCCTCCTATCCTTAGACAACCTTTGTGACTGGTACAATTATTTTTCAATTCTTAACAGTCAAATTAAAAATCAACATCACGAAGAATGCCAGTCTTGTGTCCAAGCAACTACACATACAAAGAATAAATTTCTCCCACATTGTTCAACCTACATAACGACAATTTTGACTGTCTCTGTCTCAATGAGTTGTGATAGCTATTTAAGCTAAGAAGCGGGGGAACAGGATGTTTGAATTTAACCAAAACTTCCGAATTAACCTAGATACCAAAAAAGAATGGAACGAGAGGGAAACACCTCTTTTAAGAATGGCACCATCCTTTGGTAGACAGATAGATCTAGAACACAAGAAGGTACAGGGGCAGGAGTATTTGGACCTGGAACAAATACTCAGAACCCATGGGAAAATACACCAGTATCTTCCAAGTTGAGATTCATGCAATCGAAAGATGTACCCATCTCAACCTAAGTAAAGGGTACAAAAACAAGGATACAGCTATCATGTCAGATAGCCAAGCATCCATCAAAGCACTAAGCGCAAATATCATTAGTTAGAGGATGGTTCTGCAAAACCAAACTAAACATGCAGAACAAAGTCAGCCTCTGCTGGGTCCCAATACACATGGGAGTAGAAAGAACGAGAAAGCAGACACCCTTGCAAGAAAAGGGGCTGCTACACCGCTGATAGGACCTGAACCCACACTATTAACGAGTATTTCAGGGAGAAGGACAAAAAGAAAATGAAGGAACTATGGAATTCACTCATTGGACACAGACAATCCAAGAATTTTCTAACGGAAGAAAAGAAATTACAGAATGTGTCAAGGGAAGCAGGAATAAACTGCGAATCCTAATAGGATTCCTAACAGGACACTGCAAGTTAAACGGACACTTAAAGAAGATTGGAATAATTCAAAATGGCACATGCAGATTCTGCAAAGAGGCAGAAGAGACACCAACACATCTACTAACAAACTGTGGAGCTACACTAGCCGGCGGAGGAAATATTTTGGGATGTATAATGTGACCATAGAGAAATAGGACTCACCGATGTGCTTTAGGCAGAGCACAGGGGATACAATAGCTCTTAAAGGGCGCAGTATACTATACCCTGGAATTATATAAGCACATAATTATAAGCGAGGGCGAGGTTTTGCACTTAAACTCGGCTGTTTGGATTACAGGGGAATTTGTTCTTTGTGCTATCCGCTTTCCATTGAAACTGTATTCCATTTCTTGGCAGTGGTCCTCTCTGGGTGAGATTCAGTTATTGAGTGGCTCAAATATACGGTACTTAATTCATTACACTAGGCATGCATGGAATTACAGAGTTGTTCTTTCTCATTTTAACTGTTATTTCTCTTTTCTTTCCATTTATTTCCTAGGCTATTATTATCATCTCACTTTATTCTGTATTTTTTTTCTGATTGTTTATCCAACATCCTCTGGCAGATCCAAGATGTCCATAAATGTTTTGAAAGCACATTTGTCATTTTACTTAAATTCAATAAAGCATTAATATTATTAATTTTGTATCAGCCTGAGCCTTCTGGATTAAATATACAAATATACACTGTATTATTCTATTTTAAACAAGAGTTTTAAGCTTAATATTTCTCCGAGGTTTTACTTATAATTAAAAGGAATTTTCGCTATTAATTTTAAGAGAGACTTCGGTTTGTTCCTGTTTGAATAAATCCTGGCTTAGGATGGTGATTGAAACGATTTCTTCGACATTCTTCCACACCGTACCGATTTGACAGCACACAATTTTAAATTTTTTTTTTAACAAAGTGCCATTTAAAAATAAAAATTACGTACCATTTTTCCCCTTTTTTTTAATAAAAAACAAAAACAAAACAGATTGGGCTCGTGAATTGTTTTTGGGAAAAAATGTGGTTACAAAAGAGAAAGGCTCTTGTTTTCACGGTGCAAGAGCTTTCAAGATCACGGAATCCTAAAAACAGTATAAATCGTAAGAGTGAAATATAAAATTTACAGTGATTTTTAATGAAAAAGAAAAATAATCGCTAAAGGTTAAAATAAGGGGAAAGAAATAAAAGCAGAAAAGTCCTTGGAAGGAGAAGCGTTTTCCAGAGAGGGGCTCGTCCCTTTTCACGAAAGGAAGGAAATTACAAGAAATAGATCGTTTAAAATAATCAACCCAACGTCGAACAGTAAGAATTTTCCCAGTCGAGAGTCCGTCTCTGCCAGAAGGTCCGTAAAAAAAACAAAAAAAACAAAAAAAAACAAGACCATACAGATTTCGATACTGTTTTAATTCAGTTTCGACTGTTGTTAAAAAAACACATTTTTAATTTTTTGAAAAACCCCGTCTGAGCCCGTAAAAAAATCGCGGACTATTTTTTCGGTGAGAGGAGAAGGAAAAAGGCTTTGGAGCGAAAGGGAAGAAAATCGTGGGAAATTGTTTTTCGGGCAGTGTGTTTCTGTCGAGTGACGTCACCGTATTGATCCCGAGGAGGCGAAGAATCCTACGTCCCGTGAAAACGTCGTTCCGTGAATATCGCCATCTTGTTCTCGGGTGGTCGTTTAACTGCGGGACGAGTCCGAAAAACGTTGGCAGCCCGAGTCGTCCGTCCCGATTTTCGCCGAGAAGGAGTTTATATTTCTTCTTTTTACACCGTAGCCCAATCGAACGGACCTGAGGTAATTCCAGGCCGACAGGCCGTTTTCTTTTTTATAAAAACTTTTAATACTCGTTTTTACACCGACGTTCCGTCTCTCGGTTGCGAGAGGAAATTCGACCATCTTTCCGTCTCGACTAGGAAAATCTCTCTCCCTCGTGCTATACACCGTTTCACACGCTTCTTCATAACCCTCGTCCCATTTTACCACCCTCAAAACAGCTTAAACTTCCCTTAAAACACCAACAAAAAAATCATTTCTCCCATTTATTACCCGATTTTCTAGTGCACCCTTTCTCCCGACAATCCTCGGGACAAAGACCTCACGCTACCTCTTCGACCCAATCGTCCAACTTAAGACCGCAGTCGAATTTCCTCCCTTTGCCAAAAACAAAGAAAAAGGTGAACGCTTTGACTGCGTGCGGCCGAAAATGTTGCACGTTCTAACCAACAAAACCTTAAACAATTTGTAAACAAAGCGTACGCCTCGTTCGATTTTTAACTCAAACTCCGTCTCATTTTTAACCGGGACATTATTTTATAAATGTGATTAAAAAAAAATAACAAATATAAAAAAAAAATTACATCTACACAGCAACCTTCATTGCTTGGTGCATGTCATTTCACTTTTAAGTTCTGTCCTCGTGGAAAAACACTGTATAAATAAATAACTTAACCAATATGCCCATGAGGATTATTAGTGTCTTGATAGACTTGAGATTTTTAAAGCCATAACTGTGCTGTTTTATTCACTGCAGTCAAACATACAATTGTGTGATGATCTGGACTGGAGCCATTGCCCCTCCCTCGCATATCAACCCCAATCTGCTTCAATTTCGGGGGTGACAATTGTACATTAAGAGAAAAAAATCAAGCCTTTTAAACAACACATTTGTTTAATTTTTATCTTATTTTGCTGGATTAACATCATCAATATCTCGACAATGGGCCAGTAAAGAATTTTACCTTACCTCGGACCTTTATTTACCCTCAGCTAAGCTAAGACGTGTGGTTGCTAATAGTGAAGCTTAATTTCCTTTATTTTATGTTTTGCCTAAAGGTGGACATAAGGAATTCACCGAATCCCCACTAGTTGGGGATGGTTGTTCAGTTATTCATCGAGAAAAATATCCTGTACTCGTTGCACTCGGCTAATTGTCGGTTTCCTTGTCTGCTTCAAAGTGCCACGAATATTTGTGAAGTAGCAGAACACAAATCAACCACACATTTGGGAATCAACTGTACTAAACAGATAGCAGCTATAATTATCAATTTATACATGGTATTTAGTGACTCTCAATTAATGATTATTTAGAGATCATGAGAAGCAGTCTGGAGACATTGGCTACCCACCATTTTGAACAACACAACTTCGAATTCAACAATCCAAAAATATTAATCACAGAACAAAACAAACATAAACTTAACTTTTTGAAGAAATGTTTACGTCAACAGAAATAAACACAGCATCAATTACAGAACACATGTAAACTCAGTTGCAACTACGCTAATATAATTAATCAAATTCAATATCAGGAACATACATATAACACACAAAACGTAATACAACATATAAAACAATTATTGCACTCCACACATCAAACAATTCTACATAGTCTAATTCTTCAACATTTTGTCTCGCCTTTCCCTAATTATCCCCATCTATAATAATCCTGTAAGGCTAACCAGCCTGAATGGCAAACCATTACCCATTTTTCCCCCATTGATCGCTCCTTTCACCTCAAAAAAGACTACTTGTCAAAGAAAAATGGATTTCTATCCTGCTTCCTCCCCCAATCCTTCAAAATCCAACGTATATAAACAAAAAACATTAATATCTCCCTGGCACTCTCCACACGTCACACAGTAATGACTAATGACATCTACACAGAGAACACACATTTTGAGGGAGTACAAATACTTTGATTAAACCTAAAATTTCTATCGTATAAATTCATTTTCACAACTTATAATTTAAACAATTTTTATAAATCCCAGGCCCTGAAGATGATCTCAATAAAGATCGAAACGTTGGCACGATAAAGAAAATGTGTATCTAAACCTATATCACACCAGGCCGCATCTCATGATCTCCAAATAATCACTGCTATTTATTTTTCAAGAATAAACGATTCCTAACTAGTATAGGTAGGTGTATTAATGAAAGAACATCATAGCATTGTTTCTGTCGGTAAGAAATAGATTGGCTCAACATGTCTTGGAGTTCCTCGATCTGTACCAAGCTGAATCAACTATATAACGCTTCTCTTCCTAATCACCAAACCCGGAACGAGGTTTTTGCTGCATGGAAACGGATCAAAAGTAAGATGGGCAACATATTCTGTGACTGTGTTTGTAGCCATTACAAAAAAACATTAACTGCAGCTGCAGCAATGACAGTTTCACTGTTGTTCATCACGAATGGTAGTTTGGGATTTGTATGGCACTTGGCAAATACATATTCGCTGTTTCCATACAAAAGGGCTGGTTGTATGAACACCGCATGTGAGTATACATAGCCATATGGCAAATGCCAAGCAGATCATCTTGAGACAGCAAATGTTCGGCAACAATCGGCATTTGGCGAATACTGCGTGTCTGGAGACACGTAATATGTAGGTGTATTTGCTTATTTACTTGCTACAATCACATGCAAGTAAACATTCAATTGTGCATTATAACCCCTCCCAAAAAAAAAAAAAAATAAATAAAAGTATTTTCACTGAATTTCAAGGATTAACTCCATTAAATATCTCAAGGGCCAGTTGAGAAATATACTATTGTAAATGTAGATGCAATAATGTGAATAATATACTGTGCCCTTTGAGAGCTATTATGTCCCCCGTTCAGCACCTATAGCACACTAGTAAGTCCTACTTTCAGTGGTTGAATTTCTTCTATGGTTACATTGGCAGCAAGTGTGACCCCACGGTTTGTCAGTAGGTGTGTTGGTGTTTCCTCTGCTTCCACTGCAGAATCTGCACTTATCGTGTTGGATTATACCTATCTTACTCGTATGTCCATTCTTCAGTGCCCTGTTAAGAATTCCTGTTATGATTTGAAGTTGTTTGTTGCTTCCTTTAATGCATTCTGTTGCTTCTTTCCCTTCCAAAACTTTCTAGAAGGCTTTTAGATTGTGTTCAATGAGTGAATACTACTGTTTCCTTATTTTCATTTTGTCCTTTTGTCTAAAGGCAGCTCCAGACATGTGGAATACGCCGTTGAATATTAGCTAAGTCTTGCAATGCTCATCTTGGCATTGGCCAAATAGTGAGCCAATGTATGTATACATACGGGGTTTGTACAATCACCCAGCTGTTGTGGAAACAGCTAATACGTGTTTGCCAAGTGCCATGCAAGTCCTAAACTTCATGATGGAAAACAGTGAAACTGTCATTGCTGCACAACTTTTTTGTGTAATGGCTACAAATCTATTACTTAAAGAATAGAATTTGTGCACTTTGAAGCAGACAAGAAAACCGCCAATTAGCCGAGCGAGGCAAGAACCGAATATTGCTGCTTTGCAAATAACCTTAGCTCATCATTTGGCAAATTCCGCATGCCTAGAGCCACCTATATTTATTGATAGTGTGAATCCCTATGCTTATTTGCAATAAAGTAGTTTTCCTTGCAAGGGTGTTTGCTCTCTAATTTCCTTCTACTCCTACATATTCTGGGACCCAGCAGAGAGTAACTTTATTTTACATACTTAATTTACTAGTAATTTATTTAGCAGCATCTTCGAACTAATGATATTTGAGCATAGTTCTTTGATGTCTGCCTGGCTATCTGACATAATAGCTATATTCTTGGTTTTGTACCCTCGTTCAGGTTGAACTGAGTACATATATATATCTCAATTGCATGGACTTAGGCCTGTAAGATACTGGTGTACTTTCCCATGGGTTCGGAGTATTTGGTTCTTGACCCCCTGCCCTTGTACCTTCTTGCTTTCCAGATGCTTAGATCCATCGAAGTTTGCTTAGTATAACAATAAAAACAGTTAAACCATTTTTTAATTTTTTTACTGAATTCCTAGGATTAACATCAAATATCAACAATGGGCCATTTGAGAATTAAACCTTAGTTTGGTGCATTTATTGACCCTCAGCTATGCTAAATGGTTGCTAATAGTGAAGTGGTTTTAATTTGCTTTATTTTATGTTTCAAATAATGCTTAATCTGCTGCAGTGAAACATGTACACCAACATTCAATTGTGCATTATAACTCAAATACAGGAAAAAAGCTTAGGTGGTAAACACCAAAAGCAAATGTGCAGCCATTTTAAATTTACTGTACTTCAAATTTTGTATGAGTTAATAAATTATTTGTTAACAGATTTTTTTCTTTACCTCCAAATTACATGCAATAAATCCTTCATTGTCCAGGATAATGATGGGGTGTCCACAGAAAATCAAAAACCACAGATAATGGAATTTATTTTTGTAATGTATTAATTAAGGTTACATCGAAAAACTGTCAGGCCAAGTCTACACAAGCGCTCGAAATGCGGCGTTTGAAACTCCTCCTGCCTCTTATTGTTTTTAATGGTTTGAAACACATGATAGGAAACTCGAGGCCATTCTGAATATGCGTAAGAACAGCGGGTATCGGTGTAGTTAGTTTCAAAATGAACCCTCTTGAGGTAGGATGTGCTATGGGGATTTTACTGTTGAAGCAACTTATGAAAAAAAAAAATTAGGGGGCTTAAAGCCCTATTTGTTGAAATAAATTAATAAAATAGTACACATTAATCATGACATATGAGTAACTAATATTTGAATTGCCGATATGAACGTCAGTGTAGTTTGAACAACGTTCCAAGCCTCTTACCATGTTAGAAACACTAACGCTGGGCATCCGCCAACATTTTATGCGTTGGAAACACTAGTCTACACTGCATCCGAGTTTTTCTGTACAAATGCATTGAAAAGTTCTGTTTTGAGAGGTGAACGCTGCATTTTGAGCACTAGAATAGGCCTAACATGAATAAAGCAAAACTAAAGGCCTGTGACAGATTCGATTGCAAAAATACCCCCCAACACCCTACAACAAGCTTCTAAAGCGTAGGTTTTCTGGAAAAGGTGCGTCGTTCTGGAATGTCTGTAAATAGGGAAGGATTTAGTGAGTCATCCCAGAATGAGAGACATAACGATTCTGTTAATGTAAACAGACTGGTGGGAGTTTCATAGGAACAAGACAAAATACTGTGAATCAGAAGTGAATTGCTGTATGAAATATATACCCTGTATATATAGACAGTGGCTTGAGGCTTGGATAATTAGATTCTAGGTAAACGAACCATATATAATAAAACTGTATTTTGGTTTTATATACAAATTATATATTTGGTTTTTATACTTGCAGTTTAACATATTGCATTTACTCTGAGAATGTTTCACATTCTAACCAATAAAATTCGATCGTTTAAATAAAGAGGAATAAAAATCATCAGGTTAATTTTATTCGTATTACAGGATTTTACTCCCTTAACAAACAAAAATCTATGACAGGGTACAATTTTGACAAAAGGATTATTCTCAATGTGTTGTTTATCGTTAAGATTTGTCTGGTGCAGACTGCTCAGGTCTGGTTATTAAGGATTAAGGTTATTAGCAGTAAATCACATCTCACGCTCAGTTAAGATTCTAATTTGTTTAGTTGACTTTTCCTTTCTTTTTTTAAATTAGCCACAGTAGAAGGTCTTTAAATCAATGAGGGACCCACTAATTAAATATATGTATGTAATTGGAATGAATAACAATAATTTTTATGTCCCCTTATCTATTTTATTAATGAAATAATAAAAAAATGTTCACTAGAAGTTCAAAACTTTATTTTTGCAAGAGTTTTTTCTTCCCAGCAAAAAAAGTTTTCATTTTTAGATTATATTTCTTTCTGTCTTTTTCATTACATTGTTGTACTGTCAATGGAAACGATCTTCCACGTATGGAAAGTTGATGGATATCTTGTTTGTTGTAATTAATAATAATTAATAAAAATACTAAAGAAAGACTACTTTTTATAAAAGTGTTTTTGGTTGTCTCTGTCTGTGGAATAGAGTGGGGTCAAGATAAATTGTAATAACTTATAGAATAGAATAAGAGTAACAATATTATCAAGATAATATAGTTTTAATGAAATAATATATTTTTTCAAAATAGAAAAAAAGTAATATACTTTTCCATAACATATTAGAATAAATAGCAAGTTAAAAATACTGTTATTTTAATTAGCCTTTTTTTTTTTTATTCTTATGCCAATATGTCCTACCAATTATTATTGTTACGCATAAGTTTTGTTTATAATGAATCAGTATGGGGGGAGGGTGATCAATTGACACATTTTATTATATATACCAATTGTTGAACATAGGAAAGTGAGAGCATCTGATAGACATGCATAATGAGAATAGGAGATGGTTGGAAACGATAAAGTGAAAATAATTTTAGTAAATGTTTTGTTTAGTTCGCAGGACTCAAGCTAATACAATCTTTGATTGAATATAGTTTAGAAGATTGTATTGTCTCATTTCTGCCTTGTTTTAATATAAATTTGTCATTTTTGCCCTGGTAACTACACTGAATCAACACGAGTGGATTAAAAGCTATTTTTTATTTGGACATTCGATAATTCAGTCCTACTTGTTGACATTAACATTATTTCTTTCTGTTTCAGAATAAAGGTTCGTTCTGAGGGTCTGTTATAATCTAAATGGTTCCCTGCGGACAGCATGTCTACATTGTCGGGGGTACCAACGAAGGGGGAGAAAGGAAAAAAGTTCCAATCCCTAGATATAAATAGCTTGTACAGCACAACAAGGGTAATTTGAACAAAACATTTTAACATTTTGCTAGTTTAATTTATTTGTGTGTAGTTTTAAGCCTTAAGAGTTTTTATCCTGTAAAGGAAGGATGCGATTCAATTACAATAATAATATTTAACAATTTCAATGTGGGGCTGTATTTGCTGAAAACCCTCTTTACGTGATCATATTTTTGGTAAAGTACATAATAACAATTATATAAACAACAGGCATATAAACAACTTATTTGTCATTAAAAGTTCGAAAAACCAATAGAGTTGGTTGGAGGTAAATTTACCTCCTCCGTAATGTGTGAAAATCCAAGTTATACAATCCGTATAGCATGCCTCGCAAAAGTGACGTTTCCTATTATGTTCAATAACTAATAAGTTTTAAATACTTATTTTTAAGGATATTTTTTTAATGAAGTGAAAATTTTGATATGTACAACAAAAAATTATATTGTGATAATGTGTGTAAATTAATTAAATATAATTAAAATTATGGTCATATAAGATATGAATATAAGATACACACACAACACACAAATAACACATAAAACTATTCATATAAACTAACTTTATAATTAAATTATATAATTGTTTAAAGCTAAAAACTATTTATACAAATAATTTTTCAAAAATAACTTGAAATTTCAAATCTTCATGGGACTTTTTAAAACAAATTCCAAAGCATAATCCCATCGCAACCTGGGCAGAACGTACTGACTTCTGCCTTTCAAAGCCTTTTTTCGGACAATGGAGTAAAATCAATTTTTTCTTCCTTGTCCTCATTGTCTGCTTACTCTTTGTTATCATCCTCCTTCAATAGTTTTAATAAATCCTCATTGGACAATTCATTTAATATTAATTGTTCTTGAGTTTAAATATTTTGACAGGTGGTTCCCCTTTCCAATTCAACTGTTCAGACGGGCCAGGTTGCTTGTATCTATTGGGTTGTCCGGAAAATAATGCAGGATTTTAAGTTTTCATTAAAAAAAATCTATATAAAATATTCTGTTTACGTTTACAGGATTACTCATTTGTATGAATGTCAACACTTATTAATCCTCTTCCAAATGATATTGTTTGTTTACCTCTGTAGCATTCCGCTACTTGGAAATAATTCAGTCATCCTTATAATGTCAAAGCGAGAATTTCGTACGATTTTCTTTTACGAGTTTAAACTCGGCCGAAGCGGAGCCCAAACGGCTAGAAACATTAACCAAGTCTGGGGCGAGGGTTGTGTTAATGAGTGCACTGTGCAAAGGTGGTTTAAAAAATTTCGGGAGGGAGATTTCAGCCTTGAAGATGAAGAAGGTCGTGGAAGGCCTTCCTCTCTTAATGATGATGTTCTGCGATCAGTGGTGGAAGAAAACCCCAAAACAACTGTTCGAGAACTTGCAGAGCAACTCAAAGTCAGTAAAACGACCGTCGCTGACCACCTCAAGGCGATTGGAAAAGTGAAAAAACTTGAAAATTGGGTTCCACACTCATTAAACGATCGCCAAAAAATCAGCGCTTTGATGTTTGTGCATCACTTCTTTGTCGAAACAAAAATGACCCATTTCTGGCCAGAATTGTTACATGTGACGAAAAGTGGATTCTCTACGATAACACTAGACGTTCTGGACAGTGGCTCGACAAAGGAGAAGCTCCAAAGCCCCCAACTCATCAAAAAAAGGTAATGGTTACGGTATGGTGGGCTTCATTTGGTTTAATACACTACAGCTTCTTAAATCCTGGCGAAACCATCAATGCTGAATCATACTGTAACCAAATTAATACCATGCATCAGAAATTGGCAGTAATGAAGCCCTCTTTGGTCAATCGGAAAGGGCCCATTTTGTTGCATGACAACGCTCGACCACATGTGTCACGTGTAACGTCACAAAAATTATTGGAGCTTGGCTATGAAACTTTGCCTCACCCACCCTACTCTCCGGACCTCTCGCCTACTGACTACCATTTTTTTAGACACCTGGACCACTACTTACAACACATAATATTCAAAAATCAAACGGAACTGGAAAATGCATTTATTGACTTTATCAATTCTAAAAATTCTGAATTCTACTCAGACGGAATTAATAAGTTACCAACACGGGAGAAATGTATTGAGAGTATGGGAAATTATTTTGATTAAAGAACATTGCTTTAAAGTAACTAGTTTCTTTTTTTTTGTTTAATACCAAAATCCTGCATTATTTTCCGGACAACCCAATATTTCTAAAATTTTAAAAGGCACGTTATGAAAGAAAAATCATAATAAACAAATGTTGCTTCCTCACTACCGACAATTACTATTATTTTTAGCAGTTTGTAAACAAAAAAAATATTTTAAACAAAAAAAAATGGTAAAAGAACACAAAAAATAAGTTATTTTTTTATTTATTGTACTTTTCTATTTTTTTAAATCAAAATATTAATACCAATTTTTAAAATACTAAAATTAAGTTTAATTACCAAATGATAGTACAATCTTTTTTTAAAAAAAATATATATATATGGAAAAACTGCAATAACTCAGGTTCAAATTAAAATAATCGAAAACAGCTTGCAGTTTAAGGTAGGTAATTCACTCAATAAATTCAAACCAAAGGTCTGGTGAAAGGAACAACATGAGAAATTTTCGACCATGAAGGAGGTAAATTTACCTCCTTTACATTAAAAGTGTTAATTTACCAAATGATACAGATTCAACACTCAAAACATACAAGCATGTATAGCGAATTCAATTAATACAGTCTGTTTTCTATGAAAATTTGATGGAATACTTTTGATACATGATTCGAATTTTAACTAAATTTGCATACTGGATTTGTACTAGAATTATTACAACAAACAAAATAACTAATTTAAATATTTTTTATTTAAACAGATAACCGAATACAAAATTATTAATCAAATAAAAATTTGAAACTATTAAAAATGAAAATTCCAGTAAGTTAGTAGCTGTACAAAATATAATTATTTTTCCTGTATAGCATTACTTTTACAAGGACTTTTTAATTAGAATATCTAGGTTACTTATTATAGAACGAGCATTGGTTGAACATCTGTACTGAATATGTATATGTGCCATTATTTTAACGCTTAGTCTATTCTTTTGTTGTTTGCTAAATACAGTCGACTCTTGATAAAACCCAAGGAACACAAAAATAATAGAGAAAAAATTATCAAGAGGAAAGAAAAAAATTAAGAGTTGATATGCATTTTTAAAAGTTCTTACATGCATTGTACATATATGAAACATTGTAATAATAATGAAAAAGTGAAAATAGATCAACTGTAAAATTGGACATTATGCATTATTTCTTTCAATTAATTATTCTTTTTTTATGTAAGGCATGTTATTATGCATTATTTAAAAAAAAATTCAATGTGGCTTGGTGTCCTTTGAATAAATGATTTTCCTAAAAGTGACCAATGATGAGAACACATTGACAAAACATTGTCCACCAAACATAATAAACTAGAGAAAGTTCGAAGAAACTAGGCTGCAAGGAAGTAAACATATGTGGAAATTCGGAGGAATAATTACAATGACAAAGTTGGAATTATAAAGAGGGGAAGTGGCTCCATTTCGATTTATAGAATTCTCTCTCCCATTGTAAAAAATAATTTACTATTTATTATTGAGTGTATCAAAATGTACAGAATTTTTTCATTGTACCAGTGAGACCCAAATTAACAAGATTCAACTCTATTTGTTACAATTAATCATGATTAATCAATTTAAATGTTATATGCTTGATAAGCATGACATACGAGAAAAGTTAAATTCTCAGGAAGATAAGATGCTCGTGCAACGTATAACCTCGATTTTGTGATTAAAATAATCAAAGACATGTAATAAAAGCAAACCAGAAAATATTTCAGCACCTATCAGTGCAATTAATTTGTTTTTATTTTTAAAAGTAATTGTTATTATGTCAAATGTGATTAAAGGAAACTTGTTTTGAAAAATCTGCTATTGCATGACTCATGAGTGATTCATTTTTCCTGTGTACACTATCTGACTCGATCATTCTGAATCTTAATGCTACTGAGATTTGTTCTTTGTTGGTTTCTTTTAGTTTCCAGATATTTTTAAATGGTTATTCTTTTAAAGTGCATTCAGGTCAGACTTTTTTTTTAATGAAGTTTTATTTTATGTTACAAATTATTTAAACTGTTTATGGTTCTTTTATGTATTTCTTTCTTTCAGTTAATGAAAGTTTGTTAAGTATTATATAAATATTAAAGTTTTAAAACCGATGTATATTGTTTTAACAATATCTAGGGCGAATCTAGTGATCACCATCCTCAAAAGAACTTACTAGCACGCAGACATGGAATGCAAACGCTTGGCAAGGTCCCACCATCTCGTCGTCCCCCGGCTAATCTCCCTAGTTTGAAATCAGAACACAGCGGAAACGATCCAACAGTAAGCCTAGTACCGACAGGAGGAACAGGATGGGGGAGCAAGCCAGGAGAAATGGGTCCATCCCCAACACCCCAGCCGACCACACAGACTTCAACGACACCGGTAATTTTTTGTGATTAAAGTTGAATGATTAGCCTGTTCTTATAACTTTATTGCCTGCAGGCGAGTTCAATAAGCCAATCACATGGAACAAGTGCCCCTGCTGCCGTGGGGACACCTGTTCCGCCGCAAAACTTGTCAACACAGACCCCAACCACTCAACCACAGGTATTTTTGTTTTCTTTTCTTCTTATCGGGTTTGCTGTTTACTGTTTGTTTTGATACCCTTAGGTGATGATGAAGCCAGTAGGAAACACAACAAGCACAGGAGACAAAACTTGGAGTTCAGTTATGTGTGCAGATCAAGGTCCGAGCTTCCTGGCACACCAGTCACCGCAGTTCCACCAAGAATTCCCGAGCCTATCTGGGGAGGGAGTGGCCCAGGCCCACCCGAAGGGGAGTGGAGGGGCGGTGATGGATATTCCTTATGGCCCAGGCCCATCTCTTCGCCCGCAAACGGAAGGCTCTTGGGTTTTAGGAGGGAGTGCGAGAGCAGCCACACCCCAACACCCTTATTTTCCTCAGGAGACTGGTGGAGTTCGCAACAACTTGGGCCAATTTGGGGCGGGCGTGGCCCCGGTAGGCCTTTCCATCTCGCCTCCTCAGAGCCAGATTTCTTCTCTGCCGTTCAAAGGGAGCATGCCGTTCTTGTTATCTAAAACAGGCCCAAATTCATTCCCGTCCGGATTTTCGGGAATACCCCCTTCAGTTAGATCAAGTCATATGTCAGGCCCTTCTGAAAACCGATTCATGCCAGGCTCCTCCCGCCCCACCGTCGGTGATTCAGAGGACCTTCCAATTGTCAAAGTCGAAGATATCAATCGCATCGATGAAATTGCGAGGGATACCGGCTGGGCCAATCAAGATGATATCGATTACAGTGAAACGCTGAATTTCAGCGATAATGAAAGCACAGGAGCTGACGACGATAGGGATAAACAGAAATCTTCACCTCAACGTATTAAAGATGACCATAAAAAGGAAAATGATTCTGATAAACAAAACAGCCATCAAAACGAAAAGCCCTGGCTGCAAAGAAACACATCACTGCCATCGTCTGACTATAGAGCATCTATGTCTAGAACAAATGACCCAGTGAGTACAAAACAAAGCTCATTTAGTAATATAAATTTAAGATCAAACAGAAAAGTTAATGATACCATAAAATCAAGTTTTGGAAAAAGCAGTTTCCCTAATAACAGTACATAATGTTAATTGTATTCAAATGTAAAATTTCTTAAATAGAAGCAAGACTTTAGTAATTTGTTTATTAAGTTTAATAGTCAATTATAAAATAAATGGAATCTGTTAATTACATCCCATTTTAAGTCCATAATAAGATAAAATAAATACGATCAAAATAATTTATTAATATTTTAATTTTTAGTAAATCATGTGAATTTAAACAAAACATTGAATATTTAATGAACAAATAAAAAGGGGATTTGTTTAATTGTATCATTATTATTGTATTATATATTGTATCATTGTATCATATTAATAAGAATATAAATATAGAACATTATTTTCAGAATTATTATTATAATTTGTTGTTACTTTTTTTTTTAAAGGTTATAAGACAAGAAATGGAACTGAGCACGGAAATGCAAGCAAAGAGAAATTTAAGAGAGTCGATAGCGGCTGTTGCTGATAGAGCACATCAGAGGAAAGAGGATGAAGAACAGAGATTTGTCCTCAAGAAAAGTATGCAGGAAAATGAGCTGAAAAACAAAAACAAGGATGAATCGTCATTTTCCTCTATGTCAAATGACAGAGAGAAAGAGGACAAACAAATGACACCGACATTGATCAATAAAGACACAAGTGACAGAGATTTCAGGCAAATTTCACAAATGGATTCGAGGCCAAACTATGGGCGGGACAGGGATCGTGATCGGGATCGCGACCGTGACCGTGACCGCGACCGGGGTAGGGACAACACTTACTCAAGCTTCACACTAGCCCCAAGGTTCCAGAAGCAACAAAACGAGAAAAACAACCAGCAGTACATGCGCCAGCATGCTTCCAACAGTTCAAATTATCAATTTCAAAATTTCAACTCAATAGGAGATGATCCACGGTGCCTCCTCTCGAACCACGGCTCCTCACATTATAATAAAGGAGGTGGATCAAACCGATCTGGCGAATCTGATATTTCTGAACGTGGAAAAGAAAGGCTGAAGGACAAGGAAGATGAAAAAGAAAGGGATAGTAGAGACAACCGCCACACTCCTCCAGAACAGGATCGTGATCGTGATCGTGACCGGTTAGCTATTATTTTTTAATTGCATGGTTTTAATTTGCATGTGTTGAGTTCTGCTTACCATTCATCATCTTCATACTATTCTCAGCATCTAAAAACCTAATGCAATTCCACAATTATTTTATACTTAATTTATTCTTCTTTGTAATAATATAAAATATTTTGATTAAAGTTATTTATACTCTAATAAGATTTTTAGCAGCTGAGAATTTACTGCTTAGGAATCCCAATTTTTCTGGTTCACCCCTATTTAGTTAGAGCCTTACTGTTTTTTACTTTCTGAACTTTTATCTATCCAGAGAGAAAATTGTGTTAAAACTAGTCGTTAGAAAAATGGGTATTTGAATAGACTATCAGGAAATTTCGAGGATAATTTCTGTACCCCATCATTAGTAGAATACAATACAGAAATTAATCAAAATTATATTTTAGTTTGTAAAAAGATAATTTGTAAAACAGAAAATAAAAATAATAACACAAAATTTGGATTTAAATAAAAAAAAATTGGGTTTAAACAATCTATTTTTAACTGCAGGAAGAAAAAACTTGATTGACTCTAATTTTGTTTAAACTAAAAACTTTTTTAAAAATCATTTACCAAATTAAATTGTTGAACAAAAGAATTCCCGTTTGGAAACTACAGGAAAATGTAGACTTCGATCATAAGTTTCAAAGATTGTGTTTAATATTATGTTTATGTTTGTAAACAGATAAAAATTTTTGACCTTTGATATTTATAACTAACATTCTCTTGATCGTCTTGTACTTTATCATATTTTGCCCATCTCAACCGAAAATATGCACTAATTTCGGATGGTTTAAAAATTGGGAATAAAAATCTAGAGGCATGCCAAAACTTTTAAGATTCACATGTGTGCATGCATACACATGTGTGATATTTGAATTTAAAAGATTAATAACATGTACATGGTAAATGGAAATCCTTACAAAAAAGTTAATCTTTGCCAACCTTGACTTTTTGTGGGTGTGTGCATGAATTTATGTGATTTTAATGTAAAATTATCATATCAGAACATAAGTTGGTGTCTGTTCTATTAATAAATGCTATCAAAGAAAATAAATAGTTACCAAGATCTCTGTTTTGATGAAAGGTGGTGCGTGTGTGTGTGAGTGAGAGAGAGAGAGGAGAGAGAAATAAGTGAGTGAATATTTTTGTTAAAATTAGATTCATGATATTATATTTGTAGTGGGTGCAAGTCTCTCTTTAAAAATATTTGCGATCATTACCAGTGGAATTTGTGAGTGTGTATGTGGATTCTATGAAAATAAAAATAAAAAATTATAATGAAATTACTGATGGTGTTTTTACTGGATGATGCATGCCTCTGTCTAACATTACAATAATAAATAATTTTAATAATAATACTTTTCATTAAAGAAAAATTTCTTATTATTGTTATTGTTACTGTGTTTTTTAAACAAACAGAAAGTAGCATACGAGTTTTGGAGCTGGAAGTTCATATTTAAAATATTGATCTAGGTGTTTTTTTCTCCCCCTGATGGTAGGGATGATATGATGGAATCATCATGGAAGTTCATAATAGTAATAGATTAGGGTTTGGTCAGTAATCATGATTTTGTTTAAAATCAGGTTTTATATACACAAACTCATATGATTATATGTTGTAAATAGTGCTTGTTTTAGTCTCTAGAATATAGAGAATAAAAGTCTAAATAACTTGCTATCCGTTTTACACTTTTCTCTCTGTTTCCTATTTTTGTACAAATGAATTCAAATAAACAAAAAAAAATGGACTCCAAGATTGATTTCAATGTATCTTAATAAGAAATTTGTTACCCTCTATAGGTTTAGAGGAGTAAGAAATGACAGAGGTTACGAGTCTAACAGAAAAAGCTATTTTGACAGCCATGGACCAGATTACAATAGATCTCAGAGAGGTTATGAAGATAGAAATAAAGAATCTTATTGCAGGCAGTCAGTAACCCTTATATTTTTCATTCCTAGTCTTTCTAGCCTTCTGTTTTGTTTTTTGAAACTAGTAACTGACTTATGCTATCCATTTTATGATAAACATGTTTTTCAATTTTTAGGCGGGAAAGGGAGGTTGAATGGGAAGGAAGAAGAGGGACCACCTGGGAAAACAGAAATCATGCCGATGATAAGAAAGGTCGTAGGGATGTTAAAAAACCTAATCCTGTGGACGGCTACAACAAAGTTCATGTGGGTGCCATTTTTTATTTGTTATTTTTATTCATTTTTTGTTGAAACCATTTGATTAATTTGTTTTTATCTGTGTAGTCTAATTTTTCGGATGATAGAGACGATATAAGAGAGAGGCCACAAAGACCAGAAAGTAGAGACAGGCCTGAACACCCGACAAGACCTGATTCTCGAGATTCTAGGATATCTAGAGAGTCAAGAAACTCTAAGGAATCCATCAGAGATGACACGAGGTACGTTGATTAAAGTATGTTTTAATCCACAATTACTAGTGGTCCTTTTATAGGTCTATGGGTGAAACAAGCCACAGTTTTAGCTGGGACAACAGGGAAGACAAGCCAAGGAAAAAAGATAGTTTTAAAGAAGACAGGAGAGAAAATCAATCTAGAAGAGAAGGCTACGGTCCGATAAAGAATGAAAAATTCACAGCTTATGACAAACAGTACAGTGAGAAGAAGGAACAGTTGAGCACGTCGTTGATACTGACTAGGACAACGGCAGATGAGTGGACAAAGCTGGGTCCAGGTGTGACTTCGACGAGTAACAATACATCTTGGGCAGACGCCACTGAAGAGAATAGCCCGTCGACAGTCCATCAGAAATCTTCTCCTTCACCTCCCCTTACAGACCAGTCATTAACGCAGCCAACGCAATCTCAACGTAAAAAATTATTTAAAGTACAATGTATAGATGAGGGAAATGAGATTTTTTTTTAAATTTTGTAGTGCCTGCTGAAGAAGAAGGTGAAACTCAGATCAAAGATGATACACACGATAAAAAAAAGGATGTAACGCTGCTGAAAGACAACAGGGGTGAAAAGAGCAATAGAGGTGGAGGAAACCGTGGTTCAGGAAGAGGTGGTTCGAGGCAAGGCGGTCTCTCTGGAAATAGCAATTACACGGGATTTCCTTCTCGTAGCAACTGGCCGAATAGGGAAGGAGGTGGAAGGTAAATCCTAAATAAATCACTTAGATATTTTATTTATGAAGGATTGGTTATAAAATTATGTGCAGATTCAAGTTAGTAATTACTAATGTAACTACAAATACTATAATAGTATTTACAGGATGACACATTATTATATTATGTAATAAAAACTTATTTTATAGGCGTGTTGGTAACAAGCCTCAAAAGGGTCATCGAATGGGTTCTGAATCAGAAGGGTCTGCAGATGAAATTTCTGCATCCACTGAATCAGGGAAAGAAGATAAAAAGACTAACGATGGCAAACAAAGGTTAGTGAAAATATTTCTAAATAACTCCTCAAATTTTGGAACAATAATTAACCTTGGGTCTCCTAGGTCTGGAGACAGAAAAAAAGACAAGGACGAAAGAAACAGGGAGTCAAAGAAAAACGAGGCCGACAAGGGCTCAACACAAACCAGGCAGGATAGAAAGCAACAGCCCCAGCAACAACAGCCCATCGGAAGCGGTGGCGGCTATGACTCTGGCAGGAGAAAGGAAGGGGGATTTGCCCCAATCGGAGAACCTTCAAGGCGAGGCAGAGGCGGAGGAGGCTTCCGGGCTTCACGAGGAGGGATGTGCAATGTCGGTGGCCAGTACGGACCTCCGGGAAGTAAATCCCCATTCCCCTCTCACCAGCACACGGAGAACAAAAATGAAAACGACGACAAACTCAGCACTGATAAACCCTTACAAGGAGATTCCGACCTTCAATCGGAAGAAAAGGCTAAACATAAAACAAATACTGCTGGAATTACAGGTATTCTAAAGAGATGTTGATCACCAATTAGTAGTTACCCTTTTCGCCAAGAAGAGATGTCTCTCCTTAAAAAGCCTTCCCACTAGACCCCCGTTTCCTTCAAAGGAAAGAAAACCATTATATTTTCTATTTAACAATTTAAAATAAATGTTGTTTAAAACAGTTTATTCATTATTTCTTAGTAGATGTAATTTTATAACAAAATTTTGAGATTAGTTTTTAAAAACAGTCGTCCGTGCTTTTCTCCTCAATCCATTCCCATCCTCGGATTATATTGAGCCTTTTAAAACAAGTAGACATTAGCAAAAAAAATATATATGAAGCAAAAGTGAATATTAATAATGATGTATTTTTTAAAAGAATAAAATACATTTTTTTGCTCTAATTTCAGGATTCTCTCGCCAGAACAAGGACATGAGGAAAGAGGATGGCAACCGCAACCAGAAAAACAAAAACAAAGGGAAAGGCAGCGGCGAGGAAACGCAAAGTGATGCAAGTGAAAGCGGCGACGGAAAGGGAAAACACTTTAGACATCCTAACAAAATGGATAAGAGTAAATTTCAGAGGTAAGTTTTAATAAATCTAACACATTTTGAAAATTTCCTGAGCACTTGACAAAATTATTTTGGCTTGAATGATTAAAAAAAAGTTAAAATACTCTTTCCTTTCTCCTATATCTCAAAATAAAATGGTTTGTAATTGTTACAATTAGGTCTGTTGGTGATAAACGTGGGACATTCAACTCGATGCAAATGAATGGAAGACCCAGTAGAGCAGACGATGGTAAAAATGAGGACTTGGCTAATAACATTGTTGGTGATAAAAAAGCCCTCATGGAAAAAGACTCTGATAGCTCTAATTACACGAGTAATTTTTTCTTTTAAACTTTTTCTATTCTTGTAATAAAGAATTTGTTTTAATTTAATTGTGCATAAAACAGATAATGGCTTCCAAGAAGTGAGAAGTAAAAAAGTAGGCAAAGAACCACGTCCGTTGTCAAAAGATGATCAAAAACGTGGACGTGCCAATAAAGATGCAAAAGGGAATCCCCAGGGCAGCAACCCTAACAAAGGCGCTCAAATGAACAAAATGCTACACTTGAATAAACGAGAACGGAATAACAAACCTCCTCGCCTTCAACGCCTTGAAAATTCCCGCCAGCAACAACAGCAACAGCAGCAGGAGGTGAACGACATGAACAAGCTCAACCACACTGTGCAACTATTCTCGCTCAATAGAACCGAAGTCGTCAATTGCACCGCTGCACCGCCTCCGCCTACTAATGCATGGGACAAGCCTATATCACTCAGTACCAGAACGACACCACCGCCCAACACGGTCCACATGTCTACGGTGAATCCTGGACAGGATAAGACCAGTATGGATCTCGGTGATCATCAGTCTGGCACTGGCAGTCAAACGGGAAGTCCAACTGCTGATAAGGCCTTAACGAAAATGAATAGAGATGTAAGTTAACCGAAGTACAATTAGAATTTTTCCCCCTATAAAGATACTAACATTTAAATAATATTAGTACAAAGCAGCCCTGTTCTGATTAAGATGACAATTTCTTCTAAGTTGAAACAATAATTTTCTCTTTTAATTACAATTGGTCAATATTACAGGTGGATAAGAATATGAGACATCCCGTTCAGACAATAATTATCCAAAATACAAATTATAAAACCCAGGCACTGGAGAAAGTCAAAGGGAAGCTCGATGATGATATGGAGGCAAACACTCACCAAATGCGTCTTGTCACAGCTGGCTACAAACCCAATGAAATGAAACCAGGTGACAAGGTGCCAGAAGCCCTACAGATGCCGATGGCATTTAACAAGGTCAGATTGACAGTTTCTATATCAATATTATTTAAATATGATTGTTCTTTTATTAATGGTCTTTTTTAAATACAGGGTGAGGACAATGTCGATATGGATTTCAAATTTGATTCAGAATTATCCCAGTTGACTGAAGACAAAACAAATATCCCTCACTCAATATTGGTCCAGTCATCATCCACAGCAGATCTTAACCAAAAGATTGCTTCCGTTAAAAAGGTACAATGTAATTTAATTTTATGTAAATTTTATATTAATTGATAATTTTTTCTTGTAAAGGTCTGGGACCATCCAGGTACCGTAATGGAACATCATCAACACCATGTCGATGAAAATTTAGGAGTGGTGTCAACATCATCGACAACCTTCACCACAAACTTCGGTGGCGTTGTCGACACGACTTTGGACCACTCTTCTGCTCACCAGGTCGATGATTCAGCCTTCAACAGTGCTGATGTTTACGGGTGAGTGGTTTTAAACCATCCTTCCATTTAAAAAACCAACATCGTCAAGACTTTTATTAAGACAAACTATATTTTTCCTGAACTTTAGTACTACGCCACTGCAAGGTACTGCAGGAGCGTATAGCTCGGGTAATGCCAACATGATGAAACCTGATCCAAATAATCCGGCGTCGACGCCACAGCCACAAGCGGTGGCCATGGCTTCAGGTCTAGCCAATCATTCAGGAGCTAGCCTATCATCTCCGCCACCTCAGTATAATCAAACTACACATTTTAACAACTACCAAGTATGTTTTTTTTTTCTTATGTAAATTCTTGATACACATTTCAATTAATATTAAATTTATCTGTCTTAAAATACTATTCGGATTGAAAGAAAATTTAGTTCAAATTGTTAATTTATTTGTAGCAATATAGTAACATCCCTGCCATCCCTTCACCACCTACTGTGATAAATTTGGCTGCAGGGGGCCAACAAGTTACAAGCGATGTTTATTCGTTTATGAGCCCTGTAATGGGAAGCCAGCCTACAAGGACCAATTTCAACCAGTATCAGTTTAACTTGAACCAGGGTAGCGTTATGGGCCAGACGTCTGCATACAACCAGCAATCGCTATATCACATTCCTCAGGCGGCCGGTACCAACGCTCCCCATCCAAGTGAGGTCTACAGTCCCTTCAGACTACAGCCGGTAATTATTGAACAATTCAAATTATTTAGTAGCATTAAGAAAATAATTGGAATTATAATTTTGTTCTTTCTTTTGGCAGAATCCTTACGGGCAGTCTCAACAAATTGGAAATAATCCTACTGTTTTGATCACTTCGTCAACCGCCAATTCGTCGCTCATGTCAGCTAGCGTAAAGTCAACGACACAACTTGGCGCAATCGGCACAAAGGGATTCCAATCATCGCACCCACAGGTGGAAAATTATTTTAGAATAAGAATAACAATACAATAATAAGAATAGCTCTAGATATTATACTACTATATAAATTGTTTTTATATTTACACTTTTCATATTATTTTGACCTTATCATTTAATTAGTGTTAAATTAAATTCATATTCACAGGTGCAACTTAATTACATGCCTTATGAAGCACAAATGGTAGCTTCCAATTACATAAGAGGGACTGTACCGACTATGCAGACTACTCCTACTTCATTTTATTCTAATTCAACAGGTAATTATTTTATGTAAACTTAACAAACAAAACAAGCCGTCACTTAAAATATGCCGATATGATCAGACTCATAACGAGACAGAATGAGATTAATCTTTTGAAAGTTCTTCCTTTTCTGACAAGTGCTTCTTGCAGACGGCTTTTCTCGTACTGCTGAAATTGGTACCTGATTGGCTATTTAATATATTGTTTACATTAATGCTATTGAATTAATTTCACCATGAATAAAGTCTACGGAAAAATTGTAAAATCACTAATATTGCAATTGTATTTTTTTGTAAAATTTTAATTGTGGTTCTAATTTATCATTTAGCCAACATGATGAAACTGATGACGAGACAGAGAGGAAAACTTAAGCCAGTTTATTCGTTTTAAAGAGGTCTTCTCTTTTCTCGAGTATTTCTGGCCAACGGGTTTCTCCTCGCTGCTGAATCTGGCGCCTGATTGGCTGTTTTATTATTTTAATTTTTTTAAGTAACATGCATAGTACATGAAATTTTTTTTCTCCCCTTTTCTTTCTTTCTTTCCACTTTTGCAAGAGAGATCCGAAGTGATGATATTGAAGAGAAGGTATCAACCACTGAAAGTTTAATTTGACGTATGATCAATATTATGTCAAGGGGTAAGGGGGAGAATAAAAAAACAAAATTACAACTTTGCCAAGCTTTTGACCCGGGCTTCAAAAATATGTCCTGATGACCTTGGAGCCCAAGTCGAAAGTTTAGCAAATTTGGAATTTTGTTTGTTATTTTACCCCTTGACATAATACTGATCATACATCAAATGATGATATGTAAAGTCTTAGCTTTATTTTTAAAAAAATCTTCCCCTTTCCGCAATTATTACTTTGCAAAATCTATTTTCTTTGCTCCATTTTTTATAGATCTATATCATTGTAGGCAATATCTTTTTTTAAACATAATGTTAACATGATATGCCAATATGATGAAACTGATGACGAGACAGAGAGAAAAACTCAAAAGCCTGTTTATCCGTTTTAAAGAGGTCTTCTCTTATCTCGAGTATTTCTGGCCAATGGGTTTCTTCTCACTGCTGAATCTGGCACCTGATTGGCGGTTTTATCATTTTAATTTTTTAAGAACCCTGCATAACACGAAATTAAAGTTGTATTTTTATTGTGTCGTTTTGTAAATGATGATACGCACTTTTGTAAGAGAGATCCGAAGTGATGATATATAAAGTAAGCTTTATTTTTTAAAAATTCTTCCACTTTCCGCAATTATTACTTTGCAAACTCTATTTTCTTTGCTCCATTTTTTATAGACCTATATCATTGTAGGCAATATTTTTTTATAAACATAATGTTAACGTGATATGCCAATATGATGAAACTGATGACGAGACAGAGAGAAAACTCAAAAGCCTGTTTATCCGTTTTAAAGAGGTCTTCTCTTTTCTCGAGTATTTCTGGCCAATGGGTTTCTTCTCACTGCTGAATCTGGCACCTGATTGGCGGTTTTATCATTTTATTTTTTTAGGAATCCTGCATAACACAAAATTAAAGTTGTATTTTTATTGTATCGTTTTGTAAATGATGTCATGCACTTTTGTAAGAGAGATTCGAAGCGATGACATTTAAAGTCTTAGCTTTATTTTTTTAAAATCTTCCCCTTTCCGCAATTATTACTTTGCAAATTCTATTTTCTTTGCCCCATTTTTTATAGATCTATATCATTGTAGGCAATATATTTTTATAAACATAATGTTAACATGATATGCCAATATGATGAAACTGATGACGAGACAGAGAGAAAAACTCAAAAGCCTGTTTATCCGTTTTAAAGAGGTCTTCTCTTTTCTCGAGTATTTCTGGCCAATGGGTTTCTCCTCACTGCTGAATCTGGCACCTGATTGGCGGTTTTATCATTTTAATTTTTTAAGAGCCCTGCATAACACAAAATTAAATAGTTGAATTTATTTTTATTGTGTCGTTTTGTTAGTGATGACACACACATTTGTAAGAGAGATCGGAAATGATGATATGTAAAGTCTTAGCTTTATTTTTAAAAAAATCTTCCCCTTTCCACAATTATTACTTTGCAAAATCTATTTTCTTTGCTCCATTTTTTATAGATCTATATCATTGTAGGCAATATCTTTTGATAAACATAATATTAACATATGCCAATATGATGAAACTGATGACGAGACAGAGAGAAAAATTCAAAAGCCTGTTTATCCGTTTTAAAGAGGTCTTCTCTTTTACCGAGTATTTCTGGCCAATGGGTTTCTTCTCACTGCTGAATCTGGCACTTGATTGGCTGTTTTATTATTTTTGTTAATGACATTTATCAGTTGATTAATGTAATGTATCATACTTTGGAAAGAGAGATCATACCAATCATATGTTTAGGTGTTGCAAGTTAGCGAATGAAGCTTTTTGACTAGTTCAACTTGATCTCGTGTAGCAATCTTGATAAAATTTGGTTACAATATGTAGAAATACTTTTTAAAACTAACCTAATAAAAGAAAAAAAAATACTTCAAGAAAGTATTTTTCTAACGGTTTATCTAGTCTGAACAACCAGTTGAGGCGTGAGTTGCGAGTTAGCGAATGTAGTCTTTTGACTAGTTCAACTTGATCTTCTGTAGTAATCTTGATAAAAATTTGTCACAATATGTAAAAATACTTTCTAAAACTAAGGAAATATCAAACGTCTAAAAAAAACTTGAAAAAGTATATTTTTCAAAAGGGTTTTTGAATTTGAACTACCGGTTGAGGCGCGAGTTGGCGAATGAAGCTGTTTGAAAGTTTAACTAGATCTTGTGTAGCAATCTTGTTAAAAATTGATCACAATATGTAGAAATACTTTATAAAAATTAGGAAATATCAAGTCTAAAAAAACTTCAAAAAAGTATGTTTTTATTCTGTTTTTTCGAGTTTGAACTACCAGTTGAGGCGCAAGTTAGCGAATAACGCCTTTTGACAAGTTCAACTTGATCTTGCATAGCAATTTTATTAAAAGTTGGTCACAATATGTAGAAACAGTTTCAAGTAAATATCAAAAGTATATAAAATCCTCCCATTTTAGCAATTCTTTCTTTATCTTTACTCATTATTTTATAGGCTTATGACATTGTAGGCAATATTTTTTCATAAACATAATACGTTTGTTCCATGATGCGTCCAAGCTATCAGAAAACTAGAGCCTGGATTTTGCAATAAAAATCAACAAATGTGAAATTATTTTGCTCTAAAAATATTAAAATGAACAACATGAATGAGACATCACCCGAGTTATATAATTTAAATTTAATAAATTTTAATAATCAGAAAGAGAACTGACCCTGGCTATCTTTCCACAACCCAAATACTTCTGTAAAATTTAAATAGGATTCCAATTATTACAAGAAAATTCTTTTGTGTAGGTTCATTTACATTAATAAAATAATGTTATAAAGTAAAATAAATAAAAGAAAATTTTTTTAGCAATGTTGTTGGAGGTGGTTTTTAATGAAAAATTTATATTTTTTAAAAACAACATAATTAATTTTTTCAAATATAAAAATAAAAAGGGCAACAGCAACAAAGAAACTAAAGCAATAATAAAAATTTCTTATTTGAAATATTATTCAAATTTCCAAAAATATGCAGAATAAAATTTGAACTATTGTTCCACAAAGGTATGATTTGGATAAATATCTGATCAATGATTACCATGGTCCTTACGACGACGAGTTACAAACTATATGGAAGGTACCGTTTGACTATAGGAGTCTGAAATTGGAAAAAAAAAGCATTCAACCATAGTTGAGATTTCGCGATCTGTCGTCCAGGTTTGTGCAAACAATAAATCACGGATTAGTTAAGAACTAGTTGGTGATTGTTTGTTGGAACAAACCTAATGTGTAACAATAACAAGATTGTAGCCAACGTGATGAAACTGTTGGCGAGATAGACAGAAAAACTCGAAAAAGTATATTTATTATTTTTATACGTCTTCTGGCCAACAGGTTTCTTTTCACTGCTTAATTGGCTATTAAAATTTAATTCATTTTTTCCTCCTCTAAATTCATCATTTGATACAAGAAGAAAAACAAAAATTCGGATGCCAGTTTTATTGATCTAAAAAGGAGGCTTCCTTTTGAACCATATAAAAAAATAAATAAATGAAATAAAAACAAAAGTAAAAGACAGAATAATAAAGTTAAAACTATAGATACATAGAATTTTTATTTTTTTATGAAGAAATACATATTCAATTTCTGGGACTTTGACATACAGTAATTTAAAAAAAAAAATCTTTCTTCCTCTAGTTGGACAAACAGGATTGTTTCAAGCTCCAGGAAATTCCCTTTTGACTGCTACAGGGAATCAGACTGCATTACAGGGCACATTCGGTATCCAGGGCTTTAACACACCTTCTGGTGGTAATCCTGGGGCTTCATCATCATCAAATGTGACCCAGACAAACTATAATTCTCAAGTAAGTTTTTAAAAGGCACAAACTTTTTTTTTTTTTTTTTTAATTAAAATGCATTTTATAAAACAAAATTTTCTTTCCAGGCTGGACATTATCGAGGTCAGTCACAGAACTACTTGAAGCCAGCACCTCCTGTTCAGCATCCTGGGGACGCTTCAAAGCTTGCTTCCTCAAATCCTGATGTCATAAATAGTGTATTTTCTGGAGGTTTGTTCCATTTTGTATTTCTGGTGTTTGTATATTGCAATACAGCACGTTTAGATATTGATTTTGTGCGAAAATTAGGTAGCAGTACTGGTCAAATAGCATCACCTAAGTCGAGGTCGAGCGGGGTCAACTCTGGTGGCAATAAACAAGTACCATCGCAGCAGCCCAGCCCAACACAGACCCACCCTAAATTCTTGAATTATCAGTCGAATCAGAACCTGGTATGTTTGCCTTTTGATAAATTGAGAACAAAAATTTGACATGGGAAAATGCCAGGTGTTGCAGCAGCAGAGCACCAACAGTGGCGGCCAGAGGAACAACCAACCCCTGCCTGTACAGTACATCCGCCCAGCAAATAATTCCAGCATGTTGAGCAACAACAGCATGTCATCCAAGTACTCGCAACCTATTCAAAGACCCAATGCATTCCAACAGATGCCCTCGCCCCAGCAGCAGCAACAGCTCATGCAGCAGCATCAATCAGTTCAACAGCAGAACCGCCAACAGCACAGAATCCCCAATTCAAGACAGCAGTCTCAGCCACAGACACAACACAACAAAATGATGCATTATTATCCACAACAAGGTATGTAGTGCATTAAAACGTATATTTCAAGATTAAATTTTTGGTTTTAACATTAATTTCACTCTAAGAAGTTAGTCGTCATACTTTATTAATAATTGCAATCTAGAGGCTAAATTCTGAGCTTTTCAATAAATTACTTCTCCGTTTTGTATTGAAACATTTTCCCCCTATAGAAGTGGTCTATACTCAGATGTAGTCTGAAGGAACTAGGATCAGGACTGTAGGGAACAAGCTCAATATCCTACATATTTAGGCCCAACTGTGACACTTTTTATGTATGCAGTTAGGAAGGATGCAGTTGAGGTCATAGGTAGTCTTGAACAAAACTTAGTTCTATTTACACAAAGAAACTGTCCATATTATGTCCCTAAAGTGTTCATTGTGCCAGTAAATCCATTTTTCCTCACTGGTGGCAATGTTTCTAATGTACCAATTATTAAAGTTATGTTGATTTTTTTTTTTTTTTTTTAATTGATTAAAGTTTTAAGTTGAAATAAAAAAAGTCAGTGTCACAAGCGGGATTCAAACCCACGACCTTCAGCTTGATACGCCACTACTCTACCACTTGAGCCATCATGACTTCAATCCCCTCGGGCACTAACTTCCCATCTCAACCCCACTTTTGAATTTTCCCTCCTTTTTGCCATTTTTCAAATGTCGTGTAATCTATTTGATTCTCGGCGACAAGTGAAAAAATAGTGAATTTTTTTTTTTACATTACTTGTTAATTGGTTTTAAGCATATAAAATTGTAAATTGTACTGCAACAAGCTTTGTTTGTTTGGCAGTTGATATTTATGTTTCTATGAATTTCTCAATTCATGGTTGATCACTGTCCTCTTGCTAGGTTTGTATAACAATTTTTTTTTCCTTTCAAATTGAACCATTTTTAGCAGTTGTAATTTTTATTCAGGGAATGTCCAAAAATTCTGATTGCAAAATGTGGGGGTCCTACGTTCATATAATTTATTCAAATAAGTGTACGGAAAGAAAACAGCCATTTTTCTACTCATCTCAAACATTTAATTTGAGTTAGTTATTTTGCTTTATTTTATTTATTTATTATATAATTACATTTAATATAATATATTATATTTATTATTTTTTTTACTTTGCCCTACAGACATTCAGTCAATGTCATTTTGTTGGTGACTACGCCAACTAACCCGGGCCACCCCCAAAGGGCACTACCCCATACGTCCGATTCTCATTCGGGTATACACTTAATTTCGGCAGCATTAGGAGGATGTGGATAAAAACCGTCCAAGGCCACAGAGGCCCCTGGAAAAGTCCACATCCTCTCCACTTCCCGAGGACCATTTGCCCTTTGCATGTGGAGCACCCTCCGGAGAAAACCCGAGATTTTTTAATTGTAACAGTCATTCATATATTCATAGATAATTTTTTAATTTAGTTCATTTAAGATAGCAGGCATAATTAAATTATTGGTTTTGATTACAGGCACCACTGTAAAAATAGAGCCTGGAAATATTGAAAGCAAGGTCGACACGGATAAACTACAAGAGAGCAACTCTGCTGTTCCCAAGCAGGATAAAGGGAAAGAAGAGACTACTAACACCGAACAGTAATGTGCTAAGGAAATGGAATATTAGAGATAATAGTGAAATATAAAAAACAAAAAACAAAAAAAACACAAAAAATGTTTAAAATATCAAAAAATAATTGAAGGAAAATGATTAAAATAAAAAGAGAGAAGTCACAGGAGGCAAGATGTGGCTTTGTCGCTTTTAGGACAAAAGAGAAAAAGAAGATAGAGACTAAAAAATTGACTAAAAAGAAAAAAAAAAGGAAAGCGGTGCAATAGAGTATGGATTTTTGAATGTAGTTGCACATTATTGGCTGGGTGGATTCCTCTCTTAAACTACCTGCAAGGCAGCACTTACACCAATTAATTGGTATATGAATAATGACACCCCTGATTAGTGTTTACATAATTATGGGTTAGGGTTTAGCTCTTACTTGAAAATATACTAGATATTGTATTATGTATTATGTAATCCTCTTTTTACTGTGAGATTTATTCGTATATGTTCCTTATTTCTAATTGTACCGAGCACCGACGGGGCTTAGCGCGCTGATGTATAATAACTCATTATTATTTTTTTGAAAATGAAATTGAAAAAGCTATAAAATAAATAAAGAGAAAAAGTCGAAAATAAAATTAACATTACAAAAAAAGCTCCTGACGTGCTAGTTTGATATATCATTTAAATAGTGTACGTGCGTATCTGTGTGTGATCCTCTTTTAAGTGTTTTAAAACTGATCAAGAAACTCCAAGTTATATTGAACAATATTAATCTCATGGGGGGTCTACGGGAATTATATACACAAAAAAAAAATAAAAAAGGGAAAAGTATGATTTATATGGTTTTTCATATAAACAATGCATTAGTTAAATTTTCGGAGTTGGTGCAGGCATAAGACTACCCTCATTCTTTCTGAAATTTATATTATATTTAAAAAAATGGTTATTTAAAATAATTTAAAAAATAATGTGAAGTGATTCAAGTGAAGGTGAATTAAGCGATATTCAACAAGCGTGTTGTGCTGATTACCTCAGTTTATACAAGTGCATAATCGTGCTTGTTCAAATATATTAACAAACTGTTGTGCTTCATTTATGTAATACTACTACTACTACTACCTTATATTTAATAATTATAAATCTAGTAAAATTGTTTTAAGGAAGGAAAAATTTACTCTGTACACACTTCGGTGGAGAAAATAATCCAATGTTTTAAAAAAAATTGTTGAACTACATTGATTCTAAAAGTTCGGCAACTGCCAATAAATTTTGACTCATAAATTACAAGTCCCCTCAAAAACCTTGTAGGCGACTAATGTACAGCAGAAAAAAAAAAAATATAATGCTTGATTTTTTTTAGAAACTTTGTATTATTATTTGAGCTTTAGTTGGTTGTAAATCATTTATGAACTACAGATAACAGATAGCTTACTTGGTTTATTATATGAAAAGAATTGAAACAAAAACATTGTGTACGTATTAAATTGTTGTATATTTAAACGTGATTGTATTTTGTGTACAGTCCCTTAAATATGGTATATTCCAAAAAGAACAGTGATAATTTAATTTTCCAGCCCGAATTCTGCGCTATCTGTCTTATTTGTCTATAGTTGCAATAAATTTTAATTTTTGTCTGGAAACTGTGAAATCAAATGTAATGTACATTTTGAGTTTCGTATTCCTCAAGATACCTTTTTGAGTCCTTGATTTTCTTTTTTTTTTTTTTGACCTAAAGGTATAGGTAAAAAGAAAATACCCATTTCCCTTTTTTCTCCTTATTATGAATATTTTTGTTATAAATAAATAAATTAATTTAAACAATAATAAAGTTGAATATACGACAATAAAGTGTCTTTCAACTTTTGGTTACGAAAATTTGGCAGTTCTTTTCTTTTCTTCTATATTAAAATTTTTGTGATTAGACTCGGACCATTAGAATTTTATTTTCCACTAGACATTAACACTAATTTAGTTTTTCCTTTCTTTTTTTTATTATTTAAAAATAAAATAATATTCGAGTTGCCAGTGTGGATTTTATTTCCTTTTGTTTAATATTCCAGAACTGAACTGCAAACTTGTTTTCTGCTATGCGAACAAATTATTTATTATTTTTGAAGTTTGAAATTACATAAAAAATAAATGTGTGTTATGAAAAGAAGCGAACCAAAAAAGTTTGGTGTATATTTTCCATAGAGATTTTATTGGTCATGTGAATTAGTCATCATTTTTATGAAGTTTTTATTTTATATTTTTATATGCTTTACTTTTATAAACAACTTATTCATAATTTATTACTGTTACAAGTTTTGGTTACATTCAAATAAAAGACAAAAGTTTTCATAAAGGCAAGTATCAAGGCTCATTTGTAATGAATACTAATTTATATGGAACATGTGTAAAACATAATTTTTAAAATTTGTTGCTTTTTGGCTTTCCAAAGAGTGAATTTAAATATGCATATAATTCTGCCTTTTGCGCTGCTCATTTTATAAAAATTTACATCTTGATGTGTTAAATGATAGTAGTGTGTAAATTTTATAAAAGGTGCATTGCTAAAATATATGTATATTTATATTTATTTAACTATGTGTAGGTATAAATAATGTTCAATAATAAAGGGCAAATTCTAATTTGAATCAACAAATCGAATTTAAAACAAACTAATTTTGCCTTTGGAAACACATTGCCTATTAGCAAAAATTATACATATCGCTTACAAAAGAGTGTTAAGGACAAAAACATTATTTCAATAAATATTCAAACGAAAAAAAAAAACAGCAGTTTTTAAAATTTATTTTTTCCTAAACATTACAAAGAAGATTGTAGCATATGATATTTAAAATAAGGGGGGATTTAACACTTTTCCAAAAAGCTTGGGCTACGAATTGGCAGAAATATAGATTAAAATTGATGTAGACCAAATTTGCCTTTTTAAATGTGAAAGCACAAGGTTGTCGAAAGCGTTTCCTTATCCACCAGCATGACTAATAAAGAGAAAGGGTATCAGCACTGCGAAAGGGCTCGCCTCGTTTCTCAGCTCAAGCAAGTTGCAAGTGACCTCAGGAAGGAGAGGTTGTTATCTAGTTGACAATTTAATACAATGCGACTTCTGACCTGTCATAAATTTTAGGCAAGGGGATCAGAGGCCATCATTTTTCACACCGATAGATAAGTTAAAAGAAAAAAGAAATGAATCTTTGAGAGAGCGAGGTAAGAAATACGTTTCAGAATGGGTTCCAGCATATACCAAGTTCGATCCGAAGAAACATCCATTGGTATATTTTTTAATTAATTAACTATTTAGAGTAAAAGTTTTATGCAGTTTTGATTAGTACTTTATTAAAAAGCATTGTATATTTGCTAAAAATCATGCAAGAATTTTTTTTGTTATTGGTTTTATTTTATAAATTTTTTTTAGAATGCGTTACCTATGCCTCCACCTCATGTTCAGCTTTTAGCAGGAGATTTAGTAGGTTTATGTCAGTGCTTGAGAAGAAATGGCTTGCAGGACGACTGTCCAAAGTTGGGATGCAAAGGGGGCTTGCATTGCATGACGCGTCCCATTCCAACCTGCTTGCCTAGTGGACTCGGCGAGCCTCCGCCCCCGCCAGTTGTGATCAGCAGACCAAAGATCGTCCCTTGCCCAGAGACTTTGCGTCAAAACCGTCTCAAACGCCAGAAAGAAAAGAAAGAACGGTGTGAAAAGTTCATCCGGGAAGGGCGGAAAAACTACACACACTACTACTGCAAGGATCTCTTCTTCAAACCGTGCTTTAGACACGACGGTACGTACGTGAGGAAAGTGCTTGTCAATGAGAGAGAGACGCAAACCAACATCGAAGATTTTTGCAAGTGTAAAGAACCACTGATCGAATATTCTGGTGAATGCGTCGATGGTTTGATCGACAGTTTGAAGATCGAAGAAGGGGGGACTTCGGACCCAAACCAGGTGGATGTTGAAATCGCTTTCAAAGAGAAAATGGCTGAATGCAAGGAAACTCTTGCTAGAAAGTTTGTGGTGGAACCTGTGAGACCAAGATCCAAATCCATCCAAGAAGAGCCATCATTGGCCGAAGCATCAGTGTGTTCCAGTGACGGTGTAAAAAATACCGTATTGGTTTTATAAATTATCTGCAAACTCACATTTTCTGTATTTAAAACAATTTAGAATAAATAATCTAAAAAATCATAAATAAATCATGTGTTTTTTTCCAGCCTACATTTCTACTTTTAAAGTCTACATTTTAGTGTAAATTACAAAAAATTATAGTATGAATAAGAAATTATTGTATAAGTATAATAAATACATAAATGCGATTATAAAAAGAGACAAGCCAGCATAACTATTTTTTTAAAGAATTATAAGATAATAATTAATTATATCAGAAATCATTTTTATCTTTTGAGTTTTGGCATTAAAGGAGAAAATCGACAAAAATGGCTTATAAGCCAATAGCAAAGCTGAAAAGCAACAATGAACGCGACAGCACCAGTCGGGCCAAAAGTCTGATAGAAATTGTTGATCTAGACCATAACTGCGAACGAGTCAACCTATTGACAGAGTTGAAAAATATCCGAAACATGTTGTCGCATAAAAGTCGTAGGTAAGAAATCAATTTGTGCCAAGTTTTTGTCAAATATTGAACCAGTATTTAACTTACATTTACTTTTTTTTTTTAAAAAAGCAAATATAATTTTGCCAAGACTTAGTTACTATTTTATAAATTTCAGCATATAGACTAATATTATGCTATAATAGCTTGTAATTTAATATTTTAGTGAAGTGAAAGAATGGCTTGATAAAAAAAAGAAAGTAGTAAGGCACAAATACAATGATGTAGTATATGAATCAGTTCTGTGCGATGAACAAACTCAAGAAAACAAAGACAATCAGGCTGATGAAAAAGACTCTTCTCCAAGAGATGAGGTACGTCTTTGAATTAAATAAAAATACTCTTATAAAAATTGAAAATTTTCCTTCTATTTTACTCTAGCCTGAAGAAGACCAACAGGCATTGGTAAACACAAGAAATATTATTTACAAATGTCAGTGTAAGAAAAGAAACGGACTTCAGCATGAGTGTCCTAATATAGAGATTCAGGATGCAACTGTTACTACCAAAGAAGAAGAAGAAGCTCCTGTTGAAAAAGAAGCTGATGAGGCACCAAAGAAGGAAAAAAAGAGTCCAAATTATATAAAATTAGCTAAAAAATATTACAAGGAGAGTTTTTGTGAAAAAATTCAGGTTCCTTGCCAACGCCATGGACCTGGTTTCAGAAGGAGGCAATTACATCGGAACGCGAAGACGCAGACTGAAATCAAGGAAAATCTTGTGAGCCCGGCTAAAACAGATATTAATAAATTGTCGGTCAAGATGCCGCCTAGTAGCTCGTCAATACCTCCGCAGATGAATGAAAAGATGTATCTGAGCGAACGCCTCAGGAAAAAAATCCCTCATATTCTGATGAATGAAGTGGGCCAGTTTGAGTTGAGAGTGGCACCTGCGAATTTCATTTGTATGCTTAAAGAGGACAAAAAATATGTTAGGAGACCGATCGGTCCGATAAAGACAGAGCCTGTGAGAAACAAGTTAATATCACAGAAAGAATGCACCCCGCAGAAAGGCATGGATGATTATATCGATGATTTACAAGAAGATGCAAATTATGAGGTTGTTAAGAAACCGAGTTTGTTGCCTACATATTCACATATTATATGAATTATTTTAGTTTCAATTTATTATTTACTTTTAAAAAATAATTGTCCTTTTACAAAGTAAACAACCAAAAAATTTGTCAAATACTACTAGAATGAGAATGAATTTTGAATGATTTTGACTGTCTTTTTTTTACATTTTTACAAGCTAGGATTGAATTGAAAAGTAATTCCTGTCATGCAGGAGTTAGCTGTCTGTCAAACCGTCAACCATTGGCTGTAAAACCCCTTTACAATACTTCATTTTTCGTATCATTATCAACTTAAAATAACCATGGGCTCTACCAATATTCAAACCCAGAACCGCTAGACCATCGTGGCAAATGTGTACTTTAGTATCCATTTCAGTTGCTAGGATTGATTCGACTTGGAGTATTGAAATACTTCTAAATCAAACACAAAATTGTAATGATTAATATTGCAGATTTTTTCTCCATCGACGGCTGAAATAATTGATATAGTAAAATATCATAAGATATGACTATATTGGTGATTGTTGTTTACAATAATTTTCTCGCAGGCTTTGTGATGTTTTTATTTGAAGAAATTTTCTTTTACGTCTGAATTACAAAATTCAAAATTGATTACAATTTACAAATAAAATATGCTTAAAAAATTAAAAACAAAAAATTCACTACGCTACATTTTAATTACTCAAGTTACAGTTCCTAAATATTTATTTGTTAATGTTTATTTGTTAACTTAAAACGTGCATTTTA
Source organism: Cimex lectularius (assembly GCF_000648675.2). NCBI lineage: Eukaryota > Metazoa > Arthropoda > Insecta > Hemiptera > Cimicidae > Cimex > Cimex lectularius. The sequence goes on along the minus strand of NW_019392785.1, from coordinate 291,717 downwards.
ATTTAAAAATTTGTGTACATTTTGGCTGAAATTTTCAATTCCATAAGATTTTATCCGCTTTATTTATGCCTTTATAATACAGTTGAGATCAACGCTGACAACAACTTTAGTTTAAACATTTCAGTTTAAAACAATCATGATTATTTACAAGTTTTAAAATATCTTAAAGAATTTGTATAATAATTTTAATTATGAAACTTTAAATCTTGTTGTTGGTCTTTTTTTATCTTTCAAATTTTTTTACATGTAAAGATACATATTTCCAAACAGCACCTTTTACACATAGAACAAAAATTATAGCAGGATGTATAAATAAAACGTACTGAACATCCTGCTTTCATATTGGTCTGTTTACTTAAAAAATACATATTATGTAGTCAAGTTAAAATAGATCATGTTTCAAATATACTTTTTTTTGTACAGACATTAAAAAATTACTAACATGCTACAGTAAATGTACCACTTATGTTCTAAAATTTTATTTTTTTGCACAGTTAAAAAGAATGAAACAGCAGAGTGAAGTAAAACCACCATCCATTATTTTACAATATAATTTTATATATATTAAAATAAAAAGGCGATAACATGAAAATATCTACCCCGATGAGATCAAGAACGTTAATTATTGTTTTTGGAAAGCTATTCCAAATCATTATTTATTATACAAGCTTAAATTTTAACACTAGAAACACCATGTTCACAAAACTGCAAAATGAAGGGATAAACAAAAAAAAGTACATCTAAACTTTGTTAAAACCAAACGTCAAATCTCAGTATGTAGTATAATAATTTAAAAAGTCCTCAAACTAAAGATTTATAGTAATTTTGCTAAAGCTGAGTCGATAAATTTTGTGATTTTTTTTACAAAAATTCTAAGTTCTTTCTTTGCATTTTTTTTTAAATCAATCTTACCTGACATTTTTATATATAAAATGTTCCGTATCTCAAGATCTCCAAATAATCGTTATTTAACGGTCACTAAACATTACACACTTATACTCACAGTAAATATATTAAATAATACTTTTAATTCTGTAGTTTGGTAAATAGATATAAATGCAAAGAAAGAAAATTGAATTTACGAAGAAAATTAAACAAAAAATATTGCAAGAATTTTCGTTATTTATCTAAAAAAATATATATAGTTAAAATAAAAGTTACTAATATCTTCTTATTTGTACAATGCTTATATACATCATTATATTTTTTTAAATTTTTTTCAATAAGTACAGACTATTTAAATCAAATTATTGTACATTGTTTCAGGTATATACATTACCTTAATTTTGTCTTTTATAGTATTTAAAAATTTTCTACTCAAAAATCAATTACCTTTAAAGATATTTTTTTACTTTTAAAAATTAAAAAAAAAAATAATAAAAAACTGAGCAAAAGTGGTAACGGGATAATGATATTAGGTACTTGGGAGGGTGAAAATTCAAACATGCTTACACAAAAAAAAAAAAAAAAAGTTAAAACACACGAGGTATTAACCGGCTCTTGACCATCATCGTATAAGTCACCCAGGCAGTCGGGTGTTGTACAAAGCTTCTCTCTTCTACACGAGTGACTTGATACAGATGCTCGAATATGGCGAAGAGTGGAATGACAAACGGAACCCAATGAAACTGGGTGACGCCTCCGCACAATAAGCCCCATGCCATTTGCATGAGGAGAAAACCGGTATAGTTCGGGTGCCTTACAAATCCCCAGAGGCCGCCTCTGAAAAGATTTGAACCGAATCTTCTCTCCTGGACAATATCTGAAATAATATGTTTAATTAATAACAGTAAAATGTCTGGAGTGATGGTACACTAGCTAATTTAGTGGATGTCCTTAGTTAAAATTCATTGACAATTTAAAAGTTTGTCACAATTCAATCAAGTCCCTTCTTCTTGTACTGGTCAAACTAACTTTTAAACTATTAACTAATTTATTCACTTTTATTAGAACCTTTCAAGAAGACCTGGCTTCAGAGAAACAAACATCAAAATAAATATGCTTCCAGTATTAGAAGTATCAACTTTTTTTTCACTCTCGATGTCTCTGGATCGAGGTATGGCCTTGAAGAAAAAAGCAAATTCTGTTGTAACTGCCAAACTTCCAGCCTACTTAAGGTCATCATCAGAGCAATACAATCTTAAATGTTTACGGATTAACTTATTTATTTTTAGATCACCTGTAAAAAACTTAACTATGTCAACCTGTAGACATATTTAAGATTGTTTTACCCTGATAATGGCTGTAAAATAGATGTAAAGCTAGGCAGTAACAACTCAATTTGCCTTCTTCTATTTTTTTTTTTTTTTTTTTTACGAGGGTTCGCAACAGCAGAGATCATATAAACCCTCAGGGTGCCGTTGTTTTTGAAAAAAAAGCCCATTTGTAAGTATTTCGGGTTTGAATGCAGGGTCGCTGGATTCGAACCCGGGGCCTTAAAGTGATGAGCGCCGTGTCAAAGACTAAACCTTGCGGCCACCAACGCCCCCCATTTTTTTTGCTATTTGCCTTCTTCAAGACATATTTTGATCCAGAGTTTTTGTGAGTGAAAATAAATATGCACTTTTTTTTTAAATTCAATTACTAGGTGCCTTTACTCCCTTCGCTTGCCAAGCCCAGGTCATTTTGCCACACTGTTTTTTCATTTCTCACTCATCCGTACCATAAAAGCTAGCAGGTGGCCCCACCTTTTTTTTTTTTTTTTTTTTTTTTTTAAAATAAGTAAAAAAGAGCAACTTCAAGTAAATAAACTCAAAAACTTCCACACCTTCCAATTTTTGGAAAGCTTGCTAGAAAAAATAACTTGTACGCTATTCCAAAGCTTCATCAAAAACAATATTTTCTATTTTTTCTTTTACTTTGCATTCTACTTTAATGCCGATCTTGGTGATTCACCACGACAGGGCTACAAATAACAGTCTATTTTCTATTCTGTTTTTTTGAATTTTCAAACCTATTTTCTCAAAACTTGTTATTTATTTATGGTCATAGCATATGCTAAATAAACTGGGAATTGCTATCATTTCAAAAGAAAGGGCATCTCGTGTCAAAATATATGGAAGGATATGCACATATCTCCCTTTTTATTTCGCAGTGAAGTATCGTCTTATGAATTTTTCTTAATATCAAACGGGTCCCATTACGCAAACCGTGTCCTATGCATAAATTTCTTAACGGCATAACTATATATCCTGCTTTTAAGTTCTGCAGGAGGCAAATCCGAATGTTTCTTTTTTTGTAATTATCAATGATACATTTTAAACATATGTTTTCATTGTTGCCTAGAGGCTCAGCATGAAAAAAGATGGAGAGATCTTATGATAAAAACTTCCATAACTTTGAGAATCGTAATTCATTTTTAGCATTTTTTTAATTCAATTGGTATTAAATAGCTGTTTACTTAACATGTAAAAAAAATACAGTCCTCGGAGAAAATCTTTCACAATTTTAATCTGAACAAAAAGCATAAACTAGCTAACTTCCGAATTAAAATAAGTACTAATAGTATTTTTTTTTTTTTTACAAATTTCAAATTAGGCTTATTTTGTAGGGGAAAAAACCGTTCCTTTGTCCAACAATACATAATTGACATGGTTTCTTAAAGTTTAAACTTTAATAGAATTACAAAAAATACTGATAAATGTGAAAAATTCTATTAAAATATTTCATTTACCCTCTCCCTATCTTTTTCCCGTTCTCCATCAAAATCGTATAGGTCCCTTTCTCTCACTCCCACTCTCTCTCTCTCTCTCTCTCTCTCTCTCTCTCTCTCTGTCTCTCTCTCTCACACACACACAAAGTTAAAACTTTTTTAAAATATTATAGAGATATTAGATATTATTAAGATTATTTTCAGTTCAAAAGCATTGCACTAAATTCAGTGGATATCTGCAAGTTTTTCTTGAGTTGGAATGAAAGTTCTTATACAGACCAATTCAGATACCCACAGTTTTTCTTCTTTCTTAGAAACTAGAAGACCCTAAGATTAGTTACGAAGAATGGACCTTGATCTAAAATTTTACGGCAGAGAAGTTTCTATTTATTTTTAACTACTGTATTTTGTTTGATTTATTTTAATAAACGGAGCATAGATTAACTTACAAATCTAACACAAACTTATATCAAAAATTAAAGGCATTTTTAATTGGACAATTTTTTTCTCTTTTGTGAATATATCTATTTGAAAATCCATGTTTGCAATTGATCCTAAAATTTAATATTTGCTCCTGCAAATAAAAAATGTAATTGTGAAATCTGTTTGATGTTAAAATGATAGTGAAGTGGTTGGTAGACAAATGGAGTGGCCCTAGTAATCGAGTTGGAGGTCAATGCCCTCTGGAAAGTATCATTTCTGGCCTATCATCTAACTGGTTCGTTTTGTGGGAAATTGTGCTTAATTGTCAAGTCTCACTTACCCTGGAGTTTATCCACTCTGTGGTGTTTGAGGAATTTTGCCTTCTGTTCAGAGCTCACTCTATAAACAATGTATCCGACTAAATACATCAGAGAGGCAGCCATCACGACGTAGAAATTATTAAAAACCCTTAAAAAATAAATAAAATTAAAAAAATCATTATATTAAAATTTAATTAGTTGAGAAAAGACTCACTCGACCGTTTGTAAATATTTAGGCAGGAGAGCAAGCCAAAAAGGTAAAATGGAACGCCAAATAAGAAAAAAATATCCAGTTCCTTCTTGTGTGACTGTGTAAGTTGATAAAAAGGAGTTTTCAAACATTAAGAAATCTAAGGCAAACAGAACCTGAAAGGCGCAAACTACCATCAGCGGAACTGAAAACTCGCTCGGCCTTGCTACACTTTCTACTTCTTTCAAAGCAAACAGACAATTCAATAAAACCTGTAAATACACATAAATAAGTTATACACCGCACAAAAAAATTATTATTTTAACATACCAAAGTTACAAACGATGTCCTTAAAACAACAGTCTTAAAATCAAGAGGGCCAACACGAGGGTTGACTTCTCCACCCGTCCAAAAATCGTAGACGAAATAGCCCGTATTGCCCAATGGGTTCCTGACAACTTTCTGGTATACGGATTTGACATATAAAACCACACTTAAAAAGACTGCATAGACTGTCGCCATAAAGAGAAACGGGACTGACTTGTCTAGCAGTTTGGTAAGAGGGAACGAAGTGTAATAGTAGATAGCAGTGAAAACACCAAGGGTCACAAATAAAGTTCCAATTCCTAAAAAAAAAGTTAAAAAAATTAATTTACAAAAAAAAATAAAAATTATTCATTTAGGATCTACTCTTAGGATTATTTCAACCTAGACATTTATTTTGAACTCAATTCGCAGGTTTATCCTAAGAGAATGTCAAATTCTAAATAATTTGCTCCAAAATAAATAAATAAATTTATAATCTTCTCTTATTACTAAATCCTAGCAGTGATTCCAGACGAACTGGATATTTTTCCCCTATTATAATCAATTATTTACTTTAACATTTGACAAAACAGCATGTTAATTGATAAAATTTGGGATGTTTTTTATTTTAGGGAAATGCAAAAAATGGAAAGAGCTCTTGTCATTGCTTATATCCGCAAGATCCATAAAATGCTTAGTTATGGCTAAATGAATCTAGGTCTCGTTAATTTTTGTACAAGCATTTTTATCTAAAAGAACTACTGAATACAAGCATTAAATTAACATTATCCAGCCCACTTTGATATATTTTATTTTTACACTAGCAATTTGTTATAATTTTGAACAATCAGACTAATATTGTTATGTTGTTTTGAACAAATACATTAACTAACGTGTGTGGGTATTTCGGTGGTACATATACTAAAATATACAAAATTCAATACATGGTTTTTGTACAAATATATTTTTAAACTGTACATAATACAAACCATTGTTCCTATACATCAAACGGGTTCCTCGTATGACTGTGCCATCACTTTTAAATCCAAGGGGGAGAGTTGCCAAAATAAACTGACTGAGCAGAAAACCCGTATACCAAACTGCAGCGTCCTTGTCAATGACTTTAACATGAGAGAAAGTAACGTTTGGCACAAGTGAGCAATTTCCCTAAAAACAATTTAATAAAATTAATTGACAAAGTTAATTTTTTTTTAATCGAAAATATAAATTTACTGAAACACATCCGACGTAAGACAAGAAAACAAGTGCAGGGTAGAAGAACATCATGAAAAGGGCGAGCAAAGTCTTTACAAAACCGGTGTAATTTTGAGTGGTTTTTTTCGTCTCTTTGACATTGTTCTCAGGCAGGACTGTCACATCTGAGTCACTGTCTTTGAGTCCTTTGGCATTCTGATTTTTCTCAAACTGAAATTAATTAAATATCTCTTTTATAAATATTTTCAACAATACTGGCTTCATAAATCAAATTATTTCAATGAATTCTAACACTCCAAAATATTAATCCTGACCTATTAATAAAATTTGGTTTAATATTTTTGATATTATTACAATTTTACTATGATATATAGATTATATGGGAGGATCGTTTGGAAAATTAATTTTTTTAAATTAGTATGCCCCTATTAATAATAATAAAGGGTTCAATTATTTTCATTTGCATACACAATATTTAGTAAAATTATAACAGGATCAAAATCAATTTTTTAAAATACTATTCAGTTTCTATATTGTATTAAAAAATAATAACTGAAGTGTTCCCAATACTTATGAAAATTTTGAAAATGAAAACAAAAAATAACGATCCGGTGATAAGTTATCTTATTTATTTAAAGATTAATCGTCACTTTATCAAGATATAAACATAATGTTAATAGTTAATAATTCACCTCGTCTTTAAACGTACTGCGTGTTAATTTCCTCACTGAGGTCATCATGTCAGTAGCAACTTCCTCGAATTTTTGCACACTGCTTCGAACGACCTCTTCGACCATTTTTCTGTCAGGCGTTAGAGAATCCCGAATTACTTTAAAAAAAAAAATTAATAATTTATTTCTCAAATATAGGTACAATACAATACAAAAAAAAAAGTATCTCACTGGACCCCTCCCTTGACAGCATTTGAGGATGCTTCAAGTATACAAGATATATAAAGAAAGAGAGAAAAAGTTATTTAAAAAAAAAAAAATAGAATATAACGGTAAAAACACAAATATTGGGTAAATAAACATGTAAAAGAGAACAAAGCAAGACAAAGGGGAGCAAATAAAATATGAACAATTGTTAAGAACGAATTAGAATTTTTAAAAATTGAATTTATGTATTAGTAAGTATCTAATGAGTGTAGAAATGTGTGGTGATTAATGACGGTTAGTCGATATTTATTTAGAAATCGTGAGATGCGGTCTGGTGTGATGTAGGTTTCAGAAAAACATTTTCTTTATCGTGCCAACGTTTCGATCTTCATTGAGATCATCTTCAGGGCTGGGATTTACAAACATTGTTTACATATAACAATTACATTTTGGATGTGGAAAAGTGAATTTATACAATGCAAAATATATTTTTTATATATTCAATCAAAGTATTTCTACTCACTCAAAGTGTTTGCCTTCTGTGTAATTGTGCCATTCTTGCGTGTCGTGTCGAGACGCAGCCAGTGAGATTTTGCTATTTTGTGTTTATATACGTTGGATTTTGAAGGAGTGGGGAAGGAAGTCGGTATAGAAAAGACATTTTTGTATAAGGCATCGGCTTATTTGAGGTGAAAAGAGCCGACGAAGGGAAAAAATCCACTTTTCCACATCCAAAATGTAATTTTTATATGTAAACAATGTTTGTAAATCCCAGGCCCTGAAGATGATCTCAATAAAGATCGAAACGTTGGCACGATAAAGAAAATGTTTTTCTGAAACCTACATTACACCAGACCGTATCTCACGATTTCTAAATAAATATCTAATGAGTGTTTAGCAATACGAGTCGAGTTGAGAAATGAGCTGGGATAAAAAAATAATATACATTACTATAATTTTATTTTTAATATAATTATAACACTAGTGTAAGAATTGATACTCATAAAAATCCAGCATGATCTCATTATATATTATTGTGTTTTTATTGTTGTTACATAAACATAAATAAGGAATAACTGCTTTATGTTCATTGGATATTTTTTAAATAATTTTCTTAATAACTAACTAGTAAACTTTTTTTTTAATATTGATTTTAATAAGTTCAAACTTTGGTAGTTATTAGCTAGAATAAATGTACTTGTTAAATTGTTCTTTATCTTGATGTATTTAATAATAAAACAACATATATAGCAGTAATAGAAATGTCAAATTCATTTTACAGCTTTTATAGACCTGTAAAGCCATTGGGGCAATGGCTCAGGTACAACTAACGATTTATCCAAATCAGGCTTTATCGAATATATCATGACTCAGTTAGGTTAAGATATTTACAAATGTAATTTATTGTACATGTAAAAATATTGAACGTTAAGCGTATTTTTGCCAGGATTGTTGCGAGTACAGATTCACTGTGATATTTGTCACCTTCTCAGGGTAGTGAATCTGGTATCAAATTGGTTCTGTGGTCCAACCATCACAGCATTTATCTTTCTGGACTATTTCAAAATAACAAAATGTATGCAATATTTTCTAATTTTATATATATCTTTGGGCTAATTCACTAATTATTTGTCCACTATTGTATTTCAAGTGTAAATATCCGGAATTTGTTGGTTTATTTATTTTTCTTTTTTGCCTTATGCTTTTACGTATTAGCCAGATTCTATGTAGTGTGTATAGATTATACTTTTGGGGAAAGAGTAACATGAAAGTTAATTCTAAGTGTGTAGAGATTAGTGACCGTTAATCGATAGTTATTCAGATATCGTGAGATGCGGTCGGGTGTGATGTAGGTTTCAGAAAAACATTTTCTTTATCGTGCCAACGTTTCTCGTAGCACTCTCAACACGACACGCAAGGATGGCACAATTACACAGAAGACAAACACTTTGAGCCCTGAAGATGATCTCAATAAAAGATCGAAACGTTGGGACGATAAAGAAAATATTTTTGTGAAACCTACATCACACCCAACCGCATCTCACGATATCTGAATAACTACTGTTAATTCTAAGGGAGACAGTGAAAATCGAGCCCATGGCTGCAAGGTCTACGAGCCGAGAGCATTTCACGCTCACTGCTCGACTACCACGGTCTCAAACCTATAAACTAAAAAAATTCTGTTATGCCAGAGTTGGTTATTGTTCGAGGGAAATTGTTCGATGTCACATTGCCAGATCAGTGGCTCTGGTATCTCAATAATCACAATTAAGCGAAAACAAAATTTTAGAAAATTGATTAGATCATTAAGACACATTAACTACAAGCAACTTGGACATAACATTATTCGTGATCATGTAAGAAATAAAAAATTTGTATAAATTTGTATTGTGTATTTCTGTTGGATTAAACTTGTTCTAGATACTGTAACAATTTGAAATTTAAAATTCTTTTTCGACAGATTGTACAGATCACCAAATGAAGCTAGTGCTGCCTGTTTTTTAACACTAACTCTGTTTCCAAATGCAGTAACAATTATATTTGAAAAATTACAATTGCCCTCTTAAATCCTTTTTTTGAGCTTGTTACTGATCAGTCAACACAAGGAGATCTCACAAATTATTAAATTTGTTGCTAAATATTACAAAAAAAAATCATAATATTATGATTCCTTCATAGCCATACAGAGAAATTGACCATTTTACGATACTTTTTTATTAAATTCTCAAATAAAATTCCAAGAGGCTACACAGGGATTGAAATCCACCACCGAACACAGATTAAAATATTAAATATTTAACACACATTTTGGAGAGAAAAAAAGATAGATTCTTACGCTCAATTTTCTTGAGTGCGTTGGCCACCTTTGACGGTTTTGACGGTGACTTGGACTTCGCATTACTCCTAGCCACCCTCTCAGATTTTCTGGTAGGCGACTTCTCCTTGTACGGAATCTTTTTCTTCGTTTTCTCCGACTTGTCTTCCTTCTGAGACCGTGACTTAGACCTGGACCTTAAAACCGCTTCATACCTCGAAGGCGATTTCCTCAAGCGTGATCTCTCCATATCTAGTTTAACAAATAAAAAAAAAAATATAATAATTGAATTATTGTTATTATTGATATTATTTAACTGGATCTTCTTGTGATTTTAGTTTCTGTTTTAGTTTATTATGGAATTTTTTTTTCTTCCTGGACAACTTCCAATCGGCAGGTTTAATTTATTAATAAAGACCCACGTGGTTTTTTTTATTCGAATAAAGCCTCCTTTTCGGCCTGAAAATAGAACCGCGAGACCCGACAATTATTAATAGAAGCGAAGCGTACCTCCGAACCGCTGAGGTTAAGGGCCTTTGCCGCGTCGAACGCAGCGAAACCCGGCCCCCGAGGCTAAACGCAGTACAAAACGGCGTAGTTCAAGAGTAAAAGAGGCAAAAACGAAATATTGAGACTGTCGAAACTCACCGTAAAATGTTACACAGATTTACACGGAGGATCGTTGAGTCGGCGACAAAGAGACGCTACACAGGGACCGACGCTCAACGTCCAAAACAACACAAACATTCCCGACTTAACGGTAGGTTGCAAGTTCTTAACCGTTGAAATTACCCTCGGAAACCCCCTCCAGCTAACAACGCCTCTTCTATTACAAATCTACGTGTATTCCCTTACTAAACTGCCTTTTTCTTTATTGAAAAAGTATTTTTTCAGCCCTAAAAACTGTCATTTCCTTCCAACTGCGAGCACTCGATCTTTTCGTAATATTAAAATAAGAAGACTTATATTTGCTTATATCTGCTGTTACGCAATCAGTCTCATACATAATGCGGGATAATTTTCAAACCTCTAAGGCCAACTTCTGCTATTATGTACACAATTAAAAAGATCAATGTTAGTTGTTAGAGCTATTACAGCAAACTTTGATCATATTGATTAATATTATTTGGCTGATCAATTAAACAAAGAAGAATCAGAATTAACCTGATTTTTCCCACGTTCTGCATTAAACTGCTCATAAATGAATAGGGTTATTGCCAATTTTATAATATTTACTTTCCCTAGCATTTTTATTATAAATTGCATTCAAATTTAATAATGATTAAATAATTCAATTATTTTATCTTTACTTAAGAAAAAGTTAATTAAGAGATTTTGAAAAATAAAAGGTTTTAATTCCAAAATTTTGTTTATCGGGCACAATAATTTTTTTTTTTAAACAATTAATACCGTGTAATAAGTAATACCCACATATGGCACTCTCAACACGACATGCAAGAATGGCACAATTACACAGAAGACAAACACTGAGCCCTGAAGATGATCTCAATAAAGATCGAAACGTTGGCACGATAAAGAAAATGTTTTTCTGAAACCTACATCACACCAGATCGCATCTTACGATTTCTGAATAATAATTCATAGTATACAATATAGGACCAGCAGTCCTTACTGGTGATACATTACATTTTCATTGTGAAAAATATTGGCACATTATTTTTGTTATTTAGATTGTTTAATTATCATGATGCAAATTTATCTCATCAAAATTTACAAAAACTACCAATTTTTCCATCCCAGTGATATTTTATACTTAATTAATTATACACAATTTTTTTTCGAAATGAAAATTTTTTGTCACAGGCGGGATTCGAACCCACGACTTTTCGGCTCAATACGCCGCTGCTCTACCACTTGAGCTACCGTGACTGATCGCCCATGCCACAAACTTCTCATTTCGACTACCTGATTTTATTCTAATTATAAGCAAATCGCGGCTTCATATAGAAACACTTTGTATTAACGATTATACTAGATTAGCGGGACTGTGTACGATTCACAGGTGTGATTCTAGATTAATACTAATTTTTATCAGCTTCTATTAGTATAATCGTTAATAAAAAGTGTTTCTATATGAAGCCGCGATTTGCTTGTAATTAGAATAAAATCGGGTAGTCGAAATGAGAAGTTTGTGGCATGGGCAATCGAAGTCACGGTAGCTCAAGTGGTAGAGCAGCGGCGTACTGAGCCGAAAAGTCGTGGGTTCGAATCCCGCCTGACACAAATTTTTCATTTCGAAAAAAAATTGTGTATAATTAATTGAGTATTTATATAATTAATAGAAGCTGATAAAATTTAATATTTTATACTTATTTTGTAACTGTGATAAATAAATACCATTATTGTTAATAACATTTGCCTTTCTAGTGACGTAATTATTATTTTTTAAAAAATGAGACAGATGAAGCATCCTAATTAACAATATGCTCTTTGATTTTCACAAACTTCGCCCAATTTATGCATTTAGATGCTAAACCGGTTTTGATTTCTCCATTGGAGCGTAAGTTGAAAAATAGATCACGTTTATCTCAATAAAGCATACGAAGAAACCTTCAGCACATTTTCTATTGTCATAATTTTTTTTATTAACTTTATTAACACTGCCCCAAAAAGAAAGATTCATTAACGACTGAAGAAACTATAAAAATTGTATATTATAACAATATTCAAACATATTCTTTTTACATTGTAAAGTTTATAAAATACAAACAGACATAATTAGCCGAAGCCATTAGCTGTTAAATTTTTTTATATGTTTCTTACTAAATTTTTTATTTGTTCATTTTGAGATAATATGCTAAGCATGCCAGAACTTACAAGTAACTACCACATTCCTCATCCTAATTCTGTTCTTATTCGAAATTAACTTTTTTAAAAATCATGTTCTTAATTTGTGATTTTTTTTTAAATTAAATTAATTTATTAAAACTGATCTTATTAGACCAACCATTAATTTTACAATAATATTATAGAATAAATAAATGTTTACATTCTTATAAACCCATTGGTACAATAAGATTTACATTTCACTATTCTTTTTTAACTACACAAGTTCATATGGCTTTGTTCTTTTTAATCTTCTGACCATGTTTTGGTTATGTAAGAATTTGGTCGCTTCCACATTCTCATGCTGGCTGAGGCGAGCCTGGTGTTTGGCGGCAAATCTTTATATTTCCGCCATGACTTCAGGGATCTTAAGATCCCTGTATGTCCTTATTCCTTATGTACCAAGGTGCATTGACCATGTTACGTTTTACACATTTTATTTTGGAGTGTTTGTATGATTTTGATATTGCTGTGTTTGGTACAAAGCCATAGTTGAATACTGTATGTCCACATAGGCTTTATGACTTTTTTATATAATAATATTTTATTTTGTATAGCAAGATTGGAGCCACGTCCTATCAACCAGCATAGTTGGTCTATACCTTAAAACTATTTCTGTCCTTTTTGTCCTTTTTTTTCTTCACGTGTTCTTTCCATCTCAGCTTGGCAACTAAGGTCATTCCCAGATATTTAGCAGTATTGCTGTATAGTATATAGTTCCATCGAACATGGTCCACCTTTTTGTTTGTAAAGATTAGATGAACTGATTTAGCTTGATTTTCCATTTTTTTGTCCATTCGTTTATCTTATTACATGCATTTTGGAGGATTTTTGTTGAATGGGTGATAGTCAGTCCAAGTGATATCACCGTCATCTGCAAACGTTGCAATTTTTACTCCATCTATTTTTGGAAAATCGCTGGTGTATAACAAGTAAAGCAGTGGGCCTAATATGCAACCTTGTGGCACTCCTGCATTTATTGTTTTTAATTTTGAATATTGATCTTCTTGTTTGTCTAACAGTCTGTCAGTTAGGTAGGAACTGATAATATCGACATACTGCTTTGGTAGCATAACTTTTAGTTTATTGATGAGCCCTTCGTGCCAGACCTTGTCAAAAGTTTGTGAGACATCAAGGAAGATAGCAGAACAAATTTGTTTTTCTTCAAGAGATTTTTCTATTACGTCCATTACTCGGTGAATTTGGTCTATTGTTGAATGTCTTGTTCGGAATCCAAATTGGTGGTCAGGAACGATTTTCTTTTTTTCTACGATGTGCTTTATTCGTTTTAATAATAACTTTTCGAAGAGTTTAGACACTGTTGGTAGTAGCGAAATTTGTCTATATGATTTGACCTCATTCGCCGATTTTCGTTTTTTTTTTTTATTTTTTTTTTTATCATAATGACTTCTGCAAATTTCCAGATGCTGGGAACATATTTCAGTCTGATTGCAGCATTAAATAGGTATGTTAGTTTAACTATACTTAATTTGTGATGAGCAAATATTAAATCCTCAATAAAAATATTAAAATTTATAGAATATTTAATTATTTTTTATTGAGACGCTCAAGTCTATTTTTAGCTGCAATATAATCAATTTATTTGATATACAACTGAGCTCACACACAGTTGAATATTTCTTACAATATGCCTGTAGAAACAAAAAATGAATATAAGGTAATAAAAAAACACACATAAATAGTGAAATTTATTTTGAAGACAAGTAATTACAGAAATTTATAAATCAAAATTAACTTTACCCATGGAAATTATGATATTGTTTTCTTCAATCATTTAACACTAATAAAAAAGAAACAACGTAATTGCTTACGATTATGGAACAGGTAAAATTTATTTGCACAATCAGTGGATAAATGCTAGTGAAATGAAACTACAGTTTCTATAACTTCAAATGCAAAAAAGTCCTTTATTTGCATTTGGGTAAAATTAAAGTTCTATTTAAATATAAATCTATTGACTAAAAAATGGTTCTAGCTCTAGAAAAATAATACCAATTATTGACTAATTTTAGTATCTAAATAAAATTTGAAATTTTAATAAAATGTACCTTCGAATTTGGTCATTTGATATAAAAATGTTTATTCTATGCAAAATAGAAAAAAAATGTATGGAAATTACATCACCTCATTGTAGGCACACATTTCACAATTAGTAAAACAAGACATTAAGCTGCTCATTATTTTTGTAATACATTCAACAATTTTAAGTATTTACATAATTATATTGCAAAAATCATTTTATCTTCTGACATGCAAGTTACGGCAAGCAACTTGGACTAAATTGCGACAATTTTGCACATTGAAACGTCTCATTTGTAAAAATAGACCCATTTATTTACAAAATTAGCAGTTAATTGTACATTTTAATAAATTACTTTCTTAAATTTACGAGAGAACAAACTAACGATACGACTTAGGGCAGGAAATAAATACAACAAAGTGAGAAGAATAAAATTATAGACACAAATTAAAAAAATAATCTTCACCAAATTCACTTTTGGATTATATACAAATTTTCCGAAATAAATTTAAAAATCATAATTTTATAATTTTATTTTTAATAGACATATCGAGTTGTTATACAATATATACACGAACGACTTAAACCGCTATATACACATTTTTAAATATCGTATAAATTACAAAGACAGTGTCTCCCTAATCAATTTTTTAACTGTTGATCCTACTGAAGATGTAGTCGGGCCAGATGTAGTGAATGACAGTTTAAAAAGATAAGGCTGAATATCTGGGTAAGTGGTGTCAAATATTAAATCCAGTTCTGATTGATTTGGCATTTTTGGCACATAATCATGCCGGTTCATCACCTCAGCGACATAAAGTATCTTTTCTGTTAAAAGTTCACCCACCTTTTCCCTGAAGAGTTGCCTTTCGTGCTCGGTATTCAGTTTGATAAGTTCTAGCCGCAAATTCCAGACCTCCCAAGGTATGCATTCCGATTGAAACGGCCATCTCGTTTTCTTTTTCTGAAAGAATTCAAGCGAAATCTGTCCCGAGCCAGGTCCGTCGTTCCCTCTCAGCGCTTCCGAAAACCCAGAAATTTCCTTTTTCAGGGTCCTGTCCAAGTTGAACGATGAACAGCAGACATAGGTGAAGTCGATGAAATCACAATCAACATCTTCGTAGCCTACTGTTCCCACTGAGTAACTCCCTTCTTGTTTGTAGCTGAACTTCCCGAGCGACCGATGAAACAATACTGTATGGAAAATGCTCGCCACTGCTTCATCGACCTGGTGTCCTTCCACTTCCAATTCAAAAGTCTGCGATCTCGTATTCATATTTTCTCTTATCCATGAGTGCGATCGCATATGAATACATTTCTATGTTTCTGGTATAATTTTCACAATACTTCAACAAATTTGTTAATCTCAATTATTTTAAAATCCATTGTTGCATTTAAAAACTATGTTAGATCTTGTTTGGTGTAAGTATGGGGTAAAAATTAAAAAAACCTAAATTTTAAAGGTTGTGGACTCCTTGGGCCCATGATCGATCTAGTCCCCCAGCTCTAAAACAGAACAAAATGTAAAGGATTAAAATATATAAGATCAATTAATAGATAAGAAAAAACTCTTTTTTTTGATAAATTTATTTATTCTCTTGTTTACAATTTTATATATAATCTTTACTGACATTGATCTAATTAATCAAAAGATAAAATTAATGTATCAGAGGGAATTTGTTCTCATTTTATTCGTAATTGTCCTGTTTTTAAAAGTGGTTTGTTTGCTGTCCTTAACAAGGCCAGAAATGGTCTCACCAAGATATAACACAACGATTTATATAAGCTCATTTCCAAGAGAGTATAATACCTATATCCTATTTTTAATATCTTCTACTTCAACAATGCATCAAATAGTTTATTTTTAGAGCATTGCCCTTTTTCCACAAAAACCAAGTTTCTAATAAATCTAATCTTTTTGTTCTCCAATACAATAAGATCAGGATCAAAGATTAGCTTATGTTTAAAAAGCAATAAAATAATCTTATTTACAGTTGCATTTGTATCATTTGTGTTTGTCATCATGCATTATATTTTAGGTACAATTAAACGTCAGATTTGAGAGTTATATTTATATCTTTTGTATATGCCATATGGACGCTAAATATAAATCCATTTTTGATCTGGGACAACCACTCAGCGTTATTAATAATTATTCAGGCCATAATTTATGTATCTGTCCTTTGCAAACAACTGAAACAATTTCTTTTCTCTCACAAACAGAATTTATTATTACAATGCTATTTGATCTTTGTTCTGAAACTATTTTTCATTACTACATTTTTTTTAAACCATTTATGTTTAGTGGTCTAATTGACCAAATTACTTATTTCAATTAATTATTCTTTTTATAAAAAGTTAGTGTCACAAGCGGGATTCGAACCCACGACCTTCGGTTCAATACGCTGCTGCTCTAACCACTTGAACAATTGTGACTTGAAAAATTGTAAAATGTGGGAAAATTCAAAAGGTTGTAGGTTGAGATGGGTAGTTGGTGTCCGAGTGGATCGAAGTAAATCATTAAAAAATTTTCAAATTCATAAATCATATTTTCAAAATATGTTCAGCATAACTGGCTTCAGAATAAGAAAAAAGTTTTTACCTGTAAAATAAATCTCACGGCCTTTATAAAGTTCTAAACCTTAAATGAACTTTTAAACATAATTTTTTGATAAAATGCTGCTTCATAACAAAATCCAGAATATAGACATTTACGTGTGCAAACAAATCGTCTTCTATTAATGCTAATTTGAGAAAAAAAAATCAAATCTAAATGTAACGTCAGCCAAGCAAGGTTTTAAGCTGTTTTTAAATTTGTCGATAATAGTTTTACGACAAATTCACCAAAATTTCAAACTATTACATTACAATAATTGAAATAAACTGTTACAGCCAGGTACTACAGTACCGCTATGATAAGGATATAACAACTAGATAATCACATAAATCAATCTAGAAGTATATAGTGTGAAACATGGTTAGGTTTGCATGGAAATGAATGGAGAAATGCCAAAAACTGTCCAATAAAACCAGTTCTCATAGGCAGACCAGGATGTGATATAGCCTCAGCAAATTCAAAGGAAAAGTTTCTAATACACATTTCAGCCTTGTATATCGTTGGGACATTGTGAACTTTGTAAGCATCATTACAATGATACGGTCTGTAATAATTAAGCCATGATGTATTCCTAATATATTGAAGTCTGTAGTTGCCTTGAGAAAGATTTTAAAACTATTTTCCCGTTGTTGCACAGAATTACATTTATATAATGCTTGCAAACCGCTCTCTATTAGCCAAGCTTTAAAATTAAATTGCATAGTGCTAATTTCAGTAAACAACAAAAAGAATAGATGTTTGATATAGATTCGTACTTTTCTAAATTTTTGCAGCTAGTATGGATAAATATAATTCACTAACAATAAAGACGTACATACTACAGTAAACAGGTCTAGTCAAGAAGATCATGGAAGAACAACAGACCAAAGAGATGAATGAGTTCTTTACTTTTTCACAAGAATGGGCAATATTTTAGCTTCAAATCAAGGAGACTTTTCAGAATGAATTAGGGATATCTCAAATTATTCAAGGACTAAAAGACAATTAGTATAAAGAAATTAACAAGGATGGCAACAAGTGACAAGATAGAGAATAAATTCATGTCTTGACTCTGTAGACACAAACTTTATATATAAAATGTTTTTACAATTTTCTTTTTGCAACTTAAATGAATTTTCAGCAAAGACCACTACTGGGATAATTATAGCGTCCTATTATTGCATTTTTGTATACAGCTGTCATGGGTTCGATTCTAAGCATTGCCCTTGGAAATTTACATGTACATTTGAAAACGTATGGTAGTTGATCTGTAATACCCAGCAAGTAATAATAAATAAAGCACGCAACAGATATTATTTTGTGTTGTTACTGAACAATAGGACAACCACAAGTGATGGAAAATTACAGAAATGCGTCAAAACCAGCGAAAATACATGAACAAGCAACAAATAACTATATTATTAAGTCCCATTAATTGTCAACACACGATGATCATGAAACAACAAACATTGTAAAATTAATAAACAAGTATCAATTATGGAATTGTCCCAGAGTCTGTATTAAGTATCATAAAAGTGACTAATTAATCAAAAAAGTCTTAATAATAGATAAATTGCCACTCAGTAGAAACAAAAGATTTTGTCGTCATCGAGATTGTTGTATTTCTCGTGCCGTGGATTCAAATAAATTCCAATTCTACAAGGAGTTGAATCATTCACTAACTCCTTGCAATGTTTTTTCTGCTCCGGTAAATGATGCTCCGTTCTCTTTTTTCGCTGGTGGTTTAAAATTCGAGGGGAGTTGTTGTTCCTGAATTTCAGGCCTTGGGTTGGGGGTAGTGCCACTGCAGTGTGCTCTCTATGCAACTCAGGTGGTCGTGAGGATGCATTTTGTTTTCTCCTAGATGGTCGGTCCTTAACGAATTGAGGTTTCTGTAAGTGGGTAAGGGTTTTCTGACGAGGGAAGAGCTTATAGCCCTTCTGAACGGCTCGTATTGCCGGGGTCTTGTTGATTTTGCTCAGAAAGCCTGGTTTTACAGATATGAATATATTGGAATGTAGGGAATTAATTTTCTGTTCGACTTATTTTGTTTCCTTTTTTGCTCCCGCATATAATTTCTATAGTTATTCAGATATCGTGAGATGCGGTCGGGTGTGATGTAGGTTTCAGAAAAACATTTTCTTTATCGTGCCAACGTTTCGATCTTTTATTGAGATCATCTTCAGGGCTCAATAAAAGATCGAAACGTTGGCATGATAAAGAAAATGTTTTTCTGAAACCTACATCACACCCGACTGCATCTCACGATATCTGAATAACTATTGATTAACGGTCACTAATCTCTACACATATAATTTCTATTTTGTGGGCTAATAAATGCGAATTCTGTTTGCCGGTGGAGGACCCTTTGTGAATTGGAATCCTTGCTTTGGTTCTTTGAAGTGTCATTTTTATTATTTTCAAAGTTTATCGCGTTTCAATTTTGTAATTTGAAAATCCTGTACATAATTTTAACCTCTAAAGTTGAATTGTAAATTCTCCTTTTCTTATAATTACATATGTATATTCTTGGAATAGTAATGCACTCCGAACTCTGGCTGACAGTCTTAATACCATGCCATAATAATACTATGTTTTTTATTTTTAACTCTAAATTTCTTTCATTTTGTACATAAAGTATATCTATCTATCTAAGATTTTTTCGAACATTATAAATTGTTTGTCATTGGGAGCAGTACTGGAATCACAACACAGATAATGGTACAAATCGGTGGCAGTAGTGGGACAAATGGGAAGATACAATTTCACTAAGCAAATCTCAATATCCTGTTAAACAAATTTTTACATTGTTATATGACATAAAAAAATATGGACCTTAACAATCATGAGCAATTGGTGCCAGTAGTGGTCTTACAAGGCAAACACTTATTTGCTAGGTAAGGGTCATCTAGGTAATCTGTAGACTCAAAATCTAAACTAGGGTTTAGCTCTTTAAAAGTACATAAAAAGTCAAAAAGGACCTTTCAAATGTCTTGCATTTAAAAAAAAAAATCAAAGCTTAAAAACTGGCTGATGCAACTTTCATTCAAGATAAATCTAAGATTAAACAATAACAAAAGTACAAATTTGTTACAGCGGTAGGATCATAAGAGAACAAACACGCTAGCCAAGGATAATCTATGATATATCTTATATATAAATCGGTATCGGGTATAAGAAAACTGATATTCAAGTTTAATGGTATCAAAAGAAATCTAATGTGATATCAGAAAATCTAAACAAATCAAGGTGCAAAAACTGGTTAACTCATTACTTCCACTTTGGAGAAACAAGTGAACACCATTTAAAGGTGGCTCCAGACATGTGGGATTCGCTGAGCAGCAATATTCAGTGCTTGCCATGCTCAGCTAGTTGTTGGTTTCCTTGTTCACTTCAAAGGCACAAACATTCGTGATGTAGCCGAACTTAAAGCATCCACTGTACTGTACGGAAGCAACTATAATTATCAATCAACACTGCCATTTATTTTTCAATACAAAACAATTTCTAACTAGATATATTGATGAAAGAACATCATAGCATTATTTCTGTTGGAAATGGATTGGCCCAATGTAACTGTTTTGTAATCTGTACCAATAATTTGGAACTCTTCCAAATCACACATATCGGAATCAGATTTTTGATAGAAACAGATCAAAAGTAAGATGGGCTAACAATAACCTGTGAATGATTTGTGACCAAATTTGTGGCACACAAAGCACAAAGCAGTAACCGCAGCTGCAGCAATGACAGTTTCACTGTTATCCATATGATTGGTAGTAAGGAGATTCGCATGGCATTTGACAAATATATATTCGCTCTTTCTGCACAAACTGCATGTGTATATCATAGGAACACTATTTGGCGAATGCCAAAACAAGCATCTCAAGACTTGGCAGACGTTCGGCAGCAATCGGCATTTGGCGAACACTGCGTGTCTAGAGCCAACTTAAGGCACACACACTAAACAAATCATGGTCAATGAAAGACAGCCAACTGCTTCGTTGGCCATGATTTGCTTAGTGTGTGCCGGGCGAATCAGAACCAATGAAGTGGTTGACCTTGGTCAAGGTTCAGTCTTCTGGCGGTAGCATCAAAAGAGTTGACAGTGACTGCGAATTAACATGGCCGAATCCCTTGGTTCGATGAGGATGAGCAAATGTGTTCGGCCAATCAGTCTGATATTGTCTTTCGTCAGCCGAGATTTGTTCACAGATGACAATATGGGACTAGAGAACTGAACCTGAACAGAAGTAGCCTCACGTATTAACAGTGAAGTCAAAGCTATGTAGGAACTTCTTAGTATTCACTTGGTCTTATTCAAAAGTTACTGAGGAGAGCCTTTTAAACACAGCGACTTGTGGTACAATATATCCTAAGTGACCATAAAAACATGATAGTTTTTTTTCTTTCATCCATGATTTGATTTGTCTCAGAGACCCAGGGGTAATTTCATTGTCGAGTATTGACTATCCCAAGGGGTAAAACCAGATAATATGCCCATGTAAACTTGACGAAGTTAGTAAAGCTTCCATAGTCGGAGTTTGACGACGCAGGTATCATTTGTATCAGGTAGATACCTATTTTGAAAGGTAAACCAGATCTCTCAGACCTAGATTGAACGTGCGCTATATTTTCATGCGCTTCTAGACCCATGATGGAATTTACTAATACTTTTTTTGTGGGTCTATTTTAGTTTTCTAAATTTTTAAAGTGAATATCTATCTTGATATTTGCAGAGACAATGGACCAACCTGGCCGTTCAAGAGAACCAGCAAGGCTTTTATGAGGAAAGATCCAGAAAGAATTTTAAAATTTCTGATTGAACCCAGTGAGGCAGATGGTTTTGGCGATATTTCTGATGATGACGAGACCAAATCAACTATACCTACTTGTCTTCATTTTAGAAAAATTTATGGTTATGGGAAAGCTATAAAAAACAGATTATTTTATGTATTATTACAAGTATAAGGTATAATTTTAATGGTCAAAAGACTGATAAACGATAATGCTAAACTACGCATATGTACTTGATAAGTGGAAAAATTATTTTTGTTATAATAAAATTATTTTTCTGGAATATTTTAATCTTGAATTCTTCATCAGACCCTCAGAACAATAAACATAAAAGTAAATTATACAAAAAACTGAAAAATGGTGGTTAAAAAAACCAGTAGTGGGGTATGTCTGACCCATGACGGAACAAACTAACGCCCGAAGAACAAGGGAACGGTACGGGTTAAAAAGTTATTGTTTAATATTTAGTGTATTGATCTTTTTTTCACAATCTTGGGCTAACCAATGGGTTATTTATGCGAAGTGTCAATTATATTGAGGGAGAAATATTTTGACTGAAATATATAAATTATCTTTTAGAATATTTTTGGTAAAAAACGATAGAAGAGAAGGAATTTTTTTTATCTGTGTATAAAGAACCTTTTTGAAAAATGCAGGAAACCCCTGGGAAAACCGTTTTCTCTCTTTGTACGACACAGACGAATAACGACGTCAATTACCAATTCTTGTTCAAGGCAGGAAAGAAAAAGACTGAATTCAAAACCTGTTTGCAAATCGAGACCGAACGTCCACGCATTGGGAACGTGGTCCACGAACCGTTTCCTACAAAGACGAACATCCTTTACGGGTCTATACGTCAATTTCGACTTCTCTGTCGCCCCCGTACAAAGAGAAGAACAAAGACAAAAACGTCGAGACGCTGGCCCTGGCGATGAGTTAACAGACGTAAATAAAAACACACGCGAACACAGAGAACGATTATTATTATACAATTATTCAACCCATACTCACGCTATGAGACTGCGAGGAAATACTTCTCATTACAGTCTACTGACTGGAAAAAGGACAGTCTTCAACATTATTCTCCCTTCTCCTTATCGAGATAAATAAACACAAAAGCACCACGATTGGCCCAGTGTAAAAATGAGCATTTAATCGAAATTCCTCATCTTATAACTAATCTTTATTACAATAATTTTTATTATTTATGACAAGGATTTTTAAAACTTTTTCAACTCATTTAAATTAATGAGTTACTTTTAAAATGATGTCATGCGATCTACTGTAGACCGCCACTACTTCAAATCGCACTAACAATTTATATTGTAAATACCAAGTTTTAATAAATTGAGCTTCCTTTATCGCAAACAGAGTCTAACTCAAAAGAATGTTTATTAGTTTGAAGAAAAGTTGGTAACATTACAATTTTATCCGTTTCATTATATGTATTTTATCACTATATTCTTTTTTTTAACCTTTATTTTTACTAAAACTTGCTAATTTTTTGTTCCATTTTAAGTTAATTAATTTTCAATGGTTGGTCTTTTGTAATGTTCTTTTGTTTGTCTCTCCTGTTAGCTCTTAATCTAAGCATAATTCTCAGTTTTTGTTATTCTTTCAATACAAATCCATTGATTTATTTAAACATATAATCAATGACAATTAATTTTATGCCCTTTACTTTACAGTGATGTGCGCCATGTCACCGGTTAAACCGTTGTGGCCACCGATACCCCATCATTAATGTTTAACAATTGATTAATATATCTTAAATATATATGTATTTAAATTAAGTATTGCTAACAATTCATTAACACAGTCAAACTAAAAATTAAAACAGTTTTTAGCAGAATGTCTAATGAAATAAAACATCTCTTGATTCAGGAAATATCAAGACTGTGCCATAAAATAAACCAAAATGCGTTAGATATTTATATGAATAAGTTCATATTTTATCTCATACTTCTTACTTTCAGTATATAAAGTATGATATTCAGTTCATATTTAATATTTAAAAAAAAATTAATATTAAAAAATAATAATAATAAGCAGGCACGAACAAGATTTTACACCACATATAAACTATTAAATATAGACCAGAAAAATTTTAAGCTACTTAATGACCGCAAAAGATTACATGTCATTAATTTTAAATTTTAGAGCAAAACAACTAGAATTGAACTATGCAATGGTCAGAGGAAAGGCATGTGTGCACTTTGAATATGTCCCAAATAGAAGAAACATACCGTTTTATAGGAATCAGCCCAATCCTGAAAATTACAATGATTCAAAACAACACATCAAGAGAAAGAATTATTCTGCTCAATATGCCAAAAAATATATAGTTCACTATATAATACATGAATTATAATATAGAAAAATGTCAAGCAATGGATTCAATTATTAAACCAAATAAATAAATTATTGGTAATATTATGTGACAAATAAAACAAATTATTGCGTACAATATCAAATTTAGTATTATGAATTTAGTTATCATGAAAGTTTACCATCTTACATAAATATAGTTAATAATAATTGTTTGTTTATTTATAGTAGATATATCTGTACATAAATTAAAAACAGTGATGTTTTACTATGTTTTCACCAATTCTGTTGTACCAAAGCTTGCTAATTCTTTGTTGGTGCGATAAATTTGTGTTTTTTCATTTAAATATATGTTAATCTAGGTTTTTTTTTCTTAGCTAAATAGCAAAAAGTGTTGGATAATTCTCGTTAGTTTATACTGTACTCTGCTCATAATTTCCTTGCAGGTTAATGTCGGTTCAAAATATATGCTTTCTATTTGAATTTATGTTTTTTAAATTTATTCAAAGCTTTTTTCGGATGGAAATATAATTATTATTTATCATTTATTTATTATCGTAAATAGTTTGTCCTAGGCTGATTTTTGTCGTTCCCGCCTCGTTCTCTCTCTGTTGGCTGATCTTTGAAACCTGTTAGGAACTTAAAATCGTGTTAATAGAGGGGCCTCAAATGCAAAAAAAAAATTGTAAATGAGTTTTTTTTTTCCGATGTTATATTTAAAAAATCAGAACTTTTTTTTAAATTAGGCAGTTTAATTAAAGTAATAATTAGTTTTACTTCCCCATCCTCCGTTAAACGTAAATGTCACTGTCAATGATGATCAGCTGAGTTGGACTCTCAAGTACTGTTGACATCCCAGGGCCCAGGGTCCACGTGTTATGTTGACGATTTAAGACCGCTATTCCGTTTTTCTTAGCACTTGGAACTCAACTTCGCCGGACGCCTTTCCGGCATGTTTTGACTGCCCTTTGCTAGATTTTACAGCAGAGCGTCTCTTAGCATATTTAAGCATGGGGCAGGAGAATATCTTTTTAGGACTCGGCGTTATTTTGAGCATCGCTCTACTGAGTGGTGGTCACCAGGGTCTTCCGCCCGGGGTCAACCCTCAGCACTACCAGGTACAAGATCATGGAAATAAATTCAATTTTATGATATGTTTGTTGTTAACTGCCTATTTTAAAGTTTATACTCTTCTGGACAACTTGGCCATATGCTTATTAAATTTTAAGCGCTGTTATAAAGTTTTGTTTGTTGGTTGGAGGTTGTTCGTTGATCGTGTAAAGTCTGGTCATTTATGCTCATACTGCTAGATTTTATAGGTTTAGAATGACGTACATTTCTTTAAATGCACTAAGAATGCTTCTAATAGACTGAAAGTACCAAGTTTAGAGTCTTTGATCATCTGTTTAAATTGCCAGGGTCATCTTTGTTTTTCTTTCTTTCTCACACTGTTATTTATAATTTGTACCAAAATCGATTTTTTAATTTCTTGGTATAGATTTTTTGATGCTCCTTGGTAACAAGTTTATTTAATAAGAAGTTCTTTTCAGAGGATCTTCGGAAATCTTCCTCTTCCGAAGATCCTCTGAAAAGAACTTCTTGTATCCAGCAGGTCGATAATCTATTTTCATCGTTAAGTTTATTTAATGTTTTTTTTGTCTTGTGAGCCTATTTCTGCCACCAATTTGCAAAGAAACTATCATTTGTTTCTACTGAGTGAAAGTACTAAGTTTAGGTTCTTTGATCATCTTTTTAAATTGTCAGGATCATCTTTGTTTTTCATTTTTTCTCACACTGTTATTTATAATTTGTACCAACGTTGATTTTTTTAATCTCTTTGTATAGATTTGCTCCTTGTTTAACAAGTTTATGTTATGCTTTTTGTCTTGTGAGCCTACTTCAGCTACCAATTTGCAAAGAAACTATCGTACATTTCTGCTGAGTGAAAGTACCAAGTTTAGGGTCTTTGATCATCTGTTTAAATTATCTAGCTCATCTTTGTTTTTCTTTTTTTCTCATACTGTTATTTATAATTTTACCAATGTTCATTTTTTAATTTCTTTGTGTGGATTGGCTCCTTGTTTAACAAGTTTATGTAATGCTTTTTGTCTTGTGTACCTATTTCTGCCACCAATTTGCAAAGAAACTATCATTTGTTTCTACTGAGTGAAAGTACCATGTTTAGGGTCTTTGATCATCTGTTTAAATTGTCTGGCTCATCTTTGTTTTTTATTTTTTCCCACAGTATTTTTTATGATTTGTACCAAAATAGATTTTTTAATTACTTTGAATAGATTATAAATCTATGTATAAATTTTTTAGTAGCTCCTTGTTTAACAAGTTAATGTAATGCTTTTTGTCTTGTGAACCTACTTTTGCCCCCAATTTGCAAAGAAACTATCATTTGTTTCTACTGAGTGAAAGTACCAAGTTTAGGGTCTTTGATCATCTGTTTAAATTGTCTGGATCATCTTTGTTTTGTATATTTTTCCCACACTATTGTTTATAATTTGTCCCAAAATGGATTTTTTAATTGCTTTGAATAGATTATTTGGAGATCGTAAGATGCGGTCTGGTGTGACAGGTTCGGAAAAACATTTTCTTTATTGTGCCAACGTTTCAACCTTTATTGAAATCATTTTCAGAGCCTGGGATTTATAAATATTGTTTAAATTATACAAATATATGTAAGATGTGAGAAAATGAATTTATACAATGCTAGAAATTCAATTTGTGCAAAAGTAGGATTTTAATTTTCTTTTAAAGGTTTTAGGTTTACAAATTTCTTAGTTGCTACTTTTTTAAGTTTATGTTAAGTATGAACCAATTAAATACTGTTTGTGGTTGAGTGAAAAGTGTATGGCAGAATTATATACTTTGTGCAAAATTGTACTCTATAAATGTGGTTTTGTATAAACAATTAATTAAGGTTTTTAGTTGAGATAAAAAAGTTAATGGCACGCGCAGGATTCGAACCCACAATCTTCGTCTAGATACGCTGCTGCTCTACCACTTGAGCTATCGTGACCTCAATCCACTCGGACACCAACTTCCCATCTCAACCCCACCTTTTGAAAAATGGCAATTAGGAGGGAAAATTCAAAAGGTGGGGTTGAGATGGGAAGTTGGTGTCCGAGTGGATCGAGGTCATGATAGTTCAAGTGGTAGAGCAGCGGCGTATCTAGCCGAAGATCGTGGGTTCGAATCCCGCTCGTGCCATTAACTTTTTTATCTCAACTAAAAACCTTAATTATTGTAAGATATTACCTGGTCAAGCGGATCACGAAACTAGTGAATTTAATAAGTTTTGCATAAAATTTACCTACTGATTTACACTATCAAGTGATCTGTACCCATGCAACACTTTCAACCTCTTCAACATGGATTTCCATGCTCTACTTACAGAGAAAAAGGTCCGCTAATGGATTTTGATTTTCCCATGATTCAACACATTTTAATGCCAGCTTTTATCTTGTCTCTCTCACTGCAACAGTAGGTTTGAAAATCGTTTGCCAACCATTTTTTGATTTTGTCTCAGCGTAACATGAAGTATGTGGTAACATAAAATCTTACGACTTATGAATGTTATAGGTGACTGCAGTTTGTTGTTTTTATTTACAAACTACACACCTGTGTATAATTGAATGAACTACAAATTACTGAAAGCAACTGGATTTTTGTTTCATTTTCTTTTTTTTGATGGTAAAGGATTCTTAGATATATCAAGTGTATGTATTTAAAGAAGTTTAAAAAAAATTACGATTGTAAAAGTTCTTCCTTTTTTATTAAGTACTTTGGAATGAATAAAATCAAATTTCTATGAGATCTTTGGTAAAACTTTCGCCTAGAGTTGAATTTAATTAAAATATTTTTTAGCTATTATTTCAGTTTGTTTTTCTTTTTTAACAGCAAGGTATGCATCAAGTGCCACAGATGCAACAAGTACCTGTACAGCACCATCCCCAGCAAGGCGTACCAATGCAGCAGGTATAAATCTCTATAAATTAAATTTCCTTTTTAACAATAACGCGCATTCTTTTGCCACAGCAACCACAGATGCACATGCAACAACAACAAATGCATGTGCCACAACAACAAATGCACATGCAACAACCACAGATGCAGATGCAGCCCGGCCAACCGCAAATGCAGCATGTCCAGCCACAGATGCAACACCCCCAGCAGCAAATGCAGCATGGCCAGCCACACATGCAGCCAGCTCATGGCCATCACCCTGGACAACCACAAGTTTTGAATGTGGCCAACATCCAACACGAAAAGGAGTATGTTTTATTTATAAACATTAATTTAATTAACAGAAATACACTAATTATTCAAGAAGACACATTAATGATCATCTTTGATGTTTATCCTTGCTGTTTACTGTTTTGGTCTGTCATTGTTTTTAAGCGTTACTGTATTGGAACAACAATATTGACAACTTAAATTCACTAATTTCGTGGTCCGCTTGACCAATTAAATCATTACAATTAATTAAGGTTTTTAGTTGAGATGAAAAAAAGCTAATGGCACGAGAGTGATGAAAAATGGCAAAAAGGAGGGAAAATTCAAAAGTTTGAGATGGGAAGTTGGTGTCCGAGTGGATCGAGGTCACGATAGCTCAGGTGGTAGAGCAGTGGCGTATTTAGCCGAAGGTCGTGGGTTCGAATCCCACTCATGCCATTAGCTTTTTTTCATCTCAACTAAAAAGTCAGTGTCACGAGCGGGATTCGAACCCACAAGGTCACGATAGCTCAAGTGGTAGAGCAGCAGTGTATCTAGCTGAAGATCGTGGGTTCGAATCCCGCTCGTGACAAAACTTTTTATCTCAAATAAAAACCTTAATTTTTTGAAAGATATTGATTAGTCAAGTGAACCACGAAAACCATTGAATGACACTGACATTGACACATTGAAA
The DNA here is from genome assembly GCF_000648675.2 of Cimex lectularius. Classification (NCBI taxonomy): domain Eukaryota; kingdom Metazoa; phylum Arthropoda; class Insecta; order Hemiptera; family Cimicidae; genus Cimex; species Cimex lectularius. Next base: position 262,391 of record NW_019392785.1, on the reverse strand, counting down.
GACGTGAACTATGAGCATAACAACATAAATTTTCTTGACCTACATGTATTACAAAAACTGTCCACCTAAAAATGCAAATAACCAACAGCCACTGACAAGTCTTATTAAAATAAGTTGGTAAAATGGCAAAACTCGTATGAAAGACCAAAGTACTGATGACAAGCAGATCATGATAAAATAAACTAATCAAACTATGGTTTCATCACACCACATACCTCAAGAAGAATTCTCATAATTCAGTAATTCAAAGTAATAATTGATATTTTAGGCACATAGCTGAACACATGGCAGTTCCGATTGACACGAGTAAAATGACAGAACAGGAACTTCAATTTCATTACTTTAAGATGCACGATGCCGACAACAATAACAAGCTGGATGGCTGCGAACTCATCAAATCGTTGATCCACTGGCACGGTAAGCAAAACGATCATATAAGTCCAGCACGCTTTTAATTTGTTTGTCCGATGGTTTTCCTCGTCCCTTAACGCATGCATGTTCGTTTTCCTTGTGCTTTATCTGTGTTCTTAACATGTAGCAGAACAGGGCCATATCAACGAGGCATCAGGTCAAAAACCCGCCCAGCCGAAGTCTTTCAAGGATGAAGAATTGGTAAACCTCATTGACCCAATACTCTCACTGGATGACACTAATAGCGACGGTTTCATTGATTACCCGGAATTTGTGAGGTCTCAACAAAAAGCTGCAGCCTCTGCAGGAACACATTAGATTGATTAGTAATTCAACTTTCAACTGGGAGAATAGACTTAAAAGCCTTCACAAAAAATCTACTTAAATTTAAAGGAAAAATTACTTTAGCCTAGTTTTTAAATAAGTATATAAATTTCGAAAAAAACATGTACATATGTATCTTTCTTTTTTCATTTTATAAGAATAATCAGAGGCTGTATATAATGTGTTATGTGTCCCTCTGAAATTGTTTTAAATATATTTAACATTGTAATCTTATTTAAGTCAAAAGGGTGTCTGGGTTTGTAATTAAATTTAAATATTGGGGCACAAAAGCTCACATATATTGATAATAAGAAAATAAGTCTTGAGTGATCAACTACTGAAAGTGAATGGGTAACAAATAAATTATTTGTATGGTTGTGCATTTGATATTTTATTATTACCACCCTTTTCTTTTTCCTTTTTTTTCGTCCCAGTTCAGCATACAGAAATTATGCTTTGCATTTATTTTTGAATGATTTGTGTAGGTTTCAAATTTGTCAATGAATTTGTGAATGTTAAATTACACCATGGGATTGGATATTGTGCTTTTTTCCGAAAAGCTGTGCATCTTGTCAAGGGAATAATCCAGAGCATTTTGTTTAAAAAATGCGAATTTTTTTAATAAAATTGCTTATTTCGTGCTTGTGAATTGGTTTATTATCTGTTATTTTGGGTTTAAAGTTGTCGAGGTTTTGCAAAAAGACAGAGAAGAGAGTGAGAAAAGGGGAAAGAAAGAGAGAAAAGGAGAGTGGGAAAAAAGAAAGAAAGGTAGAGAGGGATAAGGAGAGAGAGAGAGAGAGTTGAGATAATAGATAGAAAAAGACAGGCATGAAAAGAAAGTGGGAGAAAAAGGTAAGTAGTTAGAAAGAGAAATATAGAGATAGATAAAAAGAAAGAAAAAGATTGATAGGGAAAGGGAGAAAAATAAAAAAAGAAAGAAAGAAAAAAGAGAAGCTAAGAAAGAGAGGCAGAGAGGGAAAATAAGGGGATAAAGAGAGATAGAAAAAGAATGTCTGAAAGGAAAATAAATGATAAATAGACAGAAAAAAAAGAGATAGGGAAGAAAGAGAAAGGGAGTGATAGAGAGGGAAAATAAAGGGATAAAGAGAGGAGAGATAGAATGATAGAAAAAAGATGTAAAGAAAATGAGAGTGAGAGAGATAAAACATAAGTAGATAGAGAAAGAAAGATGAAGGAAGAAAAAGGACGGGAAAGAAAGAGAGAGAGAGAGCAATAAAGAGATACCTATAAGTACATTAATAAAAAAAAGTGAGATGAGAGAGAAGAATTTCGTACTTTTGTTATGTAAACTTGTAACACTACATATTTTTGAAAAAGACTCATTTTAAATGTGTGGTGATTAGTGACATTAATCGATATTTATTGAGAAATCGTGAGATGCGGTCTGGTGTGATGTAGGGGCTCTCGACACGACACGCAAGAATGACACAATTACACAGAAGACAAACACTTTGAGCACTGAAGATGATCTCAATAAAGATCGAAACGTTGGCACGATAAAGAAAATGTTTTTCTGAAACCTACATCCCACCAGACCACATCTCACGATTTCTAAATAAATAAAAAACTCATTTTAAAGATGTGACACATTAAATTTACAAATCCTCTGCCAAAATCGTATAAACTAAATTCTGAAAAATAAATATTTACCCGATAAAGAGTGTTTTCATTAAATTAAAAAAAAAAATCTATACACCTTCACAAGAATAAAGTACATACATACACAGTTTGGATGTATAAAGATACAGTATTGACCTGTTAAATATTGTGTATAATACAGTGTTCGCCGATATACAAATAGCCATCTTTACTCAATACGTTGTCAACAGAAATAAAAATATATAGCACATAAGGCTAGAGCATTCAAAAATTCAGTTTACATCTTTTCTATGATATGGTATACAAAGGAACCACGGTGACCCGAGTTGGGTTGGGTGTCTGATTCTCTGTTCAAATCCCAGCATAGTACATGGCGTTTTAATTGAGAATCATATGAAAAAGTATTTTAAACTGTTGTGTATGTTAATCCCTCCTATATGACAAGAATTACTTTTACAATATACCTAGATTTAATTTAATAATGTTTGTATGAACACAAATACAGAGCACACATTCACAAATACACTGTTCCTACATACAAAAATATGAGTGTACTATACAAGAAGAGTAAATAAATAAATTTTAAAAATATACGTACAAATATTGTTTTATTATATATATTGTTTTATACAAATATTGTTTTATTATTAATATCTTTTTTTGAAAAGGTGGATCTTACAGTTTGAGAATATTCAATAGATCCAACTTTTCATACAATAACTTACCCAACCTTCATCATTTCCACAAATATTGTGTTCACTTATATGAAAATAAAGAGTTCACACAGAAATACATTGTTAATTTTTACAAAATACACAAAGTGAGGTAAAATTAGAATAAACAGTTGTAGTTTTAAAAATAATGAAACATTAATAGCTAACAAAAAAGCTTTTTTTTTTTTTTAAATTAATTTACAATAAAAATATGCTTTTCTTATTTTGTTTTCCTGTAACAATTGCATATGGCATTTGAATGCGACTAATAATTTATCTCTAATGACACTGACTAATCATCGTCAAAATTGTTAAACAGGTGAAAACAGTGTCCAGGAAATAGTGTCTGACGATGACTTCAGCTCAGCGATTGATACAATTTTGCTCAACGCGGATTTAGATAATGATGGCTATCTGTCGTATTACGAATATAAAACTTACGGAGAACAAACTAAATAAATATCTTTCGCAATTCTGTTGTTGACTTTTAAATTAATTCAATTTATTCTGAATATTTTAATTATGTTAATAAAGTTTCTTAATAAAGAGTTTTTTTTATTACAACATATTGGATATTAATAAGTAATGCATATAAGTAAGCGATATAGCATGAATATTGTGAAGCAGAATAATTAAAACAAACAAAAAACAATCTATCAACTTTATTCAAAACTTGATTCAAGCATGATTTATGTTAAAGCTGTTGAAATTTATTTTTGTTTAATGGCTGTTTATGTAATAAAATTTATATTTTTGTCATTTTTAGTTTAAAAAATACAGTTGTTTTTTTTCATACTGATAGTTATTTTGTTCTGAACAGGGGAGAATGCAAAGCAAGAGATGCAAGTTCACAGCGATGAATCCCTCGCATTTTTAGTCGATGATGTTTTGAAATCTATTGACAGGAACAACGATGGGTTTCTTTCCTACAGCGAATTTAAGACCTACTAGTCATTAAAATAAATAAATTTATGTTTAGCTAAGTAGTCAAGCTTTAAAATAAAATAGATTTTTAATTAATACTTATTTTACTCTTAAACATCTTCAAATTATCATTTCAATTAGGAAATTATTTTTGATTTGACCCATTTATCTTTTTTCGCATCTTTAAATCTGATATGTTGTACATTATATTTAACTATTACTCTGAGAATATTTGCAGCGTATTAAACCCATATAAGTGTAAGGTACAAGTCAGCCATATAACAGTACCTACAGTAAAAATAGAAATAACAGAAAAGTTGTGTATAAAATTTTTGAGGGCGTTGGTGGCTACAATGGTTTAAGCGTTGACACGGCACTCATCACTGAAAGGTAAAGAATCCCGGGTTCGAATCCAGTGGCCCTGCATTTGAACCTGACACAAATGTGCTTTTTTTCAAAACACCAGCACCCTGATATGGCCTCTCCTGTTGTGAACCATGTAAAAACATTTTTTCTGTTAGAAAAACAAAGAAGATTATAAAATTACCATGATATTAAAAAATTACATTTCAAAAGATTTATTTTTATTATTACTAACTTTTTAATTATTTTCATCAGCTTATTCTTAATTATATGATTACTCAATTAATTATACACAATTTTTTTGAAATGAAAATAAACAGGGAGTCAAAATGAGAAGTTTGTGGCGTGGACGATCGAAGTCACGGTAGCTCAAGTGGTTAGAGCAGCGATTTAGCTGAAAGTTGTGGGTTCGAACCCCGCTTGTGACACAGATTTTTCATTTTGAAAAAATTGTGTATTTTTATTATTATTTTAAATATCTATCTACCAAAAAATAAATAACGATTACTGTCGGTAATGCACACTTCTGCTACTTACAACAACCAGTTAAACTAATAAAAAAGATTTATTTCATTTAATCTATATCACACGTGCTGAAAATCAACTTTCGTAAATTGACTTTATCAACCAGACATATCAATTTTAACTTTTAACAATTTCAAAAATCAGCAATAGGAATAAATATAATAAATTAAATAGAATAAATTACAAAATTACGTTCCAAAAAAACGTAACCAAACAAGCTTAATCGATCGATATAACTCAAATATACAATATTTTCTTTGGTGATTGATCAGCCTTCTCAGTTTAAATATACTTTTTTCTTTCCAAAAGGTAGATTGGGGATGAGGCCAGGAAGACAGAACATTTATTTTCTCTACCGGCTATCCGTTATCCATACATGTACCTGTTCATATAATATAATGATTTTTTTCGAAGTCCTGATGAAGGCGATGTATTCTGCCGAAAGCTCAACAAGAAAATAAATGTTGTTTCTGTCTTCCTGGCCTCATCCCCAATCTACCTTTTGGAAAGAAAAAAGTATATTCAAATATACAATTTTTACCGTTCATTATTAAGCTTCATAAGCTCAATACAATTTTTTAAAAAATTAAAATCTACGAGATATTAGCTTATTTTTGATTAAAACCACATAATGTCTTTTACATTCATTTTTATTTCTGAAACTGGTATAATTAAATTTAAAACGAACTCAAATATTCATTCCAATCACATATGCATGTTTATTATATAACACTATTTTAACTTTATGGAGCACAATATTTGCTAATCTGGTATAATGCTCATGATAGTAATACTTTGTCTGTTTATCAGTTAGAAACATACGGGAGCCAACAGCCAAGAAAAACAATTCCTCAATAGAAAATACGCCTAGTTCGTCAAATAATAGGTCAGTATGATACCGAGGGGGTTGGATAGATGATCTTGAGTAAGGTTATATGAAAGACGTTCAATTGCTCGATTACACTTTTATTGGCATTTCCCAAGCAATAACCCCATAGCTAAGCAATGATTGACATAATGAATAATAAACTATCCGTAGAGACTTTAAATTCAATACTTGTCCCAACTGTTTGAACTTGTAAAAGAGCTTTCTAATTTGTATGTGGTAAATTAATCTAACACCACACACCAAATAATCTTAAACCAGATTATAACTGTAGTCGGTTGATAATAAAATAACCTCAAAAAACTCTTGGAATGTAGCTAACTGAATTTATTTTCTGTCTATAAATGATGGCCTAGTTCAGTATGCAAACAATTTATTGCAATTTATTTTTTACTATATGATTATACATATTTAGATTTGTTATTTATGCAATATGAGCCTTACATTCAACTACCCAAGGTGACAAAATCATTAAATCAGAAAGAAAAATTCAGGAACTATAGGGGGAATTGAACCCATGCCTGTGCTGTCTTTGCCAACCCAATAGTCTGACAATAAACCACTCAGCTGGTCTATAAATGTATATTTGTATGATACCGCTATGAAATACGAATCAACCTAAATCAACATGGCAAAAAGCTATAGGGCAAAGAACTTGCACTAGAATGTAAGAACCTTTTTTATTTAAACATATTTGAATTATTAATAATAATAATATGGATTTTTATACAATAAAACAAAATACATATTTTAAAGAAAACCTTTCTTGTTTGAATATGAATCCATAAGAAGAGTTGCAATATAAAATTATTACGCTTCTTTAATTATTTTAAACACCAGAAAGCAATATATAAATTACAGAATAAAAAGAACAGAGTAAATAAATTAATTTGTTTTAATAATTGAATTTTCTTGCAAGAAAATTTCTGTAAGCTTCTTTTAGGTAATTACATAATAAAAAATAAAGTATTTGTATTACGACATGAAATAGATTTGAAAATATTAACCACTATTTAAAAATGGAAATGTAATATTTATGAGTTAATTATGGTAATGTTGGGTTGAGTGTTGGTCTGCAAGGTATTAAAACAAACTGGGATAAACTATGTGTTCCCTTATAAAGAGGATAATTAAAAGACAATTTAGTATAAATTATTATTATATTTTAATATTTAACTCAATGCCAGAAAGCTGTAAAAATACATTTAGGCTCTTGTAAACTTAGTTAAGTGGTAACCAGGACCTGAGAAAACTAATGGATATTTCAAAAAATTGTTTAAGTGTTTTTTTGACAAAGCTTTTATTAGAAAAATGTTGGAATGATTTAATGCCATGATATTTTCAATTTTTTATAGCAAAATGTACTAGCGTTATGGAAGAACTATACATATGTTGCTTTTTATCCTAATTACACAAAAGGCAAAAGAAGTGGCCACCCTTAATATTTTTAATATCCCTTAGTCAAATCTCCGTTGATTACTTTACAACAACATTTGGTTGTTTTAAAGGATTAGTTGTAAATAAAACAGAGATAAAATTGCCCACTTCTGTTTACAATTGGATTTTGTAAATAAATCTTTGAATAGACAATATCGTCTTTGTTGGTTTTTCTGTTAAGCTTCTTTCTAACACTTCGAAGGTTTGATTTTTTTTAAGTTGTACCATTTTTAAGTTTCAAATTGGAAAAGAACAGTAGTGCAATAAACCCCCGCAACATTTTCACTCTGGAGAAGCTATGGACGTGGTTGTGAATATTTACTTCGTACTTTCCATAGCAACATTTTTGGTAAAATTGTTTTACTTAGTTTAATTTTTTTAACGCTAGATTATATTTTTCTGTGTGGTGATTAGTGACCGTTAATCGATAATTATTCAGAAATCGTGAGATGCGGTCTGGTGTGATAGGTTTCAGAAAAACATTTTTTTTATCGTGCTACGTTTCGATCTTTATTGAATCATCTTCAGGGCCTGGGATTTATAAACATTGTTTACATTTAACAAATACATTTAGGGTGTGGAAAAGTGAATTTATTCAATGCAAAATATATTTTTTATATTCAATCAAAGTATTTCTACTCACTCAAAGTGTTTGTCTTCTGTGTAATTGTGCCATTCTTGAGAGTGCCAGTGACAACTTTGATTGAATATAAAAAATATATTTTGCATTGTATAAATTCACTTTTCCACATCCTAAATGTATTTGTTAAATGTAAACCATGTTTGTAAATCCCAAACCCTGAAGATGATCTCAATAAAGATCGAAACGATGGCACGATAAAAAAAATGTTTTTCTGAAACCTATCCCACCAGACCGCATCTCACGATTTCTGAATAATTATATTTTTCTTTAAAAATATCCAGTAAAGGACAAAAAATGTACAGATTGCAAATATTTAAGAGTGGCCACTTGTTTTGCCTCTCAGTGTATATAATTTTTTTGTTTTGTAACGAAATAATTTTGAAAAATGAAATTAACACAAATTAGTCGAAAGCTTTAAAATTTTTTCAAGTATATTTTGTTACATAACTATTTTTCAATTCTCAATAATTATTGTTTTAAATGATTGATACTGTCTTTTTAATCTTTAATAACTGAAGGAATCAATACAAATTGGCTCTAGTTAAAAAAAAAGTTTTCACTGAAGTTTTCTATGGGAAAAATATTTGAAATGGAAAGAGCTTTATTTTCAAATAAAAATTACGTGACACGATATATTGTATCGATTGAATACTAGACAATTTTTTAAAAATATAAATTAATTTAATGGTTTGGGTATACTGATTATTTATTTTTCTTATAATCTACTGTCAAATAATTAGTTCATATTGATTTGAAAGTGTGAAGTTTAACGGGTCGATGCCAGGGTAGGTGACGAGAGTTCAGGTTCATTCTCTTTGTCGGACATGTCATTTTGTCGGGGCAGTGGCTCTGGTATCGCGACGAATTCAGCGATCCGACCTACACGGCGTTCGTCTTTGTCATGACTCAGTCGAGATAACGCAAGGGTTCTCTTTGTTCGTCACTCTCTCTTTCTCTCTCTCTTTGTCAGTCCGGTTGTAAATTTGCTAATTAGCGAGGATGTGGAAAGCGGCGGCCGGAGCAAAGCTGGAAGTCCTGCCAGCGCCGGACGACGACTGGGAAACGGACCCTGACTTCATCAACGATGTCACAGAACAAGAACAGCGATGGGGCTCAAAGACGATCCACGGTTCTGGGCGCACAGCCGGCTCCATCGAGTGAGTCATTTTCGCCGATATTATTAATAAATTATTATTTTTTGCATCATGTTAAATTGACATGACTATTTCAAGAGGTTGACACAAAAATAACATCATTTTTCAAATGCCGTATAATCAGGATTCGATTCTCAGCTATTTATGAAGTGGCCAAGGGGAGCTGTTAGTGAAGTGATTACTTCTTTACTTATTATATTAATATCGCTCGTGAAACTTTTTCATCTCAACTAAGACCTTAGATAAAAAGAATAATTAATTAAAGTAATTTGGTCAATTAGACCTCTAAACATATAGTAAAAGAAGTATAACTTCACTAACAAAGGTTGTAGGTTGAGATGGGGAGTTGTTCGTGTGGATCGAAGTCACGATAGCTCAAGTGGTTAGAGCAGTGGTGTGTTTAGCCGAAGGTCGTGGGTTTGAATCCCGCTCGCTACTCTAACTTTTTCATTTCAACCAATACCTTAGATAAAAAGAATAATAAATTGAAATAATTAATACTGTCAATTATAACCACTAAACATGTATGGAGTGATATAATAAGTACAGAAGTAATCACTTTACTAACAGCTCACCATGGCCACTTCATAAGTCGCTGAGAATTGAATTCTGATAATATGACATTTGAAAAATGGCAAAAAGAGGGAAAAATTTGAAAGGTTGTAGGTTGAGATGGGGAGTTGTTCGTGTGGATTGAAGTCACGATAGCTCAAGTGGTTAGAGCAGCGGTGTGTTTAGCCGAAGGTCGTGGGTTCGAATCCCGCTCGTTACACTAACTTTTTCATTTCAACCAATACTTTAGTTAAAAAGAATAATTAATTGAAATAAATATATATTTCACATAATAATGTATAATACAGTTGGCCAAATTTGACCAAAAAATTGGTCATACGCAAAACTATATTTGTGAAATTGACCAGAGTATTGAACATCCATGTTAAATTTGCACCATTTTGTGCACTATGCTGAAAATTTGTCAGTATTTCTCATCTTGCTCAGCTTTTAAAATGCATTTATAATAACTATGTCCATAATCAGTTCGTCAAATTTTAGGAACAAATTGAGCTAACAGTAAAATTTTTTCACAAACACTGGATCAATGGATCTTGTAGAAGAAAGTAAATCCAGTTGTTTTGGCCGAGCTTTCGGCCTATTTTAAGGTCATCATCAGGGCAAAACAATCTTAAATATGTATACACATTGACATATTTAAGTTTTTTTACAGGTGAATTCAATTTTTCCTGAAGACCGACTCAGGACTGTTGTCTAGGACTGTTGAGTCCTTCAATAAGCTCAGTCCTTGGACTAAGTAACAACTGAATTTACTTTTTTCCCACCTTGATCCTGAATGTTCATGAATGAAAAAGTGGTTGATACTTCTAATACTGAAAACTGTAAAATTTTTTGGCACTTGCCTAGAATATTGCCCATTGAATATCCCCAGACTACTACGAGTAAATATATATAAACCAGCATTTGTTAAACTTGTTTGTTGTTGATTAAAAAGCAAGGAAGATAAGTTTATTAATATACTGATCCTCATTTCCATTGATTGTTTTATCGAATATTGTTAAGTCCAAACTTGTTTATTTCTGGCTATGCATTTTGGGGCTCAGCTGCTAGCCGCCTCATCTGACGTTTTTGGAATTCAAACCTTAATGAGTGATAAAGTATGTAAAATCTAATGCATAGCAAACGTATATTGTTAGGGAAGTTTGTAGGTGGAAGAATATAACTATAAATTTGCTAATTTCTCTTTTTTTTTTTAGGGAACACAGAATATTAAAATAGTTATAATAATTATCTTCATAGATAAATTTCAGCAATGAATTGAGCTAATTGCTAACAGTTTTTTAAAATTTTCTATGTCTATCCAAATATTCTAGACGTGGTATTATATTTATATAATTGAATGAACACCACAATGCCCTCCGCCCCGCCATAACTGGTAGCCACAGAAACATGTTTGTTATTAAACATCTCAAGGATGCAACAACAATAAATTAATAATACTTTCAGGTAGGCTGGCAACTCTAAAGCTATAAAGGGAACCGCCTAAATACCCTAAAAAACTGAGATGTAGAAATCAGTCTCAGGTTTTGAGGGAATTTCAGGCACGAGGCAGCAGATACATTTCCTAAAAAAATAGCCTTGGAACAAGTAGGCCCAAATCCTTTTTGTGGTATAAACTATAGCCACTTCAAAAGAAGAAATCTTGGGTTACTAAAGAACACACCAAATACGGGGAACATAAGTGTGGCATATGACAAGCAAAATACTACTGTAAAAAACAACAAAAAACAATGGGAGAAAGAGGAAATTTACACAACAGAAAGGAATTTCTAATTGGTGTATTCACTGGACTAAGTAAAGTTCCATGTTAAAAAAAATGGAACTACCAACAGATGACCAATGTTGATTAAGTCTAGACAGAGCCATCAGAACATACCTATGAAACTGCTCCGCAATAGCTAGGAAAAGAGAAAATATTCTTGATCTATGTAGATCTTGGCACACGAGAAGAATTCTTCACTTCATCTTCCACGAAAATCTTCAGGAATCCATTATCAGAGATCAGCACAATAGATAAAAGTGTAAGCACTAAAGGGAAAAATCCCTGTCTCGAGATGGGGAGAAAAAACCCTTTGTCCCATTGAGTGCACTGTGTTGAAAATTTGTCACAATTTCTCTACTTGTTCACTTTTAAGAGAAAGACTGAATATTTATGTATTATAAGTTAACAATTGGGGGACCGCGGTAGCCGAGTGGTTAACATGAGAGACTCTCACGCCGCGGTCGTGGGTTCGATTCCCACCGTCGCCTCTGGCCCTTTTTTCCCGATAACCCCCAATTTGAACACACAAGAATTCGTACTATGGCTAATATGCAAGATCATAAGGCCAATAAAAAAAAAAGAAAAAAAAAGTTAACAATTATGCCCTCAAGCAGTCGGTGAAATTTGTGCAATAAATTGTGCTAGATGCTAAAACTTTATAAGAAATTGCCTGGAATTCATCTCGCCTAATGTCCTTGACTACTTAAATATAAGTTATATATATATTATTCAATATTAATAATTTATATATATATACATTCACTAATTTCGGTTCATTCATTAATTAAGGTTTTTAGTTGAGATAAAAAAGTCAATGGCACGAGCCGGTTTCGAACCCGATTTTTTATCTCAACTAAAAACCTTAATTAATTGTAATATATTAATTGGTCAAGCGGACCACGAAATTAGTGAATTTAATGATTTATAATGAAGTATACTTCACTAAAGCTCTCCATGGCCATTTCATTTGTCGTCGAGAATCCAATCCGCTTACACGACATTTGAAAAATGGCAAAAAGGAGGGAAAATTCAAAAGGTACGGTTGAGATGGGAAGTTAGTGTCCGGGTGGATCGAGGTTACGATAGCTCAAGTGGTAGAGCAGCGGCGTATCAAGCCGAAGATCGTGGGTTCGAATCCCGCTCGTGCCATTGACTTTTTTATCTCAACTAAAAACCTTAATTAATTGTTATATATATACATAAATATATAGATAAATTTTAAATAAAAGTAGTTCAGAACTATTTAAATTCATACTGTTCAAAATTTAGAAAGCGTAAAACTTCTTTAGATGGCATATCTTTGATTTGTCTATACTTATTGAAATGCCAGGGTAACCCTTATGTCTGCAGATTCTGGCTTTTAGACATAAATTTGGTTTTATGTGGTTTTCTAAGCCACCAGGAATAGACGAACAGTATGACACAGTAGTTTTCTTTCCATGGCGAAAAACAAAATAATTCCATTCTAACAATGCGATGATTCACCGATGGTTCGGAGATAAATGTCCTATCTGGACATTTAAGTTTATAACAAAGTAAATCATGGAATCAAAGTTGAGTCAGCCATGAACGTTGTATCGAATTGGCCCTTTCTGTGAAGATTCCGACAAAAGTGACAATCATCGACTCCCATTTGGTATATTTCGTTTGTTGTTTGATGTATTTCTAATCGATTTTTCAACTTGTGAACATCATCTTCTAAGATCTTTATATATAATGTTTGAAATTATAATTCGTGCTGAAGACATCCTTCTCAAAATCAAAAACATTTTAATCAAGGGAATTAAAATCAAAGGTTATTTATTTGAGCAATATCTGCTGATTTATTAAAAACATTCAAAGTCAAATCTATGCTGAAAGTTGCACCATTGTAGTGCCAATAGTATGGTGTAAATAAATCACTTAATAAATAAAACTTTAATCTTTTATATTTCAGCATTGAGAAATCAGAGGTTAAATTTTCAACTTTTATGCAGAAAAATGTGTTTCATCTTGAAAAAAAAGTTGTTCAAATTTTTTGTAGTTATTGTTATTTCTATTGATCTGATAGATTTTCTTAGACACAGTTTATTTTTTTGCACCAAATATGCTTATGTGATTTGAATTGGTACTATCTATTAAAAAAAAATCAAATATCATTGAAAAAACAACGTAATTTCCCGAACGCATGTTATAAAATGACCGTTTCCGGATTTAAAATGATATTATTTTTTTGTTCCAGTACAAATGGAAAGTAAACGGGAATGTTGGAGTAAGGCGTCACGTTAAAGTGTGCGCAAAGAAGCGAGGAGTGCGCAAGACTTGTCTTCAATTTCTAACGGATAAGTTCCCTTTATTCTGTTATTTTCTTTTATTCTCATCAAGTGAAAGTGCAGAATATAAGTATATAATTTTCAGATTCTTTGAACTTTTAGGCTCCAAAAGGCCGTTAACAATCGGATTGAAAGAGAACTAAATGAAGAATTATGTATGCGCACTCTTTGCCGTCCTTACCCAACAATTATCAGTAAAATTAAAAAAAAAAATTAAAAAGTATGAAAACAAAAGTTTTTGAAAAAATGAAATTTGAACAATTTATTGGTGTACTTTGTTAACATTACAACTTATACTGGTGTAACGTGCAAATAAGGCAAGAGTGAGTGGATGGATATGTAATTTAAAAAATTATATATTAATGCTCTGCTTAAAATTAATTAACATAACGCTAGTTTTTTTAAATGAGTAATTTATTGTATGTTTTGATAATTTGTGTTATTTGTTCTGACAATATTAAAACATCACATCGGCTAGTGAATTTTGGAAAATTTTCAAAGATAAGTCTGATTGCAAAACCTGAGTGAATACAATGCTAGTTTATTGATGAGTGTAATCATGAGAGAAAACAAAGAACCTGTGATTTTAACTTTGAAGAATTTGAAATGGATGTACCGTGGCGAAGGAAACGCGAATTTAGTGATTTCTCTCCCCGAGAAGAAAGTTATAATTAGAATGCAAAAGTGTGTATATGACGTTTCAATAAATAAAGACTTACTGGAGGCCAAGTTAGTTAAAGACGTTCAGTTTCACAAGAATATAATGGCACCACTTTTAGGAAGGACGTTCGTCCATGCTCCAGTTCTGGCTAGGATATCTGAAAACGAAATAGCAGAGATCAACAATTGCCTTTATGTAATCCGTCCTAAGTTTAGATTGAATAAAGGCGTTAGATGCAGCCTTGTCACCTGCCATCCAGATTACACACGTCTTTCACCGAATCTTTCCTACGATTTTGGACTCTCGCTGCCTTTTCTGAATGAGAATTCGACTTACTGCTTTGAAATCAAGCCGAAACAGGGTTGGACGCATCCTGCAGACCGGCAACAAACGAAGTGCGCTTTTTGTGGCCACCAGTACCTAAAGTTTATGAAGAAAAGGATATTAAAGTTGAGCAAATACTGCCCGTTGGACTTATTCTCAGGTGATGTAAACAGGATGAAAAAAGCGCTGAAGAATCTCTTAGCAACACCTCAAAATAATCTTAAAATATTCAAAAATGGTGATGTGATTTATAGTGAAGACTGCACTAATGATTTTGTCGATACGCTAAGAGAATTTTTGAGAAGCACTGAGCTGAATCCTGAAGCGATTCTTGAAACCTGGAGCTCCATCATGCAAGAGGCACTGACAAAACCGTTGACTGAAGATTCGCCTCTTCCCACCATTGTCGACGATGCCGTCGGAAGTGATACCTCTTCTTCGTATACAGGCTGTGACTGGAATTACGTCGCTCTGCCTAAAAACTGCGTACTCCACAGGATCCTCACGGTTCAGAAATTGCAAAAAACAAATTTTAACAGCGTATACAAAGCGTACAGGGAGAAGTGCGAGTTCGAGGGGGATTATGACTATGTTAACAGGCTTTTGACTTCGTTCAATGACTTAGATCCGATCCAAAGATATCTGTTGTCAGTCACAGCAAAAGACTGCTCTATATTTTTATCCTTTCAACTCTGCCAGGATAAAATAGACAATTCCTACCATTACGTTACATTCGACAGGGTGCATTACAGGCTAAATATAGGAATTTCAGATATTGACCCAAAACCCCTGTCTTGTTTAGAAAAGCATTACAGAAGAGATAAAGATGTTCTTTCGGCCATACGGTTTTTAGAAAATTCTAAAATTATTGTGTAGGGTTTAAATTATATAGACATATTAAAACAAAAAACTGAATAATTTTATTAATTTTTTTTCTTCAGTTTGTAACATTGGATTTGTGAGTTTTAAAAACATTTCTTGTGTGACACTAGTGTTTTTTTTTAAATATATATTTGTTTTTTGTTTTTATTTGATTCAAGCACAATACATGACAAACTTTCGGGATTTAAATCGCAATAATTACAATTTTAAATTCACGCCTATTGAATTGTTTCGTGCATTAACTGTTATTTGTCTTAGTATGAAGAAATTAAGGGAGGAGGTTGCTGCCTCGGATGCAATACAGAAAAAGAAACAGCAAGAAGAAGGGCCGAAAGCCGCTTTCGGTTATGGAGGGAAGTTTGGCATTGAAAAAGATAGGTATGGATACAAATTAATTTTTTAAATATTTCCTACATAAATTTGAAGAAAAAAAAATCATTGCTTATTAGTATTTATTTATGAATGTGTGAGTGTAAATAAATTATTGGAAATTTAATCAAGGAAGAAAGAATGAAACAATTAGTTAAGGTAAAGTACTAAGAGGCAGTTTATGTACAGACATTATAATATTTTGCAAACATACAACAATAAAATATATTATTAATTATTATATTTTTTATTGTTCAATTATAGAATGGATGAATCAGCTGTTGGCCATGATTATGTCGCCAAATTAGAAAAGCATGTATCACAGAAAGACTACAGTGCAGGATTCGGTGGTAAATTTGGAGTTCAGAGTGATAGAATTGACAAGGTATTTCTCAGAAAATTAAATAAATTTTGAATAAAAATTTAACCATATTAGGCTTTAGAGTGCAGTCAGCTGGGAGCATAAAGAAGCACCGCAAAAGCATGCTTCGCAGACAGATTATAGAACCGGCTTCGGAGGGAAATTCGGCGTTCAGAAAGACCGCCAAGACAAATCCGCTGTTGGATGGGATCACGTCGAAAAGTTGCACAAACATGAATCGCAGACTGGTGCGTTTTTTAAAACTTTTTTATTTTCTTATCTTTTTAATTTTTAATTTTATTTTTATTTTTTCAAAAATAGTCTTTGTTGCATGTTGTATCATTTTACTTTTCTCGATGAGTAGATTATGCTCGCGGTTTCGGTGGTAAGTTCGGCATTGAGAAAGGCAAACAGGACAAAGCTGCAGTCGGGTGGGACCACATAGAAAAACCCCAAATCCATCCTTCACAGAAAGGTAAATCTAATTGGAATTAATTATTAGAAATGTAGAATAGAAATACTTTGATCACACGATAACCAAGTAAGGAGCTTAAATAAGTATAAAGTTTATTGTAGGAATGCATTGGAAAAAAGAAAGAAAAAAAGACCACTTTGAATTTTTATAAATTTTAATTCATGTACTTAATAAATTTTAATTCATACATTTATTATATACTAGATTATTATTTAATTCTGCCTTAAATGAACATATGTGATTTAAATCCCAGTACATTGCAACATTATTAGAAAAAAAAAAAAAAATGGTTAGGTCTGGTTATACAGCTTCTGAATCTGAGCGTTTTGTCTGCAAATTTTAAAGCAACAATATAATATAAATCCTGCTCGTTACACTAGCTTTTTTTTCATATCGATTAAAATCTTAGGTAAAAAGTGTAATTAATTGAAATATAATTAATGAGCAGGCTGCTTTAGATGATTAAAGTTACAATAAAAATTGCAAATTGAGTAATGTTCGTGGTGATTATTCATCTATTATAAATAGTGGGGTTCTGTAAAGATTATAAATAGTGGGATTTAAAAAAAAAAAAAAAAAAGTCATAGTCAACTGTGAGATAAACTTGATTTATCATAATCAAGTGTGAATCACAAGTTAATGTGAAAGTAGCTTGTATAAACATTTGACAGCAGTTCATTTTGTAGTGAGATAAATACTGCTTGGAAGCATGCCAGTTCTCCTTCAAAATCTACTTCACAATTTATAAATGATTCATTCAAAAGACCTAAATGAAACACCAAAATAGTTTGATCCTGTTTAATAATGGCCCATGAAAATCTTGACCTTGTGCCATTGAACGATAGAACTACCCCCTGTTCTAAGCAACAGACCAGCCTTAAAGTGGGAAATACACTTACCTGACGCAATGCAATGCAATGCGACATGACTTGACCCTACCCTATGCCTTGTCTTGTAGGGTGTGCACATCTGTTCGACGTCAAGTGCACACCACTTACAGTCACGCAACGTGTAACACAAATCAGCATCATCACAATCTTAATGCATTATTTTGAACAAAACCATGTAATAAATGTGTAATGTTTAGTGATCGTTAGTCGATGATTATTCAGAGATCGTGAGATGCGGTCTGGTGTGACGTAGGTTTTAGAAAAACATTTTCTTTATCGTGCCAACGTTTCGATCTTTATTGAGATCATCTTCAGGGCTTAAAGTGTTTGTTTTCTGCATAATTGTGCCATTCTTGTGTGTCTTGTTGAAAGTGTACATTTTAATATAACAACAAAATTACATATGCATAGTTGAAATAAACTATAAAAAATAGAGTGTCCGGTTCTGACGCTACTCGACAAAACTGGTGTAATTTTATGAGCAAAATCATGTAATAAATTGTTGGTTAAATTTTATGAGCAAAACCATGTAATAAATTGTTAGTTAAATTCATTCTATCAATAAATGATATTCCAGGTGTTTTGATAACTTTTCTGCCAAACTTTAAAATTAAATTCACTAGTTTTCGTGGTCCACTTGACCAATTAATATCTTTAAGTTAATTAAGGTTTTTAATTCACATAAAAAAGTCAATGTCACCAGCGGGTTTCGAACCCACGACCTTCGGCTAGATACGCCGCTACTCTACCACTTGACTTTTTTATCTCAACCAAAAACCTTAATTAATTGAAAGATATTAATTGGTCAAGCGGACGACAAAAACTAGTGAATTTAATGAATTAAAATGAAGTATACTTCACTAAAGCTCTTCGTGGTCATTTCATTTGTCGCCGAGAATCAAATAGATTACACGACATTTGAAAAATGGCAAAAAGGAGGGAAAATTCAAAAGGTGGGGTTGAGATGGGAACCCGAGTGGATCGAGGTCACGATAGCTCAAGTGGTAGAGCAGCGGCGTATCTAGCCGAAGATCGTGGGTTCGAATCCCGCTCGTGCCATTGATTTTTTTATCTCAACTAAAAACCTAAATTAATTTTCTTTAAAATTAATTAAAAAAAAATAAAAACATGAAATTTTGATCTCGTTTAATTTGGTTCATATTAAAATAAATATGTTGTAATGAACATAACGATAATAATACTTATAGTTTGAAAGAAAAATATGAAAAAATGCTTCTTGACGAAAATCTGGACAGTAGGGAACTTGGTTACATCACCTAGTGTAGAGTAAGGTGGCATTGCATGCACAATCTTATGGAAAATTCGACATTGGATTTGCGTTGGGTGGCTTCAGGTCATGTTGGGTGTGTTCCCTGCTTAAGGAGAAACATTTATACGGTGTAAGACTTAAAAACTTAAGTAGAGGACACTTCCCCAACCCAAACGAGAATCTATTGAGCACTGCCAGGGAAATAAGTAGCTTGATATAAAATTGGAAATAATATGGCTATTATCACTATTGCATTTCAACGATTGAAAATAATTAGTTAAAATTTTAATTTTAACCCTTGAAACGGTCATGTTTACTTACCCTAATATCATTTAAACTGCACTTTTTTCATTAGCATTATGACTGGCACAAAAGTATCACTTTTGGTCTAAACTGAACACCGTTTTCCTTTATCCAGATTATACCGTTGGTTTCGGAGGTAAATTCGGTGTGCAGGTGGACAGGCAGGACAAATCCGCAGTCGGTTGGGACCATGTCGAACAAGTCGCTAAACACCATAGTCAAACCGATCATAGCAAAGTATTTTTATTTCTTTATTTAAATTTTTTGTTTGTTTTTGTTTTGTTATTCATTCCCTATGCTTAGGGTTTTGGCGGAAAATTTGGTGTCGAGAGCGACCGAGTTGATAAATCGGCTCATAAATTTACTGACTCTTCTGAAAAAGTTGGAACAAATTATGAGAAACAAAAACCAGATATTGGTAAATTTATTTTATTTTATTATTATTGTTATAATTTATATTATTTAAAATTAATTGCACATTGTAAGATGTTTGGGCCCAAGTCAAGATATGAAATTGTACAAATCATATGTATTTAAATTTTCAAGTATACCTAAAAATTTACAGTAATTATCAACAATAACACAGTTTAGCACAAATTGTATTTCAAATCAATAAAAACACAAATTAAATGGTTAATAACATTATACTAAAAAAAGAACAAAAAAAGGGTTTTTGAAACTGACAGCACTCCTTTGTCCAAAAATATAAAACCTCGCCTGTTTTCCCCACAGGTGTTCTCAAGCCATCGAACCTGCGTGAAAAATTCGAGAACCTCGCCAAGCAGAGTGAACAGGAGAGTATGAAAGAAGTCGATCCAAAGAAGGGGGTGTCGTTCAACAAGGAGCAGAACAAGAATCAGAGCAAGAGTCAAAACGTGGTATCGGAGAAGTCAGAGGCAAAAAAGGTTTCGTTGAGCGACGAAGACGTCTCTAGCAACATCAGCCAGAGTCCCAAGGTAAACAACACAAATAACACTTCAAAAATTAAAGATAAAATTTGAACCAATCATTTGAAATTTCATGTTTTATAAAAAATCATGTGTTTCAAGGCTCAGTTGTTTTGTTCTCATTTTTATAATATATTGATAATTAATGCAATAAAAAAGAGGATTTTCCTTTCAAGAAAAGGTAATTAACTAGAAATGGTTCAAATTGAATTGTAATTTGCAGCCACAAAACTGTTTACATGGATTTCTAAAGGGGAAACATGGCAATTTCAAACTATTTGTGGGTAAACAGAAGGTAATTTAAACATATTGGAATCATTAATTTCTTAATTAAAATTTATCACAGTTTACAGTATGAAAAATTTATTATTAATTTACAAGTTAATATAATATTCAACCAACATTTTTTGTTGTTCCATTATTTATTTGTTTGATTGTATGTTAATTATTGAAGGAATTAAACTTCAAACGAGTTCACTGATAAAAAAAAATCAATCACAGGACGATATTGTTTATTAAAATATTTTAGCCCAATACAAGGCTGGTCCTCTTGCTTTGATAACTTTGATATATCTTGGCATATTTTGCCGCTTTAGATGCAAACTTTGGGTTCAATGTTCACTTGGAAAGTTAACTATTTAAGTTGGCAATTATAAATTAGAATAATATTTCTAATGTAGTTTATAATCTTTAAGTACAAGAAGAATGCCAAGCCCCCTCTTAATAAAAAGTCGTCCGATTCCGATTCGGAACAATTGCCGATTGACAAGAATGTCAAAGATAAAGAAAAAGGTTCATCGGACAGTTCGTCCCAGGGGGGTAAAGATACCATGTCAAAACCGGTAAGAAAGAGCACAATTCCAACTAGCGCTAGCTTCCTTTCTGAAGACACATGCACCAAAGTTGAGGCGGAGTGTTACATGATATGTAAAGCCCCTCTAGAGGCAGTTAAACAGAAACAGGAAAAAAACAAAAAGGACGAATGTGTAAGTTTTAAATGTTTTGCAAAATAAAAATGTAACGGATAAGTTTTTGTTAGAAAGAAGCCTCTGACGAGTCTTTTGATCCTTGCGATTATGAGTTAATTAAATTGAAACCTCCATTAAAACTAACTGAAGAGAAGACAAAGATTGTGAGTTTAAAACGTTTATAAAAGATGTGCATTCATTTAAAAAAAAATCTGTTAGAAAGAAGCTTCAGAGGATTCTTTTGAACCTTGTAATTATCCAATGGTGAAACCGAGATCAAGGTTGAAAAATATCAAAGAACCTGTGAGTTTTTATAAAAAATATAAGGGAATTGTGTCACAATTAAATGTAAAATTCTGTAAATTCAATAGGAAGGATGTTCTGAGGATTCTTTCGATCCTTGTGATTATATATTGAAGAAACCGAGATCAAGACTGAAAAAAATCAAAGAGGTTGTGAGTTTTACATGTGTATTATAAGTGAACCAAAATAACGCAGTTTCAAAAATAATGGTAAATTCAATTAGGAAGAATGTTCAGAGTTTTTCGATTATGCCATAAGGAAACCGAAATTGAAGCAAAAAAAAGTGAAAGAAAAGAAAGAGGATGTGAGTTTTATATTATACATTAGAGCTGATTAATAAAATCGACCATTTTGACTGTTAAAATCACTTTTATTATAAATTTTGATTAAATTATTTTCAACCATGGGGGAAAAAAATCAGTTATCAAGTCAAAATTTATCTGAAGAACAACTGCATAATTTCCTCTAAGTATTTCTTAGATTTTGATTGATAAAAAGTCTTGCAAAGTATGAAAAGTCTTTCCCCTAGGTCTGCAAGTGTAGGCTGATTGTATAGAGGTTCAAAGTATCTATTTGGACAAGTTTGCTGGTATAAATTATAAATTATCTTATAAAATAGTTACAGTCAATATTAACAAAATTTCCTCTAAATGCTGTGCTCACTAAGTGCACTATTTTTCGTGGCCCGCTTGACCAATTAATATCATACAATTAATTAAGGTTTTAAGTTGAGATAAAAAAGTCAGTGTCACGAGCGGGATTCGAACCCACGACCTTCAGCTTGATACGCCGCTACTCTACCACTTGAGCTATCATGACTTCGATCCCCTCGGGCACTAACTTCCCAACTCAACCGCACCTTTTTGAATTTTCCCACCTTTTTGCCATTTTTTTCAAATGTCGTGTAATCTATTTGATTCTTGGTGACAAGTGAAATGGCCACGGAGAGCTTTAGGGAAGTATACTTCATTTTAAAATTTAAATTTTTAAATTAAAATTAAATTTTTAATTAATTGTATGATATTAATTGGTCAAGCGGACCACGGAAAATAGTGAACTTAATGAATTAAAATGAAGTATACTTCACTAAAGCTCTCTGTGGCCATTTCACTTGTCACCAAGAATCAAATAGATTACATGACATTTGAAAAATGGCAAAAAGGAGGGAAAATTGAAAAGGTGTGATTGAGATGGGAAGTTAGTGCCCGAGGGGATTGAAGTCATGATAGCTCAAGTGTTCAAGTGGTAGAGCAGCGGCGTATCAAGCCGAAGGTCGTGGGTTCGAATCCCGCTCGTGACACTGACTTTGTTATCCCAACTTAAAACCTTTTTTAGCTGTGCTCACTGTTCACAAAATGATTCATTAAAACACGGGAGAAAATTATACTGATAACTTTGTGGGCCAGTGGCAAACAAATTCAATATTTAGAGAAGTCGAAATTGGTTATTTTTGTTACTATAAAGGAAGTTTCCTTGTGACAAATTTAAAAATGTATAAATGTTTCTTAGAAAGAAGCTTCAGATGATTCTCATGAGTTGTACGATTATCAGCTAATCAAGTTGAAACCGTTGCCGAAAAAAATTAAAGAGAAGAAACCGAACGTGAGTTTTCAAATAATATTCTCCCCGTAAATTATATTGTCAATTTACTCTGGATTAGAAAGAATTAGAGGGTACTTCTTCATGTTATGATGAAGTAATGGGTAAAAGTAAGCCTCGTGGTAAAATCAAGAAAAAATGCCACGATTTATCTGAAGCTTTCGAGTTGTTGGAATCTAACACTAACAACGTGAGTTTTATAATTCTTTAATATGTTGTATAAACAAATAATTGAATTTGTGCCGATGCAAAGAAAGAATTGTTGAAATGCATTGGAAATATCATGGTTGGGATTCGGACCGACATTCACGACCTAAGGTGCCGTCAGCTCTTTACGCTGCAAACCCTTGGTACTATGAAGGCTGATATGGTCAGAATGAAAGAAATGCTTAATTCGAACAAATGGTTTATCGATTTAATTATTAATGAAGTACAGTCGAAGGTACAGCAGAAATTTTTGTGTTAAACTGTGAGTCAGTATCGCACTTGTCCTGCCAATTTATCTATCGATTCTTATTTTTGAACAGGAAGAAGTTTCATGTCCGAAAGAGGATTTGGCTGCCGAGTCGATATGCGCTGATATGAAAAACGTTGAAATCACCCCTTCCCTGGCAGAACAAAGTGAAGTTGAGGAAAGTAACATGCAAATGCCGAAAGTCAGAGACGATGTGGAAGAAGACACAGGCTACACTGCTATTGCTCTATACGATTATCAAGCAGGTCAGTAATATGAATGTATTTTTCATTTATAAAATATTTTACTTTTAATTAATCCAAGAATTTAATTTGTCTAAGGACTTGATTTAAATTTCTTAAAATACTCTCACATTTAGGACAAAAGCTACTGGTCCTGATGAAAAAGATCGTCATTTGGATTTGTGTACAAGCCATATTTTCATCATGAAATTTTGTTTTGTTTCAGCGGCCGATGATGAAATATCATTTGATCCCGATGATATCATCACGAACATCGATATGGTGAGTGCTTAGATGTTCAATGTTCAAAATCACGTCTTACTGTCTGAAATTTAATTTGCAGATTGATGAAGGTTGGTGGAGAGGATGCTGCAACGGCCAGCAAGGCCTTTTCCCGGCGAACTACGTCATACTCCAGTAAAACGAAAATATATCCATTCCTCAAACATGGTTTTATAAATGACATGGGTTATTTTTGTTCGCTTATCCCTTAACTTTATATTTGTTAATTTTGGGGAAAATATTTTTTATAATGAATATTTTTAAACCCAATAATAATATTGTACACAAGTATTATCATATTTGTTTTTAATTAGTCGAAACTTCCAGAAATGAGATTAATATTAAAAAAAAAAATGTATATATAAAACAACAAAATTATATTGGCCTAAATGTATGGTATTTATAACACATATTAAAAATAAATATATATACCTATACATTCTTTCTTCTTTTCATTCTTAAAAATGGTATTTTTAATCAACATAATTGAACATGAAATAATTTTTAAATTTTAACCACAGTTGAAATTGAAAAATTGTTAATTTAAATTGTTTAGAGGTTGATTTGGTGTATTATGTTAATAGGTTTAATAAGGCAAATGTTTAATGTTGGTGATTAAAGTATATTATTGTATATTGGGGTTAGTCAATAAAAATGACAATTCTCAATTTTTCAATTTATTTATTTTTGAAATCTTTTATGCCTTCCAATGTTACTGTTACCGGCATTGATTTAATAAGTACTGATCGTGCTATTTTGAGTAGCGCTGTGCCCTATTCATTTGTAGGCTAAATATGTTTCATGAAATAAATAACTTGTGAAAATGTTTTTTTTTTCTCCTTGCATTTTTCTTCTTTTACCTTACGCTCAGAAAAACCAGGTTTTAAAACGATGGTAAAGATAAGAGCATGTAGAGGGTCGTCTGACTAGACAATATAATTATTTACAAGACGATGTAATTATTCTCGTGTTTATACAAAAATTAACGTAGAGGGGGTGTTGTTGAATGCAACGGGTTTAGCCATTGTTCCAGGTTTGAATCCAGCGGCCTTGCATCGAACTCATCATACTAACAAATGTTTTTTTTTTCAGACTGGCACCCTGAGGGTTGATACAACCTCTGCTGTTGCGAACCCTTTCTTGAACATAGGGATTTTCAGGGGAAATGTGGAGACTAATATTGACCTCACAGTACATAAAAAAAACGGTACTGCAAGTTTTACAACATTCACAGTCCATGTTCACATAATGCTTTATTATCTTGTCATTTTCAATGAAGATAAAAATACTTATTAAATTCACTAGTTTATGTGGTCCGCTTGACCAATCAATATCTTTCAATTAATTAAGGTTTCTAGTTGAGATAAAAAAGGAGGGAAAATTCAAAAAAGGTGGGGTTGAGATGGGAAGTTAGTGTTCGAGTGGTTCAAGTGGTAGAGTGGCGGTGTATCTAGCCGAAGGTCGCAGGTTCGAATCCCGCTCGTGACACTGAATTTTATCTCAACTAAAAACCTTAATTAATTGAAAATTAAAAAATACTTTTTAATTGATAATCAGTAAGGAGCTAATAATAAATTTTTTGCTTAGCTTTCTTGAAATGGTTTTATGCTGATCCTTCAGATTTTGTCTCAATACTTAAGTAAGCCTGAATATTGACAAAACTGATTGAATACTTAAAAATTATCAATAAATACCCAGTGTACACAGTAATTGAACATCTAAAAATAACATTCTAAAGGATAGGGGTGTAGACCAACTGTTCTTACGTCTTGAGACCTCAAATTGATTTTGCAAGTGACTTCCAATGATAATGTTATAATGACAGATGGGAAGTTGGTGTCCGAGTGGATCGAAGTCACGATTGCTCAAGTGGTTAGAGCAGCGGCATATTTAGGTGGGTTTGAATCCCACTCATGACGCTGACTTTTTCATTTCAACCAATACCTTACATAAAGATTAATTAATTGAAAGAAGTTATTTGGTCAATCAGGCCACAAAATATAATGGATTATAATGAAAATAGACCCAGTGCAAAACACAGGCCTGAAACTTGTGTTGGGTGCTTTTGGTTTGAACCCTGTTGACACCTTTGGCTGAGGCAAGTGAATCCCCTCTCGATTCGTAGGTCCTTTCTGGATATGCAATTCAAACACTAGAAAGTAATTTTTATTGATGATTTATTTAGTAATCTTTTTCCAGTCGTATTACTTGTCATTTTAATCATCTCTTCAACCTTACTGAAAGAAGTAATCATGGCAATTACATCCTGGTTATTTACTGACTCCTAATATGAAGTTAGATTTAAAAAGTATAAAGAAACAATGAACATTTCTGTTAAATTGTCTTGAAAGAAAAAATATGGCTGATTTAATTTGTTCATGAACTTCTCAACAATATTGATTCCTTAGAGCTGTTCTCATATCTTAATTTCCACAGCCCATCTGCAGTAAAACCTTTTTAACCAACATTTTTCCTATATGAACTACACTTCTCACTGTATAATATAATTATACATAATAATAATATAAAATATGCCATCAGTATAGATATTAATGCTGATTTTTTATCATTTAGTTGCATTCAATTAGTCCATAGCGTTCATTTTTTTTATTATTATAGAGTTTGGGTCGTAGAGACGAGTTGGATGTATAGCCCTCCTCCGTATTTTTTCGTATATAAACTTGTTGAAACAACCTTCAGTACTATGAAGACTTACAAAATGCTTGTACAATACTGTAATGAAACTAATTTATATAGATTTTTTTATAGAATCATTTTTAGTACAAAGTGGTCATATACTGCATATTCATCAGTTGTTTTATAAAATTTCCTTTATAATACAATGAATTTAGGTTTATAAAATAACATGACCGTTATCAACCTTTTTTATTGTTTAATTTAGGTTAATAAGGAACAAATGTGTATTTCCCAATAACAATTCGATATAATATATAATTTATTTGTTTAAAAATTATTATAAACATTAATTTTTTTAAATAATTTCATATAATACTTACGATTTATACGGTTACCATGTACAA
Organism: Cimex lectularius; assembly: GCF_000648675.2. Lineage (NCBI taxonomy): Eukaryota > Metazoa > Arthropoda > Insecta > Hemiptera > Cimicidae > Cimex > Cimex lectularius. The sequence continues at coordinate 235,373 of NW_019392785.1, read as the reverse complement.
TAGCCCCCCTTACATACGGTACAAATTGTTTTAAAACTATGCAAGCACATATACTCTCATTCACGTAGATTTTTTTATAACAATGGAAAAAGCGTTTTTATTTGGCAAGTATAAAACGGGCACGATAGAAAAAGGGCGACGGCTAAATATTCACATGAAAAACAAAGCACTGTATATCAAACACACAGCATAATTCGTATTAAGCTGACTAGGCACTGTCATATAAATACATGCATATATGTTCAAGAATCATACAAAAAAAGAAAAAAAAAAGATTTTTTATACATACACAGACACTTTGGCGCTTGTAACATACATTTTTGGCATACTCTGCTGTAAAATTTGTTTCAAACTTATATCTAATAAGTATTTTAAATATAAAACAACGAGAATATAACATAAATGCTTTTGGTACTTTATACATAGAAGAAGAAAAACAAAAATACAATAAGCAGCAGAGTTTGACATTTACGTAACATAAATGAAAAACTGCTTTAGAATTTTCATTCCATGATTTGGAATCGGCACGACGATAGCGTACAGTAATTACACAAATTAATTACTGCCTAAGTTGTGTCCGATTTACAAGAATTTAAGGCAATTTCACAAATAACAGACATTTTTTAAAAATAAATAGTGTCACCTTACGTAATAGCATAGTTTAGGCAACTTTTTTAATCCAAAACTAAGGTTGTGCTTTTCTTGGAGCTTACCTTCTTTTCTCCGATAGTTTAAAGGCAGTAGTTTTGTTTTAGATAGGGAAATTTATTTATAAATATTATAAACAAAACCTACTAATGAATGTTAATTATTTGGAAGTTTTTGTTTTTTAATTTGGCCTTAGACTAAAAATAAAGTGTAAACAAGCGTGAGACTAAAATAAATAAAACATTTAAATTTACACATGATAAATGGCCGATTTTAAAAAATTTAACAAAATTTGCCTTTGTACTATAATTTTCCTTTTTTTCCCCATCCGACTAAACTACAATTTTTTTGAGCTCTATACGAAATTAAAAAAATAGATCTTGCAGCGCTTGCCTGCAAAGGATAGTATAAGAATATACATAATGATAAAATATACAATATACAGGAAGGTAATATTCATTAATACTGACGCAATAAGGCCAATTTTGTTTTTTTGAATTGTAACATGAACAATGAAAACGTTTTAAGAAGTTAAATCTACAAAGTTATAATACAAGAAATCAGTTAATTCAGTCGATTATTATCAATGAAAATAGCAAGTATTTATTATTTATTTTAATATTGTCTTCAAAGGACTGATTGATTTGTTTCTTCTATAATGTCGATTGCACTCCGAGCTGTTCTGCAGAGTTGGAGTCCTCGCTGCTGTGCGTACTGTTGTAGTTAGCAGCTTCTTGCAAACGCATAAGCATGTTCAACTATAAAAAACAAAGAAAATTAAGTTTATTGCTGATATACAAAGAATATTAAATTTGTATTGTCGTGAATCATACTTACAAGTGGATCCTCATCGGATTCTTTCAACTGCGGCTTGGTGTTATTATTTCCATGGGCAGACTGTTGCACTTCGTAACCAACATCTTCAGGTCTGAGCCGTAAAAGCGCCTCTGGTCCTCCGTGTACCGCTTCACCGGCCCATGGATATGTGTGGCATATGTACTGGGCTGGATCTTGCCATTCGGCTCTCTTACCATACACTTGGAGCCCTTCTCTGACAGCTTCAAGCAGGTAAGGAATGACTGAGTAGTTCCACAAATCTGTGAACCATACCTTAAAAAAAAAAAAAATATTATTAGTTGAAGCAATCATATAAAAAAATATAAATAATAAAATACCTGTGATCCGTCGCTGTCCATTGGGCAAGAGAGGAAAAGACGAGGTCCGATGGTGACATCAGACGAGCTATGGGCTTCTAAGAATTGATTAAGATGAAGCCACGCTCTCGGAACCCATTCTGTTATTCGAGAGAGTTCGGGATTTCTCGCTCCTGCTTTTGCTTCTGTTTCTATAAGTTTTCTTTTCAGATATCTTCCTAAAAAGCCTTTAACTGGTTCCATATGGTTTGCACAAAGGATCCACCTGAAGTTATGGTGAAGCTGTAGATTCGTCGTCGAACAAGTGGCTTGGTTCATTGTGCCGATAATAAATGGACATTTTGAGTATTTGGCCTTTAGAAAACCATTAAAGACTTCGCCTAGGCTCGAGGCTTGATGTAAATTATCTAGAATTATAACGGAGGGAAGGTCTGCAGCATTCGTCTCGCATTGTTCAGCAATGTTTGCCAGATATTGCCTCAAATCTTTGCTGCTCTTGTGTTCCACATTGAACGTAGCTATCGACTCAGCGGTGGACTCCTTGCCCGCCCTCATGACTAGAAATTCGGCTAACTTGTTTGCCAGATAGGACTTTCCAGTGCCGCTGGGGCCACATAGAATTATCCTTCTGTACTCAGTTAAAAGCGAGACATATCTCTGGATAATTGACTTTGGTATAAGTGTGTCAAAAGCAAGGGCGTCCAGGTTACCGGAATGAAGGGCCCCTTTTAAACATATTTTTATGGAAGAGACATCTCCTACAAGATATCCACATGGGAGAAGTTCGGGAAGTTTGCTTTCTTTATATCTTACTATTTCTCCGATGTGATAACTCCACAAACTATCAGCACTGAGGCCCAAACCACCAACTGGATCAATTCTTTCGATATAATCCTGAAAATTATTTATTACTTATAAAATGTACTTTCAAAATATACTTATATTGAAAGGTAATGTTACATACTTTGAAAGCTCTCCTAACCATCGCATCAAGCATTTCCCACTTGGTCTTTCCACTCACGGATAGTGAAGCAATTGAGCATTCTGCACCATCTTCTATGTACCTATGGTAACTTCCATGACATCCGAGGTATACATTTAAGGTCACTCGTTTTCCATCAGGATCTCCAGCAAACATATCGTACTTAGAATCTGCAGGAAAAAAAGTAAATTTTTTATTGTTCACAATGTCAGATTTTTCTACATGGTTGGTTATGAAGGGATGATCAAAGGTATTTTATTTTTTTGTGGAAAAATTTGAATCAATTACTTACCAGGAATGGCGTCATTCATGCTGAACCGCCTTTCAAGGCTGTCATTCCTAGGAAGTGATGACTGGGACGATGTAAGTGATTTGCTTGTAACAAGCCTTTGTAGTCTTTCATTATCGTGTTTAAGGTTGACCATCTCATTCTAAAATTAAATCAAATTATACAAAATAGTGGGGTTAAATTAAAACAATCGTACCCTCATTTTGATGACGGTGTCTTTGAGCGATTCGAGCTGATGTGCTGAGCTTAAAGCTTCAAGCCTGATGTCGGTGAGCACAAGGTCTTTCTCTCTGAGCTGTTTCTTTAGTTCTTCAACGATATCAGGACCAGATTCCTTGCTTTCTTCAGTGGGAGAATGACTGACTTGGCTGTCTACACTAGTACCATTCATGTGGCTCACATGGTGGAGCAGTGGGGAAGAAGGCGCAGATATGTCCACTTTATCTTCGGCATCGGATGATACCGAACCATTTCGGTTTTTCTTACTTCTGGAGAAGGCTTTGTTGAATGAACTCCTTAACTAAAAACAAATTTAAATAATTAAATTATGAAAATTTTTAAGAAATATAAAAGAAATATACCCATCCACGCTTTTTCTTCTTTTCGGTTTCTTGTTGAAGAGGAGTGCTTGAAAGGCTGCAAGTAGAGCTTAGCGAATTCAGACTCGAGACAGAATCGGTTGACAGCTGTCGTGAGATATTTGTTTCTGTGGAATACAGACATATATAAACACTTGGCTTTAAAAAGAAAAACAGAAAATTGAATACCAGACTGATACAGACCATTCGGGGGGTCTGTCGTGTTGATGGTGTGCCGCCTTGCCAAAGATGGTGATTGGGAGGTTAGACCTGCCTCAACACTCTGCTTCCGCAGGAGCTCGATCGTCTGCCTCAGTTCGAGCAATTCTGAGTCTTTCTTCTCGGCAGTTGCTGTAAGCTGCTGCAGCCTTTGTGTCATGTTTGAAAGCGACTGCTCAAATGCAGAAACAACGTGGGCCTAAACAAACAAAAACAAAAAAATTAAAAATATAAAAGATAATTTTTTTTTAAGGTCTTGGTTGAAATGAAAAAGTACGTGCTACGAGTGGGATTCAAACCCACGGCATACAAACAACAGATAAAAGATAATATTCATGTAATTGCACAATTTGTAATATATTTTTAATTTAGATATGGAAGCTTCTATTTCAGGCATTTAGTAAATTTGAGGAAATGTCGTCAAGGGTTTATATTATAAAGGCCTAAAATCTTATCCCTCTATGTAGGCATTATTAATGAGAGAGTTATAAAGGAAAATGTAGTTTTTCATTAATATGTGCTGTTCCCAATTTTTTTTTGCTGATTTATGCAAAAAGCGTCATTCTTCACCTTGTTAATAAAAATTTAGATCCCTGCTACAACTACTCAAAGATTTAGATCCCTGCTACTACTTCTCAAAGATTTAGGTCCCGTACTAATACTACTCAAAGATTGAGTTCCCTGCTATTACTACTCAAAGATTTAGGTCCCTACTAATACTACTCAAAGATGTAGTTCCCTGCTATTACTACTACTTTAAGATTTAGATCCCTGTCCCTGATAGTACTACTCAAAAATTTAAGTGCCTGCTTACCACTACGCAAAGATTTAGGTCCCTGTCCCTGTTAGTACTAATATTTAAGATTTAGGTCCCTGTCCCTGCTAGTACTAATATTTAAGATTTAGGTTCCTGCCCCTGCTAGTACTACTCAAAAATTTAAGAGCTGCTACCACTACTCAAAGATTTAGGTTCCTGCTACAACTACTCAAAGATTTAGATCCCTGCTACTACTTCTCAAAGATTTAGGTCCCTGCAAGTACTACTAAAAAATTTAGATCCCTGATATTACTATTCAAAGATTTAGGTCCCGGTTACTACTACTCAAAAATGTCGGTCACTGCTACTACTCACAAAGATTTAGATCCCTGCTAATACTTCTCAAAGATTTAGGTCCCTGCAAGTACTACTAAAAAATTTAGATCCCTGCTATTACCACTCAAAGATTTAGGTCCCTGTTACTACTACTCAAAAATGTCGGTCACTGCTACTACTACTCAAACATTTAGTTCCCTGTTACTAATACTCAAAAATTTCGGCCACTGCTACTACTACTCAAACATTTAGGTCCCTGCTACTACTACTCAAAGATTTACGTCTCTGCTACTAATACTCAATGATTTAGATCCCTTCTATTACTACTCAGATTTAGGTCCCTGCTACTTCTACTCCCCATTCGACATGGATGTTAATTTGGAACCTGTCGTACTATAATTGGTCCCACGGGCGTTCCCGGAAAGACGACGCCTGGATAACGAGGACAAAAGATTCGCCCGTTACATACAGTGAACGAACTGGAAGAACGGTCCGCGGGACAATGTAACGACGAGGCACGGAATCCTATTTACCAAATATTTTCTACTCCCTCCGACGACAAGGATTCTGATGTAAACACTGTCTGGCCTTTGTGTAAACATTTTCACGTTGATGCGAGAGAGAGAAAACAACTCACGGCTGGCTTTTGTTCTTGGGCTTAAAAATAAAAAAGCAGTGCGCGAAGGGGAAATGAAACATCGAAGTCCCAAAAACTAACTAACTAATGCGAAAAACCACTTTCTTTTGGTGAATATCAAAGTCCAAATAGCAATTTACTCATTTGCCACAAACAATCAAAGCACATCCTAACCATTTTGGAAGGAAAGAAGTAACAGAATGAATTAAAGGAAGCAGGAAAAAACTGCGAATCCCAACAGGATTCTTAACAGAACACTGCAAACTAAATAGACATCTGAAGAAGATTGGCATAATCCAACACGGTAAGTGAAGATGCAAAGCAGAGCAAACCAACACATCTACAAACAAACTGTGGTACTACACTTGCCTGTAGAAGGAAGTGTTTAAGGACGATGCAACCGTAGAAAAGATTCGACCACTGAAACCGGGCGTACAAATCAAGTTCACTGATGAACTAGTACTCAGTGTGCTATAAGCAAAGAACGAAAGATTCAACAGCTCTAGGGCGTAGTATAATTACCTCGACTATCACATCTACATCTACTTTGCAGGCTTCAATACCTAGAAGAGTTTTGGCAATTATTTATGCCAAAACTAACAAGCGATTTGATAATATTTTAGGATCTTTAATACTTACAAGAGTTTTGCCAATTATTACCAAAACCATTAGCGAATTGCTAATATTTGAATATTTCGTGGGCTTTAGTGCCTAGTATAGTTTTGTCAATTATCTGGGCAAAAAAAATAAAACACGAATTCAGAATACTAATAAGTCAATTTCGTGAGCATTTCGTCCTTGTCAACTGTACGAAACTACAGGAAATGGTCAACACTTTGTGGGCTTCCGTGTTTAGAAGAGTTTTGCCAATAATTTATACCAAAACCACAAGCGATTTGCTAATTTTTTGTGGGCTTTAGTGTTTACATTAGTTTTAAGAGAGTAAGTTTATGCAACTCAATAAGCAATATATCAGCAGTCAGTTGCACATCATCCGTCCATTACGTCAAATTGCTGGGAATACTAATAAATATAATAGATTCTTTAGGCATTAGTAGTAATCGCAAATGTTTTGTAACGAACTACAGTTTGTTCAATACATTGACGATTTTAGTGCTTGTACAATTATTTGCCAATTACTGATGCAAACTGTCACTAATCGATCGTTATTTGTCAATAGTTTTCGCAGGTAATATCAATAAAAATGTACTAGCTATGGCTAATAGCAAAATTATCTATTGATGACCAGCGTTGTGTGCACTGTCAATTTTTTGTAACCTTTAGTACCAACGTTCTATCAATATAATTTATTTGTTGTATAAAAATTTCAGTTGTACTGTTATTGTTCTGGATAATTGTTAAAACAAATACACTCATTTAAAGCTGACATAACACAGATAAATCCCTCGCCCACAAATTGCCACTGATGGCTACAAGAAACGTTTAGAGTCATAATTAAAATTAACTCTCATGTCAAGCTGAAAAGAAGTTAATCACTGGTGACACCAAGGCAAAAAAACCTCTGGGGGAGCAGCAGATGTCGAACGGGAGAGATGTCGGTTGGAAAAATAGCCGGCGCGGATATGAGATTGCCCAAAAGGAAAACCCTCTCCTGGAGCTTTTTCAACTCTGCGGTCAGGTGGGTGCTTTTTGCTTCGGGTCGACGAAAGTCGAGGAAGCGCTGATGCGGTGGGCATTAATCCCGGCAATTACCCTTAAGCCCATTTGCGACATGGCCGCAGCGGAATTAACCGGTTGCACAATGGCTTTCTGGACGAAAAAACCCACTAAACACGACCTTATGTTTACTTTTTTTGTACACGGGACAAGTCATTAAGCAAAAAAGCACAAGATAAACATGCATTCTAAAGAGGTGAAACGTCAAAACACATCAATAATATCAAGAACCTAACTATAATAATAATACACTAATATGACCTTGTACCAACAACATATGACCGTGTACATCGAGATAGTACATAACTAGAAGTTAAACCTTGCGCATCAAACTTAGCTAACGAGGTGTAACGTCATTATTGCATGGGCAGACAGACGTACCACCTAATTCCGAATGCAGAGTAGGCAAAATGACAAATAGCATAAATACAGCCCTAAGGAGAAGCAATCCAGATTCAAGTAGACTAGAAGCCGGTTCATCAATGCAAACAATGACCACACCCAACAATAAGTCAACTGACTTAAGCCACGCTCACATGAACTTATTTGGACATATAGGTAACTTTATTTTTTTTCTTCATTTATTTGTATCTACAACTGTAGATGTATTACATATACAACCGGCAGGTTGGATAATTTTTGTTTTTGGCATTACGGACGTTATATAGAAAGCTACCCATTGGCAGCCGCTTTAGAACTTTACTATAAATAGGAAAAAAACCTGATCGAAAATTAAATTACCAATTAAAATTGTTTTACTTGAGTTCTAAACTTTAGTTTTTCATCACAATCGCCTGAAAAATCTCAAAAAACTACAAAGATGAGCTCGACGAAAAGAAAACTCGGCAAGACATAAACGAAACGTTAAAAACCATAAAGTACAATAAACAACATAGATGTTTAGTTCGTTAGATTTAGTGGTCTGATTGACCAAATAACTTCTTTCAATTAATTAATCTTTATATAAGGTATTCGTTGAGATTAAAGCCAGCGTCACGGGCGGGATTCGAACCCACGATCTTCGGCTAAATACGCCGGTGTTCTACCACTTGAACTATCGTGATTTTGATCAACTCGGGCACCAACTTGAAAAATGGCAAAAAGGAGGGAAAAATTCGAAAGGTTGGGTTGGGATGGGAAACTGGTGTCCGAGTGGATCGAAGTCACGATAGCTCAAGTGGTAGAACAGCGGCGTATTTAGCCGAAGGTCGTGGGTTCGAAACCCGCTCGTCACGCTGACTTTTTCATCTCAACCAATACCTTACATAAATTGTACATAAACATATTTACATAAACAATTACCTTACATAAATATAATTGTTTAACAACAAGTTAGCCATGCCCATATATTCAAGCATAAAAATTAGCCACACTTACTTAGACAATAACTGACAAACCTAATCATATTTAAAGAAAATGATTATCAAAAAACAAACAACAATAATATTCGCCTTTATTATCTAAATTTGATTGTATAAGATCGGTTTAGCTCTTTGGTCAAAATACGCGGATGTGGTTGGAAATTGAAAAAATACTGAGCAGATTATCCAACCAAACCTATAAACAAGGTCGTGTAAGCTTCGCTGATTGACAAAATTATACGATTGTATGAAGCGATTCAAGGTATATCGGCCAGAGGAGTAAAATTTTAATTAAAACCTTTAAAATTATTTAATTTTTTTATGTAAGGTTTTGGTTGAAATGAAAATGTTGTCACGAGCGGGATTCGAACCCACGACCTTCGGCTCAATACGCCGCTGCTCAGGGTCACGATAGCTCAAGTGCTTGCAGCGGCGTATTGAACCGAAGGTCGTGGGTTCGAATCCCGCTCGTGACACTAACTTTTTCATTTCAACCAAAACCTTACATAAAAAGATTAATTAATTGAAAGAAGTAATTTGGCCATTATACCACTAAATATATTTATGATAATTCATTGATCGCTAGTGGAAACGTCATCGTGACAAACCTATGAACGTGTCGTGTGAATCAGAATGAGTTTTAAGTAATTTTTATATATCTGAGAAGCCGGAGGCATTACTAGTCATATTACTATTTTATGGTCTTAATTTGAAGATATCCTTTAGATGAAGATGAGATGAAGATATCCGTTAGATTTTTTGTTTGGAGCTGTATTTTAACGGAAATTCTTCTGTAAAAGTTTAAACAACCGTTCCCGCCTTGCTATATATGAAAGGCACACAATTTGAACGTTCTTTGGCAAAATATCGGGAAACGTGACTCCAGGTGGGTTCGAGACGCAGAAAAAGGGACAGGGCCGATCTGTTCAAACTAACGAGTTGAAGGACCTCCCAGTTATCGGCGGAAGCTTTTGCCACTTAAGAGAAAGAAGCTGCTTACTGAAAGGGGGGCCGTTTTCAACGCAAACAAGTTTACACGTCTGGCCTTTTCAAAGACCCGGGCAAACAAGCAGTTCTTGTAGGATTTCTGTCGATTTTCAAAATCCAAAGTACACGACGGATCGGAATCAATCCAGGAACCGGGTCGGCATTCCTTGGGAACGCGAAGGGCGATCAACCGGAGAACCGTAACTCGGGCCAATTAAACTTGCCCCGAGGAGTCATAGTCATCCTTTATCTCGGAAAGAAGGGGGAATCTGTAAACAAAACGAGGATGGATGCCTTATCAGACGTACGAAAAAAAGAAAGGAAGCTGGTACTATCTACAAAGATTATGTTTTATATTGCATAGAGCAGGACCGTTCGTTTCGTTATCATAATTTTAAAAAAATACTTTACAACGAACAAATATTTTTTTCTCTAAATTAATACAATACACAAACCAATACACCCATTTCTCCTATGCTGAGTTTACACAAGACAGACAGCCTCGCCCATTTGAGTATAATGCAAACCCTCATCAGGTTTCTTAGCTCCAAAGCCTTTTTAGACTGCATTTCAATTGAATACAATCAAAAGAACAACAAAACAAACAAAAATGTTGCGCAAAGTTACAACTAGACAATTACATTCAAGAGATTTAAGTAGATTGTAGCACAATCAGAACATCAAGGGAAAAGATGTCGCGTAAGAAAAAAGAAGGAGAGCAACGAAATTCATTTTAAATTAATTACAACAACACAAAAAGTAAAGATTTTAACATAAAATAATAGCTTCCAAACGCCCGGAAACTAAGAGAGACCATTAAAATAAAAGAAATAAAGAATAGTAATGTATACAAATAAACATGATTCTAATTTTGAAATGTTTATAACCCGGTCAGGAAAAATAAATTTTTATCACGCCCATTTCACTCTCGGCAAATTCAAACTTATGTTAGACACTTCCAAGATTTAAGACCATTCGGTAAATTTAACGTTCGTTTTGGGGGCGTCGGTGGCCGCAACGGTTTAGGCGTTGACACGGCGCTCATCACTGTAAGGTTAAGGTCCCGGGTTCGAATCCAGCGGCCCTGCATTCGAACCCGGCATACTTACAAATGGGCCTTTTTTCAAAAAACCGGCACCCTGAGGGTTGATATGACCTCTGCTGTTGCGAACCCTCGTTAAAAAAAGAAGAAGAAAAAAAAACCGTTCGATTTAAACTATAAAATACTCTGCAATATACGATGTTGGGTTCATTAATAATGTTCAACGTTTTTCTCAAACTGGAAGAAGCACAACAAGCATATTTCGCGAAGAGGAAGTAATTTTAGAAAATTGTTTGCCCTTCTTTAATCGTAATTCTTACCGGCAAGCTACCCTGAGTTTTCTTTGGAGTAGTAAAAAAAAAGATGGCAAGCTACCATGAGCTTTTTTTTAGTAGAAAATAAAAAAATTTGGCAACCTACCATGAGGTTTCTTTGGAACCTAGGAGTAGTAAATAAAGCAGTTGGCAAGCTACCCTGAGTTTTCTTTGTAGTAAATAAAAAATAAAAAAGTTGGCAAGCTACCATGAGTTTTTTGGAGTAGAAAGTAAAAAGTTGGCGACCTACCCTGAGTTTTCTTTGGAGTAGTAATTAAAAAAATTGGCAACCTACCCTGAGTTTTCTTTGGAGTAGTAAATAAAAAAAATTGGCAAACTACCATGAGTATTTTTGGAATAGTAAATAAAAAAGTTGGCAACCTACCCTGAGTTTTCTTCGGAGTAGTAATTAAAAAAATTGGCAACCTACCCCGAGTTTTCTTTGGAGTAGTAAATAAAAATATTGGCAAACTACCCTGAGTTTTCTTTGGAGTAGTAATTAAAAAAATTGGCAACCTACCCTGAGTTTTCTTTGGAGTAGTAATTAAAAAAATTGGCAACCTACCCTGAGTATTCTTTGGAGTAGTAATTAAAAAAATTGGCAACCTACCCTGAGTTTTCTTTGGAGTAGTAAATAAAAAAATTGGCAACCTACCCTGAGTTTTCTTTGGAGTAGTAAAAAAAGTTAAAAATATGAAAAAAAGTTTTAATTAAAAAAAAATACATTGCTTAATTGGTATATTTCTCGTGATCGACCACGTAAAATCATCAACCTCTTCTAGCCATTTGATTTTGTTTTTCAATTTCTCTTTTAACAGAAAGAAGTCTTCCGAACTAAAACTATTTTTTAATGTGTCTGATAATTTTTTAAAGGCAAAACTATTTTAAATAATAAAGGCAAAAAAAATAAAAATAAAGGGAAAAGTGAAAAATTGGAAGTTACTAATGTAATACAATTTCAGCGCACCTGGACCTCGGGGGATGATATTACCCCTGTTGTTGTGAACAGCCCTCCTCGTAATACAAATTATTGATGGCTCATACATTCATAAAACTGCATCACGTACTCGCCTATGGTTTGATCTTCGGCTAAAAGTATATAATAGAGAGGCGGAAAAGCCGGTAAAAAGTCTCAGCGAAATTGTTTTTAACGGAGGAAAGGACCGTAAAGGTATAAGGGGAGATATACCTGGTCCGTCACGACTTCCGCTGGTTAACAGGTAGAATAATTAAATCGCATATATAAATATTCTCAAGTATAAAGAAAAAAAATGTTTCAACCGATTACTTGTACTCTCAACTTAGGAATAAGCATCTACAGGGTAAAATTTATATATTTTTTCTTTCTGCGTCTTTTAATTGAATTTTTGATGTTTTGTTTTTGAACTTTCTCTTTTATAGATTTTAAATCTTATGCTAATGCTAAGCTTGATTCGATTGTTTGTATATTTGGTATTTGAGCCTGGGGTATCGCAAGATTCTACAATGTTAAGATCTATGGGATTGTTATTCGATTATTTCTTGGGTTCCTCTCCTCCCAGAAAAGGGAACCCACGTTTTTACACGTACAGTCGTGACCTAATGGCCCAAGGTCTTCCTCCCACAAAAATCTACGTTTTCGTCTAGTGTTTATCGCATTCATTACGTGGATTTGTGATTGACATCATAAAAGCCTTTTAAAATTCATACAGAAACAAAACACAACCGAAAGCATCGTATTAGCATATTAATGGACGACCATTATCCAAAGATCGGCCCATTTATCACGAGGTATAAACCTTGAACAAGAAACACAATCTAGGCGAGTCTATTATTGAAAAGTATTTCAAAATGTCTCTTGTCCGATTTCTTTACTCCCAACAGACATTCCTACGGGTTATTAATATTTCCCTTCTATTCTAAGCGGGCGTGTAAAAGCTGTGTTCTGTATAATACAGACCATATCAATCTTTGAGAATTTACTAACTTGTCAGCCTAAAAAAGAGAACTTAAATGTATGAAACCATATAGAACCAGGTATTTCTAACACCAGACTGTGTCAGCATAAAATTAATCTAGTTTGTAGTTATGATACATGATGTAGCCTTCCCGTCATTGTTTCTCTTTCGTCCCCACAGTCAAGTCCTATCAAGCATCAACGTTTGTATTTATACATGTGAAAATCCGCCCTTTTTTTAAAGCATTAGCCGGAAAAACAAGCCCGAGAAGGTTAATTATGGTAAATATGGTATACAAGGAACTTCAGCTTGGATTGTTTTTCTAAAACATCTGGATAATAGTTTTTACGGATGTTATGGTAGGGCCTGGCCTTTAGCTAATTCCGACGAGTTTATTCTCAATATTAAGGTATTAAATTAAAGTGTTCTCTTGTAAATTTATTATTAGGTTTTTGGCCAAATGATGTTTAAGGATGATGGGTAGGAAAAGCTTGTATATGAAATACACGGTCGAGAGGCGCGAAAAGTAAAATTAGATCCACAAAGCTAAAGTTTTCAATCTGCAAGTTCCTGTAAGTTGCGTGCTCAGATGGATTGCATTCACTTTCAAAATTTAATACCATTATATTTAGTGGTCTATTGATCAAAGTACTTCTTTCAATTAATTATTCTTTTTATGTAAGGTTTTGGTTGAAATGAAAAAGTTAGTGCCACGAGCGGGATTCGCACCCACGACCTTCGGCTGGTGGTGCTTAACCTAGCGTCGTGGGTTCGAATCCCGTTCGTGACACTAACTTTTTCATCTCAACCAAGACCTTACATAAAAGGAATTATAAATTATGTTGTATATGTACAATTTATGTTTAAAATCTATTAAATCAACATAGCTTTCGACAGCCTTGCTAAATGAACAGTTTAGATTATAAATTAATTTTAAAATAGAATAAAAAAAAAAAATATTTTATAAGCAACAAAGTTTATTTTTATGTTCGGCTATACGCTGCTGCTCAACCACTTGTGCTATCTACTAGCTAGCTATAGCTCAAGTTAGAGCAGCGGCGTATTTAGCCGAAGGTCGTGGGTTCGAATCCCGCTCGTGACACTAACTTTTTCATTTCAACCAAAACCTTACATAAAAAGCTTCAATTTAAAGGTTTGATCCCTATACGCAATATTAATTGGCTTAATTAGCCTGGTAGCAGATAATTAATTTTAACTAAAAGAAAATTTATTTGATCAAATTGTGTCTGGTTGATAATTTTTTTTAGGTTGAAAGGTAAAGGTAAATTGTATCGATTTTTACATTTATATTTTTTATCCTCATCCTTGCCTAAAAACCCAAAATGTCCCAGCAACAAAATCAACCCTAAATTATTATTAGTGAACCAGAAGCTACCCAGAAACAGGGCGCCGTCCCAAATGAAGCCGTTAAATGCAATAAGAATTATGAAAGGTCCAGGAGAATAGAAAAAGCTGTCATTTGGAAATAAAGGGGACGAAGATAGATCTGCACGACATGTCGGATCAAATTACCACGACTTTACGGACTTTTATCACTTCCTGGTCCGTGTTCGGGCGCCAATTTTCAAATTTCGTAGGATACGTCCAAAACAAACACTTTTATTAATTTTTTTTTGTTAGTTTACTATACCACCAGGCCAATAGATAGATCAAAACAGGTATATTTGTTTGTTGGTGAATAGTCCTGATTGCACTGATGACATGTGGTGTCGTGTTTTGATGGTCAGTCTAAATACATGTATAAATAACCCATTATATTTAGTGGTCTATTGAGCAAATTACTTTTTTCAATTAATTAATCTTTTTATTTGAAATGAATAAGTCAGTGCCACGAGCGGGATTCGAACCCACGACCTTCTGCTAAATACGCCGCTGGTCTACCAGTTGAGCTATTGTGACTTCGAGCCAGTCGGACACCAACTCCCCATTTCAACTTAGATCGAAATTCGAAAGATTGTAGGTTGAGGTGGAAAGTTGGTGCCCGAGAGGATCGAAGTCACGATAGCTCAAGTGGTAGAGCAGCGGTGTATTTAGCCGAAGGTCGTGGGTTCGAATCCCTCTCGTGGCGCTGACTTTTTATCTCAACCAAAAACCTAACATAAAAAGATTATATAAATAATGTTGATTCTGACGTTACGTTGCTGGATTATACGGTACTAAGACATAAATTAAGATATATTTCGAAAAAAAAGTGTTCTGGCAGACTGAACAAAGCAAGAACAGTTGGATTTCTTCGTTTCCCCTGCAGAATTATTCAAATTGGTAGAAAGCGCGTGTTATGGGTGTAGGGAATCTTGTTGAGGCTTATGTCGAATAAGTAAAAAAATCCCACTGCGGATTAGTATTAGTCATTTAGAGGGTCTGTCAGTCACGAAGGGTGAGAACACTCACGATATTTCCCAAGAGTTTCGCCTCAAACTCCCCCCAGGGCTGGATATTTTTCTCTCTTCTTATCCCCTAGATTGTTTCTCCTACCAGTGGGCTTAATTGGTCGAGAAGTTGGGCTGTTTATTTTAACTTTAATCTCATCGGAATCGGAAAATTTTACACTTTTCCAGGCTTGTTGAATTGAAAAACATGAAATTTTCAGCTAAAGCATTAGCATGTAATACAAAAGTCACGCGTCTGTCTTGTTTAAAAGGCGACATACGTCAAAGAAATCTCTGATCATCAATCATCCCGAGGAGACGCCTTGCCAAAGCCCATGTCGGCAATTAACCGAAACCCGTTTCCAAATTGAGTTCGCCCTTTTTAAAATCGCCCTTCTTTCCATCGATCGCAACAAAGCAGGACCTAAGAGATGAAACTGTTTTTCACCCTGGGAAAATAACTGCGTAAACATGTGCGTTTCTCATGGTGAAAAAAGGCGGTTAGGAAGTGAAATACGACGATCGAGCCGAGGCCGATAGACGACGTGAAAAACGGACTTCGTTTCCTCAGAAGACTTACATTAGTCACGTTATTGAACTAGAGACTTGAATCATATAACAGGAATAACTTACGTTTAGCGTCGGATAAATGCGAAACTGCCAATTTTCCTAGTTTTAAACAGAAGGTAGGACCAGAGGTAAACTAAGAGTTTAGTCAGAATTATAAATTATTTAAGTTTCGTGGTCTAATTGACCAAATTATTTTTTTTCAATTAATTATTCCTTTTATAAGGTCTTGATCACGATGACAAAATTAGTGTCACGAGCGGGATTCGAACCCACGACCTTCAGCTGGTGGTGCCTAACCTAGCCGAAGGTCGTGGGTTCGAATCCCGCTCGTGACACTAACTTTATCATCTCAACCAAGACCTTACATAAAAGGAATTATAAATTATTACGTATAATTTATCTTTAAAATCTATTAAACCACCATAACTGTCTTCAGCCTTGCTAATTGAACAGTTTAGATTATAAATTAATTTTAAAATAGGATTAAAAAAAAAATATTATTTTATAAGTAACAAAGTTTATTTTTATAACTAATTAATCTTTTGTGTAAGGTTTTGGTTGAAATGAAAAAGTCAATGTCACGAGCGGTATTCGAACCCACGACCTTCGGCTCAATACGCCGCTGTTCTATCACCTGAGCTATTCGTGACTTCGATCCACTCGGACACAAATTCGAATCCCGCTCGCGCCACTGACTTTTTCATTTCAACCAATACCTTACGTAATGATTAATTAATTGGAAGAATTTATTTGATCAATCGGACCACGAAATACAATGGGTTTATTTTTATGGAAATTTTGATGGAAATCTTGAAGAGAAACCTGAGTCTGCACATTTGCAGTTTATATTTGTGCTTTGTACCTTTTTGGAATAAATGTAAATGAAAACAAAAGGTTTTGATTAAAAAAAATATGTTTGTTCGACCTACCCCGGTCGAGTTATTAAGTCAATACCGGCCATCGCGGACCCAATAAAAACTGATGCAACCCGGAGATTAACCTTAATTGATCCCAAAGGTTAGAAATTAGAACTGCTTTTGAACGGCTTTTAAGCCCCACTCGATCTATTCAAAGCCATTGAATTGTAATCAAAGTCCTTCGATTGATTTATATTCGGATGTCTCCTGCTGGTTCATCCCGTTGGATTGTTCCATTATTCGACCTCGGAGCAGTTTTGACAAAAGTTCAAGAAAATATTACAAAGTGGAACTTTCTCATTGTTGATATAAGTCAAAGGTGTGAGAGCGAATGAAAATAGATAAAAAAGACGATAATGCAAATATAATATCCATAATATGCACTAGTTCATTTTTTTTACAGTGTGTGCTGTTTTGTATTTTTGCCTACTTTCTCTTGATAGAAAATGGTCAAAAAAGCCCTCCAATTTTCTCAATTTCACTCCCTAAACGTGCTATATAATCGGGCGAAACTCGCCCAGGAGGTAAACATTCTCTCTTTTTGGGATTTAACAAGACCTCAAAAAGTTCCTCTTCGCCAGCCGCGTTTGGGAATTTTTAATTCTTTGTCTTTCCCCGTGCCGATTCTTCCAGCCCCTCGGGCCTTTTCCGTCCCATTGAGCCGTGTTATTTGATTCCGACACCGTTTAAAAAGCAGTTTCTGGGACAAACAGAGCCGTTTGTCATTCCTAGCCGTGGCTCTTTTCATTCGGACCGTTACGGTTGAAAAAAAGAAAAGAAAGTTTCCGCGTCAATAATCAGTGTCAGGACGACAATGAAAGGTTTAATAATTTAAACGATATAACACGATTAGGAGAAAAACATTCCCAATAATCTTCACCGGTGGCGTCGGTGGCCGCAAAGGTTTAGGGCGTTGACACGGCGCTCATCTCTGTAAGGTAAAGGTCCCGGGTTCGAATCCAGCGGCCCTGCATTCGAACCCGACATACAAATAAACGTTGACAATACGACAATATTCATAAGTAACTAAGAAATTTACAAAGAAGGAAATAGAAACTCTGGGTTTCCTAATGGACCCACGCCCACGTTGACCTGTAGTTTCAGTTCCACGGACCTTTAAACGACCATGTTACGGCTTTACAAGTTCGCTAAACTATTTCTCGATCGGTTCTTGCAAAAAAGCGAGTCGTGATATGACAAAAATTTCCGATCGGGCTGAAAGAAAATTTTAACGATGAAACGGGCTCACGTGACAGGAAGCATTAGCTGATGAGGGCGTGGCAAATGGGGGGGTTGCGCACCCCTAGACATCGCCTTTCATTTTTATCCTAATTTCCTAATTAAAAACCGGGTAGGGAAGACGGTTCAATCATCATGCTTTTACTAATTAAACAAGAACAGAGGGAAAAGTGATATTTCCGTTCGGTGCTAACCTGTCAGATTTCCAGTGCGTTTAGATCCGCATACGCTCGCTTACACGAGTTGAAAGATGAAAGCTAAATTCTTGCAACTTATAGCAATATAATCAACCAAACTTTACGTTGTTTTATTTTCAATCACGCAAAACGAAGACAACCATTAAACAATTAATAAAAAATCATGTACATTTTAGGTATACTCTATATATCCTTGGTTAATCTTTTGGAGTTTATAGGGTCCGCACAATCTCGCTATTCTTCTTTGAACCTAGATTTTCAAGTAATCAACATTGATGTACACGCATCACCCAAAACAATAAGTACAATCAATTTGTCTTTCAGGCTTTTCTCTTTTGAAATTTGAGTAAATGAAATTAGTCGACAAAAAAGAAACAAAGGGAAAAAGTTCAAATTAAAGTTACGAGAAATACACAATACTTTCTAACAAAAACAGTTGTACGCGCGGAAATAATTTCTTCTTTAGGCAAAAATCGTTACAATTTCTTGTGTTTTTGGGCATAAAAAAACCTATATTTATAGTCTCTTTCCTGAGTATAAATTACCAAACTAGGCATATTGTCAGATTAAATATTAAAATGTAATCTTTATGTAAGGTGTTGGCTGAGATAAAAAAGTCAAGTGTCAAGAGCGGGATTCGAACCCACGAACTCTAATTGATTTAATAAGTAAAATGAAATCTTCATTAAAGCTCTCCACGGCCATTTCGTTTGTTGTCGAGAATCGAATTACACGACATTTAAAAATGGCAAAAAGGAGGGAAAATTCAAAAGGTTGGGTTGAGATGGGAAGTTGGTGTCCGAGGGGATCGAAGTCACGATAGCTCAAATGGTAGAGCAACGGCGTATTTGGCCGAAGGTCGTGGGTTCGAATCCCGCTCGTGACAATAACATTTTTATTTCAGCCAATACCTTACATAAAGATATTAATTAATTCAAAGAAGTTATTTGGTCAATCGGACCACGAAATATAATGTTGTTGGTGTCCGAGGGGATCGAAGTCACGATAGCTCAAGTGGTAGAGCAGCGGCGTATTGAGCCGAAGGTCGTGGGTTCGAATCCCGCTCTTGACAATGACTTTTTTATCTCAAACAATACCTTACATAAAGATTAATTAATTGAAAGAAGTTATTTTGTCAATCGGACCACGAACTCTAATTGAATTGTAAGTGAAGGTTTTTACCAGAAATATTCTTGGACTGAAAAATTATTATAGCCAAAATCTAAACTTATGGTTTAATTATGGTTAAAATTTGGAAAAAAATTAAAAAATTTCAGGTTCGACATTAAAAAAACCTTACATCTTATACCTTGATATAAACTCTTATAATTATTGTATTGCATCATTATACAGGGTGAATTGCTACTCGTGCTACAAACTTCTCCAGTAGATTCTTCACCCTAAAATGAACAAAAAAGTTCATATTGTCCATGGTCCGATTCTCAACCATTTCAGAGTAATTTCGCTTTTTATCGATTTTGAAAGATATCACGTCCTGGCGTCGGAAAATCGTGATATCTTTTAATCTAAACATTTCTCTTAAAATCTATAAGCACCGTTGAAATCCCCGTTAATTTTTAGAGAGAATCAAAATCATAATTCCATTGAAATTTTTTAATTTAATTTAATGCCCATTTAGTATGTAATGCTTAAGAAGTTTACAAACAGCTAGAAGGTCAAGGAAGAAAGACCCAAACGTTTTGCCACCTTCATCTTCTTATTGAAAAATTAACGGGGATTTCAACGGTGCTTATAGATTTTAAGAGAAATGTTTAGATTAAAAGATATCACGATTTTCCGACGCCAGGACGTGATATCTTTCAAAATCGATAAAAAGCGAAATTACTCTGAAATGGTTGAGAATCGGACCATGGTCAATATGAACTTTTTTGTTCATTTTAGGGTCAAGAATCTACTGGTGAAGTTTGTAGCACGAGTAGCAAGTCACTCTCAAACATTAGCAATCCTTGAACCACCATTTTTTCTCTTTTTGTCATCAACATCTTGGTCTCACAACCACTAAATAAGAAAATGACGAGTGCGTTGGAAGCGTTATTAAATCAGGTAGTTTTCCTCAAATTTGCTGCCTTCTGAGACTAAAATTAGAAACTCTGGATTACTTTATACACTTTCCGATTTACACAATTTTCCACTCTTTTTGTAGTTCTGGCTGAAATAAAACACAAAAAATTAGCCCAAACATTTTGCCACCGTCATCTTCTTATTGAAAAATTAACGGGAATTTCAACGGTGCTATTAGATTTTCAGAGAAATGTTTAGATTAAAAGATATCACGATTTTCCGACGCCAGGACGTGATATCTTTCAAAATCGATAAAAAGCGAAATTACTCTGAAATGGTTGAGAATCGGACCATGGACAATATGAACTTTTTTGTTCATTTTAGGGTGAAGAATCTACTGGAGAAGTTTGTAGCACGAGTAGCAATTCACCCTGTATAAGAACTGCACGAGAATAATATTTGTAGGAATTTTTAGCGGTTTTTTGTCTTGCTCGAGGTGATGGGCAGGACGAGATAAGTCCTGCGAAGATAAAAGAATCCTTGCGCGGAGAAAAGCAAACCATAACCATCTCTTAAAGGGCCAAGGCCGCCGACTGGGACACCCACAGCCTCCGACTTAGCACGCGTCATATTCCCAAAGGAGCGATTCGTTTCGAAACGCGATCCAGAAACATTTTGAAATCCGAACAGATCGATAATATTATAAATCCGAGACGATTGGTTTGAGGAGGGGTCGAATTAAAATTACACGCGAGCCCCGGGGGGTATCGGCAAAGATCTGACTTCCTTTCTAAAGACAATGGCCGAAAAAGAGAAAATATAATCTAAATAAAAAAATAATAATATACTAGCTTTATCCTTCTTTGCCTTGCCTTTCCGTGCGAATATCACAACGAAAAGAATCACCTACTTAAAGATAAAAGGATGCAAATAAGCCTTTGGGAAGTGTTTTTAATTAAACTATGTACCATCGTGTGAACATTGATAACCGTAGGGCTTGCAGAAGTAACGTTATTTAAGAAAAATAAGCATTAATTAAGTAAAAAATTTATGCCATGTAAAAATGTCAATGAACTTGGCTTTTCTCTTCTACATATACACTGACAGGCAAAAATTTCCACCCAATTGATTTTTTTGTTATTATCTCGATATAAGAAAATTGCCTCATTGTTTTAACCAATAAATATTTTTTATGCTATGTTTTAAATTAGGAATTACAATTAGACTTAATCCAAAACAAAATTAAAGGATTTTTTAATGTTTACTTTTTACGGAATTTGAAATATTTATACAGTCTCTTTAGAATTCTGAAGCAATAAACTGTTTAGTTTTCATCTTTGTTTTCTAAATTTCAATTTTTAAATTTAAAAATGCCACAGTGCTGAGGATGTTGTACGTGGTGAGGCACTTATTGATGCCACCAAATCCTATGCCCGGTAATGCCCGTCCACATATCGCTCACATTGTGCTAACGTACCTTCAACAGCATAACATCAGGGTTATGGCCAGTCCGTTCTCCAGCCTTGAACCCCATCGAACATTTATATAGGATAACTCCAAAAGGCGAATAAGAGCACGTCCATCACTTCCTGATAAATCCTGCCATTGGATGATGGACGTTCCATCAGGTATGCGGCTATTGCCATGGAAGTTCCCAACGAAACATTGCAAGACGTCGTTAGACGTTTTCGAGAAACTGGGTCTTGCCATTGAAGGCTCGGTTTTGGACGTCCTAGGATAACATATATATATATATATATTATGTGTTATGCAGGGTGGGCGACCAAGACCCGAGGGGTTAAATGTCTGGGTAGACTCGTACCCCATCCCTCAAAGGTCCGGGACTTGGTCGGCTCACGTGTCCTGCATAAACCTCTTGGACCTGTTCACAAACCCCAAGATTTTGGACCATTTAATCTCGGGGAGTGATTTGGTGATGTCCAATCCTTCAAAGATTTCAAACCTAGACCTAGCATACCTATCACACTCTGCGAGGTAGTGCCTTGCTACGATAACAGAACCACAGGATGACGGTTTTCTGACTGAGAATTTTGCGAAACCTGCCCCTTACTGTTGTTCAAGCTATTCATCAGCTCCGGGAAGTTGTCCAAATTTCTGAACGCACTGCTCGAGGAAGATTAAGACAGTACGGACTGATGGCTTTTCGCCCCGTAAGAGGACCAGAATTGACCAGAACACAAGTTGCAGGGATCCCATTTGCTCGAGAAGACACCATTGGTCTCTGGAGGATTGGTCTGCTGTACATTTTACATATGAGTGTAGATTTGCTCTACGATGTCCAGATGGGCGTGAAAGAATATGGAGAAGGCAAAATAAAAAGACGAAGCTTGTAATTTTTCCCAAAGCCGACCTTTTCAACCCCAGTGATGGTGCGGGAATTTCAATGGAGTGGCACGGAATTGGTTGGTCGTGGAGGGGCACTCGCTATGTGAATGAAATTTTGGAACATCATCCTTGCCTATCCTCGATGAAATCAACGACAATCCTATTCTAATGCACGGTAATGCCTGTCTACATGTCGCTCGCATAATACAAACGTACCTTCAACAGTATAACATCAGGGTTATGGCCAGCCCGTTCTCCAGACTTGAACCCCACTGAACATTGTAGGATAACCTCAAAAGGCGAATAAGAGCACGTCCATCACTTCCTGATACATTGCACGATCTTGAAAAGACTCTTCGTGAAGAATGGGCTAACCTCCAGCAAAGAGACATTTCCAGACTGGTAGAAAGAATGTCGAGACGCATTAAGGCAATAGGAGGAAATAAGCGATATTGAAATGTTAACTAAAAATCTAAAACAAATTTTATCTGTCCTGCATTTATAAATTTTTTTAAAACTTTTTTAGACAAAGACTCAATTATTAAAAGTTAAAAAACATGAATCTTTGATTAATCCATAAAAATATATACAAATCAAGCTATATTACAAGTGGGTGGAATTGTTTGCCCGTCAGTGTATAATGTTGTTCAGGAACGAAAAAAAAATTAATATGCTTTTTTTATGCGTACATAATTTATATATTTATGTACGATTTTTGTCTCTTAGAAGAGGCGTATTTGACTAACTAGTAAAAATTATTGGTGTCTCTTTCCCACCCTTCCTGTGTATGTGATGCTTAACCAATTCCAAAAACTGTGTAAATTGGCCGGAAATTTAATTACATAAATACATAAATACAAGTAAGCTTGCAATTATCCGTACGCTGGCAATCATCACGTAATAAGAAATAATCTCGCTGTTTATCTGGGTTTTTAATTTTACCGTACGGCCCCTCCGTGGGTTCTGTGTGCCTAATCACAGATCCTTTCTATATTTTATCCTACGTAATGAAGACCTTTCTCACCCGAGAGTTTTATTAAAAACGGCACGGTGGAACGGAGGATTCGCCGTTTCGTCCCTAGACTTCGGCGAACCGGGCATCAATTAAAAAATACCAACAACGGCGCACAATAATTATATTCTTCTTCCCAAAAACAAGCAAATAACATTTTGGGAGGGAGAATGCGCTTTTGTGGATATTAATTTCATCCGCATCATCAAACAAGAGAGTAGTAACAGGGCAAGAAGGCTTTTAAATTTTTATTTGAAATATACAACTAATTATATTTCTCAGTCAGAACATTTGAAGATAATTGAAAAATGATTATTTGGAGATCGTGAGGTGTGACGTAGGTTTTAGAAAAACATTCTGTTTATCATGCCAACGTTTCGATCTTTATTGAAATCATCTTCAGGCCCACTCTCCAGAGGGCACTCTCAACACGAAAACACTTTGAGCCGTGAAGATGATCTCAATAAAGATCGAAACGTTGGCAAGACAAAGAAAATGTTTTTCTAAAACCTACGTCACACCAAACCGCACCTCACGATCTCCAAATAATCATTGTCACTAAACACCACACATTGAAAAAAACACAAAAATAAACAGGGAATAAAAAAACAATTTAGATGGTGCAGATTTATACAAAATAAAACGAAATTTGAAGTATGCGTGCACAAGGATTTTTTTGGCATGTACAAAGATTTGAATTTTAAATATGCACTGTTTATAATTAATTTTCACTAAGGGAGCATTTCGGATAATATGAATGAAAGAAACACCGAAGAACACCGAACTAAATTAGCAATTAGTAATTAACTTAAAATAATTAGTAGGTAAATGAATGACGATTGAGATAAATAAAATTTGAACTTTTTTTCTCAAACCTTAATAACTCTATAAACGGCAATCTCTACGAGAAAAGTGCCCGAAGTAAAATCTTCTTAAAAAAAGTCGTAGATTTTAAATCCATATTCAAAATGATACCTTCCCATTTGAAAAAAAAGTTGATCAGTCCTGGGTACGTTGAAAAAAATAGACTTCTGATTCAGTTTCTATGTAAAAAATATGAAAAAACCAGTCCTATTTTTTAAAAATTATTTCCAAACAAAAGAAATAATTGGGGGTAGTTTATAAATAATCACCTGGTATATACACAAGGAGAAACTAGACAGAATTTATACAAACTACAATAATTAAGATGCACACTAGATTACATGGACTACAGTGGCTCGAAACCCAGTTAAGAATTTTGAAAGCAAGATCAAAATATAAGCACCCAAACTCACTTGGGAAGCACACTTCTATTTTTCAAGCTGAAATAGATACCTTTAATGATTGGCCATTGAAAAATCTTGAAAGTGGTTATACTGATAAAAAATCGTGATAAAATCAGATAGCCAATTAGCATCATTAGCACAAGATATCACAGTGAATTCCAAAACCTCAAAGGACATCAACATCAAAACATCAATATGCGAGGGCACAAAGGAATTTTGGTTAATGAGCAAGCAGACAAACTGGACTGAAGAGGATTTGTAAGATTTATTATTGGCCATTTGGTCGTTTATAATTGGTCCTTTTTGGGATGACGAGGGTATGGATATGGTTAAAGAACCATCGTCAAGACTAGCTGCTGCTTGACATTGCTTCGATTAAATACTGGTCACTGAGAAAACACCTACACAAAATGGTTCTATTTAAACCGAACAAATTTATGGGTTATGCAATGAGGAGGAAGAAACTGCCAGTCAAATTTTCTTCGATTGAGAAGGAAATTCGATGGAGATATAACCTAGGGTACTAACAAGTCCCGAGGGTAGGAACTGCAGTAATAACAGTCAATGACGTTCTCCTTCTTAAAAGAAGAATAGAGTCGATTGAACTGAACCAAGAAACCTGGAAAACTGCGTAAGTGCTAAGGGAACAAGAAAAACAAATTCCTAGTGACCTCATCGTCCTATAGCACTAAAACATTGATTGATAATTTATGCAAACTCAAGTCTAAGGAGAAACAGGAATCCCAAGCGGACCCAAATAATAATTTGAACGAGTATCTTTTTATTTATTTTACGAGATAAAAAAAGCCCTAAGACTTCCAATTGACAGTCAATGATCACGTCTGATCTAGACAAACGGGAAGAACAGGCGGACCAAGATCAGTGGTTTTTGCACAAAATTTTTCTATGATTCTACGGAAGGAAAAAGGACTAAAGCTTTAAGAATTCATTATTATTTGGAGATGGTGAGATGCGGTCTGGTGTGACGTTAGAAAAACATTTTCTTTATCGTGCCGACGTTTCGATCTTTATTGAGATCATCTTCAGGGCTCGAAGTGTTTGTTTTCCGTGTAGATGTGTCATTCTTGTCGTCTGAACATGATCAAATTGGAAAATCCGAGCAATCTTTTGTACATGTTTGAATAAGAGGTTGTTTTTGTTTTGACCACGTGCGTCATTATTTTAATTGGCTTTTCTGAACAGAATTTTGGAATTTGCCCTCTTCTACACAAACATCCCTACTCGGAAGAAACACTAGGATTTTTTCTTTCCGTCTAATGATGCCCGCCGAGCGATAAGAGCCGCTTTATCTAAATTTCTTCTGGTATCTGATGTTAATATTACGTTTTCAAATATACGAAAATCGTATAATTCGGCAGGAATACGCTGTTGGGATCTCTCCAAGACCGCAGAAACCGCCGTTGGTCCTTGATACAGAAGAAATCCCGACGCCCACCTCGGCCCAGAAAATCTTTCTTAGACCGGTCCCGAACACGCCTTTACCAACATAAAACCACAATTCGTGTTTTTTTATCAGCTTAATATCTTGTTATTTATTATTTATTTAATAAAACGGTGTTTCACTGTGTTATCCGAGCCATTTTTCTCTCTGGTGTTCTTTTTTCTTTAATGACATTCTGGTTTAACTGTAGTAACAATTGAATCAGTCAGTGGAACAAGGTTAAGAATCCGATTTTCCACTTTCGAGAAAAACAAAGAAAACTTATTTTCTTCCTGAAAAATGGTTAATAAATATTTTTATTTTACGTTCATTCTTGAAGGATTATTATGTGAGTTATATACACGTATATAATATTTTGTACATATGTACATACATAGATGTATGTATACACATGTATCTATAGCTATGTTGAAATTTTATCTTTCTACCATTAATTGAGAAAAAAGCAAAATATTCATGTATAAAAATGTATTTTAAGGAATACCTTTCTTTAAAAAATGCAAAAAGTCATTTTAATTATTATCGTTGTCGCTCTCACAATCTTGGTTGGTAGATGGCCACTGAAAAATCCTTTGGTAGAACGTACAAAATCTTCAGGTACATAGTGCACCACCTTCTTGATGCCTTGTACTTTCTTGCAGTTGATTGGTATTTTTCCCTGATAAGCTTTTAGTGAAGATAGCTGCGTTTTTAGCAGTTTTAGCCAATTTGAAAGTAACTGGAATTAATCCTTCAATAAATTCGCAGGGATTAAAACAACCAGGCACACTATTCGAATACACTGTCTGTACTTGCCTAGGGATAGGGATAAGAGAGGCGGCCACAAGACCTACTGCACCTCGACCTAAATAGATCTATTGTGCTCCTCTGTTAATTATAATTCACTGGCCAGCTACAGGCTTCATAATCAATTTCCATAGCCTTGCCAGCGGTTCCATGGTGTAGGATCTTGCTTGTGGTTATTCTTGTCCTAGTTGCAAGAACCTGCACCTAAATAGACCTTCACAGAAACATAAAATGTGTTCTGCGGTCTCTTCATCTTCCTGGCAGTATCTGCACAGTGTTTCTTCTGTCTGTACTCCTATCCGGTGCACCGTCAGGAATCCAACCATAATCCTGGCTCGGTTGCGGTTGCCTTCCAGCAGTTCTTTTGTAAGTTTTGCGGATGGCCCTTCTATGAATCTTTTCGCGTGCCTCATACCTGTAGTATTGTTCCACTAGGTTTTGGAATCATTAAGGATCCATTTTAATATGTATCATCTTTTGTGGCGGGCTGCTAGGCCGCAGTAGGTTTCTGGTCCCATAGAGTCCATGTTGGCTCCCTTTTTGGCCCGTAGGTCAACCTTTTCGTTGCCTCTATGCCCCGAATGTCCAGGGCTGTACTTGCCTATATTGAACTTGATTCTTTTTTTCTCAATGTCTCTCGTTTTTTTGTAATACTGAGGCCACCAACCCTTGACATCCAAAATCAGGTATCAACGGTTCTTACCTCAAAATGGGGAGCTTGTGTCCTGGCTGTAGATATTATCTCTTCGTATTGACGGGGGGGAGTAAAATCTATCCAATCTTATAACAAAACGTTTGATCACTGAAAAGTTCCTATCGCAAGGTAAGAAACTGTGTGGAATATAACGTTCTACGCCTAAGTAACGCTGTAATCTCAATCGTTTTTGACTCATTCGCTAGGGCTTAGATACCGCTACAAAATGGTGTTCGTTACTCATTTCAGCCAATTTTGGAATCTTAACCTTGTTACACTCACCGATTCAATTTCAATTAAATAGGTCAATTATGGCCGTTAAACAAATACGGATTAATGGTAACAATTAAGGCCAATTTATATTTACATTCTGATCACGTGTCATTTCGCATTCTTTCAGCAGGTATTCTGATCAGGGAAAAGTCCAATATGAAAATTTCGCTGATTGGCTTATTGCGCTATTAGCCAACTATCGTTGTTATGATTTTTCTCAGCCTCAGCGTAAAAAAAATGTCAATTCGAGCGTTTAACAACTGGCAGTCACCAAAGAGTCTTTTGAATCTTTGCACAATTGGCAAGGTGGGTATATTCACGAATAATGAGGATCAATGTTCCGTTTGGGCATAAAACAATTACGACGTTTTTTTTAACCAATCTGACCATAACTAGGTACTGAGTATTTGTGATTTGAGATAAATTCTGTCAAACTGGGTATAATTATGCCGTGTAACATTGCCTTAAAATGATACCCATATTGGTTTAAGCTATATTTTACAAAAGTCGTTTCAACAAATATCTCTCATAAATTTTTATATGTGTATAATATATTTGCAAATGGGACAACTTTGTTCAATGAGAATTTCTTATGATTTTTTAAAAAATGTAATGAATTAAAATTAAAAGTTTCAATTAACTAATCTTTATATAAGGTATTGGTTGAGATAAAAAAGTCAGTGTCACGAGCGGGATTCGAACCCACGACCTTCGGCGAGATACGCCGCTGCTCTACCACTTGAGCTATCGTGACCTCGATCCACTCGGACACTAACGTCCCATCTCAACCCCACCTTTTGAATTTTCCCTCCTTTTTGCCATTGTTCAAATGTCTTGTAATCGCATTGGATTCTCGAAGGCAAATGAAATGGCCACGGAGTGCTTTAGTGAAATATACTTCATTTCACATCATTAAATTCACTAATTTCGTGGTCCGCTTGATCAATTAATATATTACAATTAATTAAGGTTTTTAGTTGAGATAAAAAATTCAATGGCACGAGCGGGATTCGAACCCACGATCTTCGGCTGAATACGCCGCTGCTCTACCACTTGACCTATCGTGACCTCGATCCACTCGGACACTAACGTCCCATCTCAACCCCACCTTTTGAATTTTCCCTCCTTTTTGCCATTTTTCAAATGTCGTATAATCGGATTGGATTCTCGACGACAAATGAAATGGCCACGGAGAGCTTTAGTGAAGCAAACTTCATTTTAAATCATTAAATTCACTAATTTCGTGGTCCGCTTGACCAATTAATATATTACAATTAAGGTTTTTAGTTGAGATAAAAAAGTCAATGGCACGAGCTGGATTCGAACCCACTCCTCTCCGCTAAATACGCCGCTGCTCTACCACTTGAGCTAACGTGACCTCGATCCACTCGGACACTAACGTCCCATCTCAACCCCACCTTTTGAATTTTCCCTCCTTTTTGCCATTTTTCAAATGTCGTGTAATCGGATTGGATTCTCGACGACAAATGAAATGGCCACGGAGAGCTTTAGTGAAGCAAACTTAATTTTAAATCATTAAATTCACTAATTTCGTGGTCCGCTTGACCATTGACTTTTTTATCTCAACTAAAAACCTTAATTAATTGGTCAAGCGGACCACGAAATTAGTGAATTGGGTATAATTATGCCGTGTAACATTGCCTTAAAATGATACCCATAATGGTTTAAGCTATATTTTACAAAAGTCGATTCAACAAACATCTCATAAATTTTTATGTATATAAAATTTTTGCAAATGGGACAACTTGGTTGAATAAGAATTTCTTATCATTTTTAAAAAATGTAATAAATTAAAATTAAAAGTTTCAATTAATTAATCTTTATCTCAACCAATACCTTACATAAAGATTAATTAATTGAAATAAGTTATTTGGTCAATCAAACCATGAACTCTAATGGATAAAATTAAAAGATCAAACTTATTTTCGTGCCCCTTTTAATATTCAAATTTCGAGTTTATTAAACGAGTTAAGAAACGATTTGTTTCATAATAGATTTCTTATTCCGGGACTTAATTTTCTAGTTTTTTCAAGGGGGTCCCTCCTAAACGGTTTGACCGTTATCTCCCCGGATCGGCTTGTCTTTATCTTCTGATTTTCATGTCTGGCCGAGACAAAGGGACTAACTGCCTACACGAAATGTTCAACAAGCCCAATTATAATTCGATGGACTCGGTGGGCCGAAATTACCCGGTGGCCGGGGCACGGTTGTAACCACCGGCCGCCCGTCGTTTTCGGCCCTGTGCATAAAATACACTCGGATATTTGTTACCTCGAAAGGCCTTTGGTGAAGCAACTAATCGGACGATTGGAAACAGGAAGGATTTCGATAAAGCAAGTACGCGTGTGAGGAAGAATAGCTTAAGTTACCCTAGTGGATTCCCTCAACTTGAAATGCTTAAAGGCAAGAGGAATCGCCAATGAAACGTTTTAAAATCATCATAGTGTCTTTCTTAATGCCTTTATTCTGATCCTGCGTAGGTAAACAGCATTAGTCATATTCCCTGCATTTTACCTAGGTCAGTCGAATTTGACCTTAACCCCATGTACCTGAACAGATTTGAGATAAAAAAAGTGTCACGAGAGGGATTCGAACCTACGACCTTCGGCTAAATACGCGAATCGAAGTCACAATAGCTCAAGTGGTAGAGTAGCGGCGCATTTAGCCGAAGGTCGTGGGTTCGAATCCCGCCCGTGACACTGACTTTTTTATCTCAACCAAGACCTTACATAGAAAGAATAATTAATTGAAAGAAGTAACTTAGTCAATTGACCACTAAAACGTAAATGAATTATAGATATTACAACGTCTAGTAATAAATATAAATAGTTAATCAACAGGGTCTATAGTGAATCAATTATGATCATCTCAGATGTGAACAAAACAAACATTTTCGTGAGCAAGCAATATCTAATAATTGACTGCCTTTTAGAGTGAAAGCTTTGTCATTAATCCATTATATTAAGTGATCTGATTGATCAAATTACTTCTTTTAATTAATTAATCTTTGTACGTAAGGATTTGGTTGAAAAATAGCAAAAAGAAGTGAAAATTCGAAAGGTTGTAGGTTGAGATGAGGAGTTGGTGTCTGAGCGTATCGAAATCACGATAGCTCAAGTGGTTAGAGCAGAGGCGTATTGAGACAAAGGTGGTGGTTCGAATCCCGCTCGTGACGCTAGCTTTTTCATTTTGTCATTAATGTTCATCTTTGACATTGGAAAAACATCTTTCTATGAATGGAATGCATATTTTTCGAATACAAAGTTGTTTTGGTAGATTCTTGCATTTCAGTCTAATAATGAGTAATAAACGGACTTGATCAATACTGATTATCTCAGATAAGACCAAACAGCCTTACTTGAATAAACAGTACGTGTAAGCTTCGCAGACGTTTTAGCATGAAAGCTAATAAACACTTTTCTATAAATGACAGGGAGAATCCAAAAAAATTTTCTGTTTTCTGCATGCTAAAAGTTGACTGTATAGTGATTAAGATTGGTAAATTTTGAACTGGACAAAAATTGATGCAGAAGACCTAAATTTATCCCAATAAAGTTTAGTGTGTTGATCGAAAAACACTTTTTCCATAAACATTGATCATTAATGATCAGACGTGGACCAGTAATATATTTTGAAGAACACATTCTAGGTTCGAATTATTCCAGGAATGCTTTTCCGTGCTTTTCATCCAGATTCAAGATGATCATTAATGATCAGATGGGGGCATCAAATTTCATGTAAGTTTCGCCTGTTCGTCATCGATTTAAAATATCAGTTGAGAGGTTTTGTATTAATAAACAGATGTTTTCTATGAGTCTTCCTTCATGGATTTAACATGTTGATCAATTATACAACAAGTGTTCACTATTGATCATTTATGAGCTGGACGGAGTTTTGTAACAATCTGGGAATTCATAAATTATTGGGTTGTCCGGAAAATAATGCAGGATTTTAAGTTTTCATTAAAAAAAATCTATATAAAATATTCTGTTTACGTTTACAGGATTACTCATTTGTATGAATGTCAACACTTATTAATCCTCTTCCAAATGATATTGTTTGTTTACCTCTGTAGCATTCCGCTACTTGGAAATAATTCAGTCATCCTTATAATGTCAAAGCGAGAATTTCGTACGATTTTCTTTTACGAGTTTAAACTCGGCCGAAGCGGAGCCCAAACGGCTAGAAACATTAACCAAGTCTGGGGCGAGGGTTGTGTTAATGAGTGCACTGTGCAAAGGTGGTTTAAAAAATTTCGGGAGGGAGATTTCAGCCTTGAAGATGAAGAAGGTCGTGGAAGGCCTTCCTCTCTTAATGATGATGTTCTGCGATCAGTGGTGGAAGAAAACCCCAAAACAACTGTTCGAGAACTTGCAGAGCAACTCAAAGTCAGTAAAACGACCGTCGCTGACCACCTCAAGGCGATTGGAAAAGTGAAAAAACTCGAAAATTGGGTTCCACACTCATTAAACGATCGCCAAAAAATCAGCGCTTTGATGTTTGTGCATCACTTCTTTGTCGAAACAAAAATGACCCATTTCTGGCCAGAATTGTTACATGTGACGAAAAGTGGATTCTCTACGATAACACTAGACGTTCTGGACAGTGGCTCGACAAAGGAGAAGCTCCAAAGCCCCCAACTCATCAAAAAAAGGTAATGGTTACGGTATGGTGGGCTTCATTTGGTTTAATACACTACAGCTTCTTAAATCCTGGCGAAACCATCAATGCTGAATCATACTGTAACCAAATTAATACCATGCATCAGAAATTGGCAGTAATGAAGCCCTCTTTGGTCAATCGGAAAGGGCCCATTTTGTTGCATGACAACGCTCGACCACATGTGTCACGTGTAACGTCACAAAAATTATTGGAGCTTGGCTATGAAACTTTGCCTCACCCACCCTACTCTCCGGACCTCTCGCCTACTGACTACCATTTTTTTAGACACCTGGACCACTACTTACAACACATAATATTCAAAAATCAAACGGAACTGGAAAATGCATTTATTGACTTTATCAATTCTAAAAATTCTGAATTCTACTCAGACGGAATTAATAAGTTACCAACACGTTGGGAGAAATGTATTGAGAGTATGGGAAATTATTTTGATTAAAGAACATTGCTTTAAAGTAACTAGTTTCTTTTTTTTTGTTTAATACCAAAATCCTGCATTATTTTCCGGACAACCCAATATGTGTTCCTTCCTTGGAAAGATCAGAGATCAAGATTTTTTTTTTTTTAATTGGCCTTATGATTTTGCATATATACGAATTCTTGTGTGTTCAAATTGGGGGTTATCGGGAAAAAAGGGCCAGAGGCGACGGTGGGAATCGAACCCACGACCGCGGCGTGAGAGTCTCTCATGCTAACCACTCGGCTACCGCGGTCCCCAGAGATCAAGAATGATTTTATGTTTATCAAAAACATGATTTCATTAAAGAATTATAGGAAAAATGACATTGATTAAATAAGTATCTTTCCGCGCATGAACAGGTAGTTTTTAAAAATGAATTTGCGTCCGTTTGTATAGTGAATGAAGGAAGCCTGATCATCAATGACATGTATTTCCATGAAGAAACAGCAGGAGTGTTCCACGATGGGTCGGAATTTTAAAAACAAGGGTGGTCTTGGGGTGAACGAACCGAGTAGATTTCGGTTATTACCGATTATGGGTCCGCCTATACTCGCCTTGTTACAATTTTTACTCTCGTTTGGTATAAATTAACAAGTCACCTCAACGGGACGTGTCCGTAGATTATACGGTAAAACCAAAACAGTGCTCTCGGAATAAATCTTCACCTAGTTTCTTCTTCATAAATATTCAATATCTTGATTTACGATCTCGATCGGGGAGGGGAATAATTCTGGATTGAAAATAAAATGAAAATAATATGGGTCATAGCAAAGTAAAAGCAGGTGTAAGTAAACAAGTGGGTGTCTTTAATACGTCCCTTCCGTGGGCGTATCGGGTGTGCTATTGATTTATTTTAATGTTAGTTTTTCATTCGGAACTAGAGGAGATACGGCCGTCGGAAACTGCATATCATATCCATTTTAACTTAATGGCTTTTACTGTTGCCGTTTGATGAAAACGATCCTTTGTTGATCACTGACCCCTGAAACATCGATCTCTGAAGTAATTTCCAAGGCAAAGTTATTTAAAGCTTACAAGAATTTCACATTTGACCAACCAAACAGATTTACATGGTACCACATAAATATAAATAATGCTAAGTTGTAAAAGTAGTAGCCGCCTGTTTTTGCTTTTATTTTCTATTTTAAACTATGAAAGATTTAGTTACTACTGTTCAGTAAAGAAATGTCTGTAGTTATAAAAACCCCAGGAATTCACAAAATAATGTGCTATGTAACCTAACAAGCTCTAAACCAAAGCAGTATATCGCTGCGTTATAAATTGACTTATAATTGAAATAATAATAAATAAATCGAACACAGCAGTACTTAATTTAATGAAATGCAATAATAATAATAATTTGGAGATCGTGAGATGCGGTCTGGTGTAGGTTTTAGAAAAACATTTTCTTTACCGTGCCAACGTTTCGATCTTTATTGAGATCATCATCAGAGCTCAGTATTTGTTTTCTGTGTAGATGTGTCATTCTTGTGTGTCGTGTTGAGAGTGCCCCTCTAAACCTAACAAAAACTAACACCCCACCAGAAATCCAAAACTTCCTATCACTTCGTCCCAAACATTCCATTCCTTACAACAAAACAGATTTCCCAACAGCTAAATTAATTACTGATACATATCTCATACATACACCAAAACAAAAAAGTCTTCGAAAAAAATCCAGATATACTCATTCATTCTGCTGATAAAACAAAACACACAGCAGCAATCAGCAAAAAAGAGTACAAGGAAAAAATTAACAAAATTATCAACGACACAAACATACAACACAAACAAATCAGACCCTTCTCTCACCAAACAGACAAAAAAATGGGCCCTCTCAACACGACACCAATAATGCACATCTACACAGAAAACAAACACTTTGAGCCCTGAAGATGATCTCAATAAAGATCGAAACGTTGGCACTAAACGATGTTTTCTTATATTTTGACCTCAACAGTTAATCTTATGATTCTTCCTTCTTGAAGGTGGGATAATAGGTCATCTCAAAAAACCACAACCAGTTTTTATCCACAACGTTTCGGATTTATTTGAATCCTTCCTCAGGTGAGTTAACGCAATGGTTAAAAAAGTGGTCGTCAGTCATTAATATTTTATAACAATTTATTTTAAAAAAGAGCCAGTGTGGTACTTATTCAGACTAAAAACGTCTGAACCAGTTTTTAGTCTAAATAAGTACCACACTGGCTCTTTTTTAAAAAATTTTTTGAGATGACCTATTATCCCACCTTCAAGAAGGAAGAATCATAAGGTTGGCACTAAAAGAAAATGTTTACACCAGAACGCATCTCACGATCTACAAATTATCATTAACTATAATAACTAATATAATAACTAATAACTAATATCATTAACTATAATAACTGATAACTAAACATCACACATTTCTGCAATAATAATGTACACAAAACCGACTACATGTTTACATTATCCCACATATTTATCTACCAAAACAGGGAATAGATTTTTTTATTGACCAAAGCAGGTTACAGCAGCATTATAAAATAGTATTAAGTATATACAACCTACAGAAAAGTCCATATACCTTGGAACTGTCCCTTACGAAATAAAATACTTTTATAACCACAATTTAACCAAACGTGTGTAGTGATTAGTGACCGTTAATCGATATTTATTCAGAAATCGTGAGATGTGGTCTGGTGTGATGTAGGTTTCAGAAAAACATTTTCTTTATCGTGCCAACGTTTCGATCTTTTTTGAGATCATCTTCAGGGCTCAAAGTGTTTGTCTTCTGTGTAATTATGCCATTCTTGCGTGTCGTGTCGAGAGTGCCCTCTCAATAAAGATCGAAATGTTGGCAAGATAAAGAAAATGTTTTTCTGAAACCTACATCACACTAGACCGCATCTCACGATTTCTAAATAAATATTTAACTAAACGTTGTCGAATTTTCCCTCCCTATTGCCATTTTTCTAAATTCGAAAGGTTGTAGGTTGAGAGGGGGAGTTGGTGTCCGAGCAGATCCAAGACACGATTTCTCAAGTGGTAGAGCAGCGGCGTATTCAGCCGAAGGTCGTGGGTTCGAATCCCGCTCGTGACTAGCTTTTTCATTTCGACCAAAAACTTACAGAAAAAGATTAATTACTTGAAAGACGTAATTTGGTCAATAGACCACTAAATATAACGCAAATAATAAACAACGTAAGGAGAATGATAAAGAAATCTACATAGATTATGAATATGTTTTTTATGTATTAATATAATTTCTTTATGTTTTAATTATCTTTACCTATTTTTAGCCTATAATCTCAGAAGATTTAAATTATTTTTTATTTGCATCTAACCTATTACTCGTGATTCGAACGCTCAGGTCTTTCCAAGCTGTTTAATACCTGAAGATAAAAATGTAGGCTGTGTTTATATAATGTTTTATTAACACTTGGCAGGTTTAAGGAATCGGAAAGGCCGTTAAAGGGGTATCTTAAAAGAGTTGAGATAGAAAGGGGGACATGTGCAGCGTATTTACGTCAGAGGATATCATCTGTGTCTTGTAATGAACACCGCATAGCTTCCCTTTCATGCTCGCTCACACGCTACGGTCATAAGTAATATGGGATTTTTCCTCCCTTCGTCTGTCTCACTCTAGAGAATATTACGGCCGTGTAACATGCGGCCACGCTTATGCGAGAAAGCTCGAGAAACCATGGCACGGTATCATGTTTTTTTTTTAACCGTCATTTTGGTTTGCCATTGCTGGTTGGGTCTGTAGGACGCGTATCTGACATTTTTAGTGATGGGTCTGGGTTGTAAGCAGGGGAAGGCAAACCACCAATGAAGAGCATCCCGCAGACCGCAAGGAGAAATCTCACAATGTAAATTTTCAATTGAAAAAATCACTTTCTCGTGTTTGTCAACGACTTGAAATCTTAGAGCATGCTATTTATTTAAAAGGTCCATGAGACATCGGCTGGACAAATTGGATTGGATTCCTTGACGACGAGGTTTTCTGTTTCAGTAGTCTGCCCTTCATCAGCTGACTGACAGTCTCGTGATTCTGTGCGCGATAAGTGGTTTTAAAGCCGGCCCCGACCTCCTCCAAATAATCTGTAGATCGGTTTTTTATTAACCGTCTTCCCTATGACTAAAGGGTGTGCTTCTTCCTAGTTTTTTCCCCTCTTCTCCCCAGCAAGTATAATGGGATTATGAAGAAGCCCATTCACGCCCCCGGAGAAGCTGTTGACCCCGGCCTTTTTCGTTTGCTAAAAAGTCATTACGATCATGTACAAGGATGAGATTTTTTCACCCAGTCGGAGCCATCAGCCGCTCACAATGAAGACTTTTTACATCAGTTTCAAGGTTCAACGTAAAATTTGTAAGGAAAAGCAGTAACCCAATAGCGTGGGAGATACACAAACCATGCCAACGCCGAACAAGTAAATAATGAAAGAGGCTGAGAACACCTATTTAAACATGTTGGATGTTTGTTTTATAGATTGGTCGATAATTTTATAGCAGTGGTCTAAAATGTCTAAGTTGTGACTTTACAAAGCAGCGATGACTATGGTGAATAACAGGCAAATTTTTATAACCCGCTCAGATTCCTGTTAACAAAAAGTAAACAAAATCGATTTTCGATGATGATGACGGCCCTGAAGATGATCTCAATAAAAGATCGAAACGTTGGCACGATAAAGAAAATGTTTTTCTGAAACCTACTTCACACCCGAACGCATCTCACGATATCTGAATAAAAATCCATTATATTTCGTGGTCCGATTGACCAAATAACTTCTTTCAATTAAAATGAAAATGTTAAGTTTGAAAAATGGCAAAAAGGAGGGAAAATTCGAAAGGTGGGTTGAGATGGGAAGTTGGTGTCCGAGCGGATCGAAGTCACGATAGCTCGAGTGGTAGAGCAGCGGCGTAAGGTCGTGAGTTCGAATCCCGCTCGTGACACTCACTTTTTCGTTTCAACCAATACCTTACATAAATTCACTAATTTCGTGGTACGCTTGACCAATTAATATATTACAATTAATTAAGGTTTTTAGTCGAGATAAAAAGTCAATGGCACGAGCGGGAATCGAACCCACGATCTTCGGCTTGATACGCCGCTGCTCTACCACTTGAGCTATCGTGACCTCGATCCAAGATTAATTGTTTGTAAGTAAACAAAAGATTATTAGCCTTGTAATAATAATTGAACATTTTAGCGAGAAGGATTTATTCTTTAGAAACATCACCCTAATGGGTGATTATCTTTCGAGTTGCAAAAACTCTATTTTTACAGGAGTCTCGGATCGACAAGAAATCATTTTCCAAGCATGACTGTGAAATGTTTTTTTGTTAATGTTAACGACCTAGGCTCAGCATGATTTCAGCATAAAATAGTTAACAATCTATAATTATTATGACTAAACGGGTACCAATTACGATAGGGGGCAACTTTCCAAATTTACCTTACCAGTCGAGGACCTTTAACGAGTAATTCAATAATCTTGTTTATTTTCGATCCCTTTCAAACCGGGCTTACTTTGCGATTTTGAAAGGCAATTCGGTTTCACGGGCGTCTAGGGTTAAAATAACATTTCCCTTTTACCCGTTTGTCGGGCTCTTCCATTGACCCAGAAACGCTCTGTTTCATAAATTCGCCTTTTTAGCTCCGGCAGGCTTTTCTGGGCACGCCTTGGCATTGTCGGGGCTGATTGACGGGAAATTAACCCCCAGGAAGGGCCGACCGTCAATAATTGCGTCCTGAGGGCAGACCTTGTTTCCCCCGTCAAACCCAGGCAGGAACCCCTTGACATTCACGCTACGTTTACCTGAATGGAAAAACCGTCGCAGGTTCCAAATGGAAATGCTTTCAATTGCACAGGTTTTTCCACTCAGGAACAATATTTGCCATTCTCTCAGTAAGATTACAAATTTTTTAAAAATACGACAAAATAATCTAAACAGAAAGTCGACAAAATAATGCTTTTTTATATTATTCCAATTGTAAAACAGTAGCTATTATTAATAATTTCTCCCTCTGGGTTCGTTCCGTGGGAATCGTTGCGAGAACTTCCTCTATACATATGATTAAAACATTTCCGTTTGCCTGTCGAATGAAAATCCGGTTCGGCCCTTAATTGTATTCGCACGCTTTTTTAAATTTAATTTTATTGTTACTTACAAAGTATGCATTGATCAAACAGTTATATACAAATCTGTCAGACATCATTATAAATTGTACGAGTAAACATAAATTGTAAGACTTTTATATTTAACGATTATTTGAAGATCGTGAGATGCGATCTGGTGTGACGTAGGTTTAGAAAAACATTTTCTTTATCGTCCATACGTTTCGATCTTTATTGAAATCATCATCAGGGCTCAGAGTGTTTGTTTTCTGTGTAGATGTGTCATTATTGTGTGTCGAGTTGAGAAGGCACTCAACACAATAATGATACTTCTGCACAGAAAACAGACATGTTGAGCCCTGAAGATGATCTCAATAAAGATCGAAACGTTGGCAAGATAGGTTTAGAAAAACATTTTTTTATCTTGCCAACGTTTCGATCTTTATTGAGATCATCTTCAGGGCTCAACATGTCTGTTTTCTGTGCAGAAGTATCATTATTGTGTTGAGTGCCTTCTCAACTCGACACACAATAATGACACATCTACACAGAAAACAAACACTCTGAGCCCTGATGATGATTTCAATAAAGATCGAAACGTATGGACGATAAAGAAAATATTTTTCTAAACCTACGTCACATCAGACCGCATCTCGCCATCTCCAAATAATAATTAATTAACGGTCACTAAATACCACACATATCTATAATTTTTTTTCTTATCATTGCCTAAGTTTCAGAGTTCCAAAACAGTAAAGTTAGAGAAAATTACATCACATACCCAGAACCTTTGTTCGCAGTCTTTGGAGGTAATAAACCGAAAAAAAGTAAGAATTATGAATAGCCTTTTGAAATTATCTCCGAAAATGTAATGCAGTTTGATATTAGGCGTGCGTGATGGACCTTTTACGATCCCTTTTATATCACTCATACGTCGGGTGAGAATATTTCCCAATTTTTTCTCTACCCATCGGTCAGAATAAGAATAGGTTGAATCGGACAAACAAGAGCCTAAGGGCCAAGGGGAGAGGCACTAACGAAAAGTCAACAAACTAGTGAGTTCACTACGCCATACTGCTGTTGGGTCTACGAGGCCGAACAAAATTGACAATTTGATCAGTTAAGGTTGTGC
Organism: Cimex lectularius; assembly: GCF_000648675.2. NCBI lineage: Eukaryota > Metazoa > Arthropoda > Insecta > Hemiptera > Cimicidae > Cimex > Cimex lectularius. The sequence continues at coordinate 194,882 of NW_019392785.1, read as the reverse complement.
AGGCAAAAATATAAGGACTCATTTTGAGTATATCAAACTATCACTATATGAAAAAATATTTCTACAACAGGTGTATCAAGTAGTTCGAAGTTATTGTTTGAAATTGTTCGCTTTTTAAAGAATAGTCCTTTTGGAAATGCAATAACTTTGAAGAAAGATTTGCCAGTAAAGTTAGATAAAAATGATTGATCTGTTTCGTCGAGGCGCGTTTAGTCCGGAAAGTGGTCGTATTGATAAGTTTCCATCTAAAGCCCGTTTCGTAAATTAATGGAATCAACAAATTCCCCGGGAACTAAAGAGCCTATTTTATGTTAGGGGAGGTTAATAACATTTAAGAGATTGATGGGATTTGCCACCCTCTTCTATTTAACGCGAAAGTGTTCGTTTTAAATATAACTTGACATATTTTACAGCTTAATTAAGAAAGTTTGGCCAATTGGCTTTTACGAGAAAACCAAATTTTAAGAAGAAAAAACAAGAGTTCAAAACCCCTTGATACTTCCCTCATTTCAACCCCTTTCATTATAACTGAGCATCCACTTTTTTAACGAAAAGTTCATATAGATTTTCTTCAGTTTTACATAACGGACGAATTTCGGGAAAATATTTTCCAATTTCCTCACCATTGTGTGGATTGTTACCAACCCTGTGACGGACACACAGGACGGCTCACAAAAGGTGCACCTGCTACGATTCTTTTCAAACCATTGTGCAGCCGTGACCGTCGGAATGGTGGGAGCCTTCTCCATGGTCATCACGCCTACGACTTACAAACCGTGGGGTGTCTTAATAAATAAAAACGTGCTCGTATGTTTATATTTGGGTGCGTGTCTGAAACAGTTAACGTAGTTTCCCTCCAACCCATGTTTGGGGTAACACTGGAGGCAACACTGATTCGGGGAAGTGTCGTTGAGAAGTTTATTCCGTTGTGGTTCATAATTCGTTAAAAATGTTTTAGGCTGTAAATTAAACTAATATAAATCTGATTATGTTCAGGTTAGAAACACATTTCATGACATTGTAATATATAATTTTTTGTTTTAATATTTTGTATTAATATATTTGATTAATTATCAATAGATGTTGTTTAGCGCAAAATCTGTATAGTCATTTAAACTTTGGGTGCGTGTCTGAAACAGTTAACATAGTTTCCCTCCAACCCATGTTTGGGGTAACACTGGAGGCAACACTGATTCGGGGAAGTATCGTTGAGAAGTTTAGTGACTATATTGTTACTAGATATTATTGAAACATACATTTTACTGATACAATATTAGGGAAAACTAAACGAGCTCATTTTGAACTGATTTTTTTTTCAACAACAAAATTCAGCGGTTGAATGGAAATTTCGGTCTACAAAATGTTCTAATCAAAAAAAGGCCAAGAAATAACCCTTAATGTTAACACACCCAATATAAAATATTAAAGTAATAAATATTTAATACCCAAATTTCATAAATCCCACTTTTATTATCTCAGCAGATGTCCCACAAGGGAAGATTCTGTGACCTCTACTTTAAATCTCATATCCTCGATTGAAGTAATCTGTGTCATACAGAAAGGCTTATCGTCTAAGTCGATGGGTGTTACGGACGAGGTATTACTTTACAATTTTTTTCCTTCAAATTATTCTCCATTAATTTCCAAGACCTAGGCCCGGATTCGAACCCAGAACAATTATTGATCATTCTTCTTTTCCCAATGACAACTTTTGATGACGATTCGGCAACATTCCATAAAAAATATCCCGGCCAAATTTCAGAAACGGACAAATTCATTTGCTCAGTACTACAGGTTCTGAGGAATGGGAGTTATAAATTCAAGGATCAGGTTTAAAATACTTCAACGTTTGGACGTATCGTACAACCGGGCATTTTATTCTTACGCGAAATCTCTTCATTCTACCTTCGGGCATTTTATTCTGACGCCGATATCTCTTCATTATACTTCCATACTCGTAAGAATTTCTGTTTGTACAGATTTCTTCCTTTGGTGCGTGTCGAAAGAAAGATTCGAAACGTCGCTCCGTTGCACAGCCTTGAGTCCAAAAGCCGACATGAGAGTCGGATGCCCTCCGGTTCCGTTCCCTTATAATCCCGAAGACCATCCCTATAATTTCAAATAATGCCAGACCTAGGCGTATTTCTTTTTTTACCACTCTTTTCCCTATCCACTTGTATCTATGATCAATTCTAAAAACTCAGACATACAATGAAGAAAACAAAAACCAAATTGAATGGAAAATTCGGTCTACGAATTTTTTACAACAACAAAATTCAGCGGTTGAATGGAAATTTCGGTCTACAAAATGTTCTAATCAATAAAAGGCCAAGAAATAACCCTTAATGTTAACACACCCAATATAAAATATTAAAGTAATAAATATTTAATACCCAAATTTCATAAATCCCACTTTTATTATCTCAGCAGATGTCCCAAAAGGGAAGATTCTGTGACCTCTACTTTAAACTACATATCCTCGATTATATTCCTCGATATACAAAAACGAATGTTCTAATAAAAAAAGGCCAAGAAAAACCCCTTAATATTAACACACACAATTATAACATATTAGAGTAATAAATATTTAAAACCAATGGCTCTTCTTTGACAATTGTTTACACAGATATTGACCTGTTTGGAGATAAGATTAGTACTGCTGAATTTATATAGTTTCAGTTTTTCTTTTGCCTGTTGAAATCTGTAATCACGTGAATCAAATAAAATTTTCAACCTCAATAAAAATTTTAAGAAAAATAAATTCGTTTATTCAATTTCCTAGAGGTTGTATATGCCACTTGACACGTAAATGACGAAGCACGTGCACGCACATCAACCACGAAAAGGTATAAATTACTTCTTTTAATTAATTATTCTTTTTATGTAAGGTTTTGTTGAGTAAAAAAATGTCAGTGTCACGAGCGGGATTCGAACCCACGACCTTCGGCTCAATACGCCGCTGCTGTAACCACTTGAGCTATCGTGACGTTCAAATGGTTAGAGCAGCGGCGTATTGAGCCGAAGGTCGTGGGTTCGAATCCCACTCGTGACACTAACTTTTTCATTTCAACCAATACCTTACATAAAAAGATTAATTCATTGAAAGGATTAAAATTAACGGTGAAATCAATACTTTGGTAGGTTTCTAGCAGCGGTCGGATGCGGTTTAATTGGCAAATTGAGTTTTTCGTTTTTCCACATATGGACAAGGTAGTCGACAAGCTGTTGTGACGAGCTGTCAAAGAGAACAAAAAATCACCTAGTTAATATAATAATTAAGAATGGCGCTGTTGAAGGAGTATGAAAATATTCCACATCACTACATTCAAAACCTCATAAAATCGATGCCAAGTCGAATGCAAGGGGCGATCAACGCAAGATGACATACTACTGAAGTGAATATTTTCTTCTTAGTTTCCATAGCAATATTTTTGATAAAGATTATTTGGAAATCGTGAGATGCGGTCTGATGTGGCGTAGATTTTAGAAAAACATTTTCTTTAAGGTTCCAACGTTTCGATCTTTATTGAGATCATCATCAGGGCCTTGTGTTGTCTGCATTTCACTGTCATTGTTCTGCAACACAACGCCCTGAAGATGATCTCAATAAAGATCGAAACGTTGGCACGGTAAAGAAAATGTTTTTCTAAAACCTATGTCACACCACTCACCAGACCGCATCTCACGATCTCCAAATAATCATTAACTAACGGCCACTAATCACCACAAATTTTTGATTAAATTGTTTTACTCCTCAAATAAATCCAGTAAACCCAAAAAATAAAAATTATAACGATTGCAAGTGTTTATTAAAAAAACGAGAGTGGCCACTTTTTTGTCTCTGTGTAAATATAAAAATATTTTTGTAGCATTCATTCTATGAGGTCAGACCATAGTTCTATAGCACCCACACAATGAATATCGCGTTTAATGCGACTTCCGGCGTGATATGACACGGGTAAATTGTTAGTACTCGGTCTAATTTGTCAAATTTCCAACGTGGTCACGAACTTTTAACTTTCGTACAATTTAATATTGATTGAATAATAGAAATCGTTTTGGCAAGATAATGTTATTTTTACATGACTTTAAACGAGTATTGTCATAAGAGATTTGAAGGGCAATTTAAGACCGAGCCAGTCCTGGTTGATTGCTTCAATTGAAGGAACTGTTAGTCATCATCGCCACTGGTCTTGCTCGTAAGGAGTTAAAAATTCAAATACGGCAGGATGTCTCCAAAGGGTCCTTGGACATTATATGATAGAAATTTGTTTATTTTTAGTTGGTGTCCGAGTGGTTCGAGGTCACGATAGCTCAAGTGGTAGAGCAGAGGCGTATCTAGCCGAAGATCGTGGGTTCGAATCCCGCTCGTGCCAGTGATTTTTTCATTTCAACCAAAACCTTACACAAAAGGTTAATTAATTAAAAAAATAAACTTTGTCTCAACTAAAAACCTTAATTAACTGTTAGATATTAATTGGTCAAGCGGATCACGAAATTAGTGAAGTTAATAAGTTTAAAATGAAGTATACCTTCACTAAAGCTCTCCGTGGCCATTTCATTTGTCGCCGAGATTCAAATAGATTACACCACATTTGAAAAATGGCAAAAAGGTGGGAAAATTCAAAAGGTGGGGTTGAGGTGGGAAGTTGGTGTCCGAGTGGATTGAGGTCACGATAGTTCAAGTGGTAGAGCAGAGGCGTATCTAGCCGAAGATCTTGGGTTCGAATCCCGCTCGTGCCATTGACTTTTTATCTCAACTAAAAACCTTAATTAACTGTAAGAAATTAATTGGTCAAGCGGACCACGAAATTAGTGAATTTAATAAATTTATTTTTAGTCTTGATTTTGAATTTAAAAGCGAAAGACATTCGTGCTGATTTGTTCTGAGACAATTTTTCGGTTTAAAGAATGAACGACATTAATATTTAGATGGCTTGGATTTTGGATGGCTCGAGTTGACGAAACCAGTCCAGTCAAATCGGTCGGTTTGACTAATTGCGAACGAAATTACAAATTCAGACAAAAATATAAAAAGCCTGAACGAGCTTTTAAATAGTCTTGTTCAATTAGTGTTGTAACTAAGTGACGGTGAGGATAATTTAAGTACAAGGTGATAAAAGTAGCCGAATCTGCTTTGATTGCAGGAATGCTACCAGACTGCGAGAAAAGTGGCAGAACTTACAGGTCCATATCTAGCGTGCGACGCCGTTACGGACCACGGTCATTGTTCGGACCAGTTTCTTGGAGTGAACAGGAAGTCGTCCGACCTTTACCTTCGGCACCTGTCTTTCACCTGTAAGTCACCAAAAGGAATCATTCAAAGGCAGAAATTGCCTTTCCTTAGCGGTTTTCCATTGTTGACTTCTTACTGTGTTCATTTACAAGTTTACCCAGCCTGAATTGTATTTTTTTCATACTTTATTTCGTCCTAATCAAAGAAATTTATTGTTGGATACATATAAATTTAAGAAAACAAGGTCTTGTTTTAAAGTTTGGACTTCATAATGGTCTATAGTTTTCAAATAAAGATGAATGATAAGCATTAATGATGAATAATTAGACACAATATTCAGAGTGATATCCAGTCTACAATGCCTGAAGTTTTTAACAGCTGAAATATTCCGAAGGTCTGTTCGTTCGTTTACATTTAGGCTCGCTTAGTATCGCTGTTTTTGTTAAATTTAAGACTACTTCCTTGTCAATATTTCGTAGGATTTTAATTTTTGACCGATATAGTTAATTTCACTAATTTCGTGGTCAGCTTGACCAATTAATACATTACAAATAATTAAGGTTTTTAGTTGAGATGAACAAAAGTTAATGGCACGAGCGGGATTCGAACCCACGATCTTCGGCTAGATATGCCGCTGCTCTACCACTTGAGCTATCGTGACCTCGATCCACTCGGACATCAACTTCCTATCTCAACCCCATCTTATGAGTTTTCCCTCCTTTTTGCCATTTTTCAAATTCGAATCCCGCTCGTGCCATTAACTTTTTTTCATCTCAACTAAAAACCTTAATTAATTGTAATGTATTAATTGGTCAAGCGGATCACGAAATTAGTGAATTTAATGATTAAACTGAAGTATACTTCACTAAAACTCTCCGTGGCCATTTCATTTGTCGTCGAGAATCCAATCCGATTACACATTTGAAAAATGGCAAAAAGGTGGGTTGAGATGGGAAGTTAGTGTCCGAGTGGATCGAGGTCACAATAGCTCAAGTGGTAGAGCAGCGGCGTATCTAGCCGAAGATCGAGGGTTCGAATCCCGCTCGTGCCATTAACTATTGTTCATCTCAACTAAAAACCTTAATTAATTGTGATGTAGTTAATGTTTTATCTTAAATTGTTGGGTCCGCCCGGCGTTGCTCTTCTGGCGTCGATTTTAAAATCCATCCTGGTTAATTGGTTATCTATCTATTATTCAGTTTGTCATGCATTCCGAATCGCTTTTAGTTTTTAGAATTAGATTTAGAAATTTAAATTTGCGATGTTATAACTATATTGACATTTGGGCTCGTTTAGTCTCGCTGTTTTTGACAAATTTAAGATTACTTCCTTGTCCATATTTCGTAGGATTTTAATTTTGTAACAAGCAAGATGGATCGATGTAGTTAATGTTTTATCTTAAATTGGTGGGTCCGCCCGGTGTTGCTGTTTTGGCCTTGATTTTAAAATTTTATATTTTTGATCAAACAAAATTGTCTGACGTAGTTAACACTTTTTTTTAATTCGTGATGGTTGGGCCCGCTAGGTCTTGTAGATTTTCAATAAGGCTAAGGAATATACACTGATTCCCATCGTTTTGTATAGTTTTTTAAATCCATTATATTTCGTGGTCCGATTGACCAAATAACTTCTTTCAATTCTTTTATGTAAGGTATTGGTTGAAATGAAAAAGTTAGTGTCACGAGCGGGATTCGAACCCACGACCTTCGGTTCAATAGCCGCTGTCTAACCACTTGAGCTATCGTGACTTCGATCCACTCGGACACCAACTCCTCATCTCCAACCTACCTTTTGAATTTTCTCTCCTTTTCGCCGAGAATCGAATCCCGATTACACGATATTTGAAAAATGGCAAAAAAAGGAAAATTCGAAAGGTAGGTTGAGATGAGGAGTTGGTATCCGATTGGATCGAAGACACGATAGCTCAAGTGGTTAGAGCAGCGGCTATTGAACCGAAGGTCGTGGGTTCGAATCCTGCTCGTGACACTAACTTTTTCATTTCAACCAATACCTTACATAAAAGATCAATTAACAGTTTTTATAAATTATACTTTTGTGGCCTTTGTATTGGTGCAGAGGATTATTTTATTATTAACTGTGAGAAGAGTAACAGTTCTGATTTTATTAATTAATCGATATAATTGAAATGAAGCTCTATTTAATCCGAACGGGGTCAAATTTCGTTTGGCTTTTTTCCCCTCCGGCGCTGAAATAAACAACTACAATCTACATGCCCCGTGGACGTGTGGACAATAAGGTTGTAATCCGAATTTCCTAACGGTGGTCAGGGTCTCATGCATAGCTCCGGTGAAAATTGACGGACAGATCACGTCCGCCGACATACATCCTGGGGAGGTGTGACACGATTCGACGCCGATCCGACAAGGATGATTTACACCTAGGGGATTTCACCAATTTGGCCTTAGATTTTGCAAGATTTTAACAAGGAGCCGACAAAATCGGAAAGGAAGAAGACAAATGAAACTCGGATACCTGACCTGCCCTGGCAGGCAGGTAGGAAAACATAAATCACTCGCATTTGTTAACTCAATCTTTAAGAATCTTTTCAAAGGGATATTTTCTCATTTGCCATATCAAACAGGACACCATAGAAACAAACAAGCTTCCAGAAATTTTTTTGTCTTGACGCTTTAGTACAAATTTGTAATAATAGAGAAGATAGTATAGTACAATTTAATCTCAGCGGCGATTTTGATCAAGGGTTACAACTGAGCAATTATACTGATTATTTTAATGAGACAGCCACTTTAGATTTATTAATCAATTGTGTTTTTGTTTTTTCACGCCAAAAATATTTGACAATTTTCGTTTAGACTGACAAAAGTAAGTGAATTGGCTTTGAAATAAGTGAGATTTTATCGGTTTTTCGATCATGGTCCGCACAATTTCGCTGTTTCGATCAAATTTGTCTATTTAAACCTTACAATACAATTAAAATTTATAATATTTACTTTAAGTTTGTAATGTAAGTTGTAGATTAACAATACAAGGAACTTTCAATTAATTATTTGTATATGTAGGGTGTTGGCTGAAATGAAAAAGTTAGTGTCACGAGCGGGATTCGAACCCACGACCTTCAGCTCCACATATTTCACTCGTACTTTTGTACGAGTTGTAGAGACGGTCAAATTGGAGGAAACATTATTATTATTCCATTATATTTAGTGGTCTATTTGACGAAATTACTTCTTTCAATTAATTAACATTTTTAGGTAAGTTTATTTGAAATGAAAAAGTTAGTGCCACGAGCGGGGCTCAATACGCCGCTGCTCTAATCACTTGAGCTATCGTGACTTAAGAAGTCGGCGGCGTATTGAACCGAAAGTCGTGGGTTCGAATCCCGCTCGTGACACTAACTTTTTCTTTTCAACCAAGACCTTACATACACAGAATAATTAATCAAAAGAAGTAATTCGGTCAATCAGACCACTAAACATAATAGATTTAATACAGGGAACGTTATCAATAGATCAGATAGTTTAGAAAAAATTACGCAGTGGTGTACAGTGATTAATTGATTTGGTCATGTGTACTATATTTTGCATAGTTTTACGTCAAATTTGAACCAATAGAGCCAAGCAAAGAGCGTGGGTAATCATTAATAATCATAAGCTCAAGGTTGAAATGTTTAATCAAGCATAGATTTTAAATTTTTTTAATCAGGTATGCTCTGTTTATCAGGTTTTTGTAATTTGTAAATCTTGAGTTATATTATTGTGATTTGCAAACTATGGCATTTATAAACTTAAATGTTTTAGGCTTGAAAAAAAAAAAATTAGAAAATACACAGATCCTGTCAGATAGTTGGATGATTTTAATTTATGAACGATCCATAAACCTCGATTCAACTAGATCATTCATAGTATTGTCTCGTAAATTATTATTATTTAAAAGTAAAAATGTCGAAATATCAGATCAGGATTTCTGAAGCTGAAATCCATCTCGTCTAAAAAATAATCATACATCAGCCCTACTGTACAGTTGGTATATTATTGTAATCTGTAAGTCTTGACATTGCGAGAAATTTAAATTTTTTGGACGATTTTAGAATACACAATTGAAAAACAGCACAATTCCAAGCTACAAGTTTTTGGTTCCTGGATGATTTCCCTTTCTTGACAATAGAACTTAATTTAAAAAAAATTGAGAAACCTCATAACCGAAAGGATAAAAACTGTTTAATATTTATTTAGAAATCGTGAGATGCGATCTGGTGTGATGTAGGTTTCAGAAAAACATTTTCTTTATCGTGCCAACGTTTCGATCTTTATTGAGATCATCTTCAGGGCCTGGGATTTACAAACATTGTTTACATATTACAATTACATTTTGGATGTGGAAAAGTGAATTTATACAATGCAAAATATATTTTATATATTCAATCAAAGTATTTGTCTTCTGTGTAATTGTGTCATTCTTGCGTGTCTGTTTAACTGTTTAATTTGACAGTTCGAAATTATATTATTGCAATACGGCGGCCATGGAATTTAGAGAAACCAATTTTTTGTTGGATGTATACTTCTTTAAAGGAAAATTTTGAATTATCCTGATCCTTAGCTGATTTTCATTTTTCGCAACAAATCCCAGCACAACTGCACCACTTTAAAGTTTTATATTATATTATTTACAAACCATGTCATTGGGGGAAAACATAAAGTTTTTGGGCTTTTCAAAGTCAACAAAATTACTTCATTTCATATGCTACACAGTTTAAAACAAAGCTTAGCTGATTTGAATTTCTAGAATCAATTTCTAATATCCTGTTTTACATTACGTTATTTATATTTCCCTTTCATTTCTTTTTAAATAATAAATCCAGAAACTGCTGATTTTGTTCAATCCTGAAAATCCTAGTTTTATAAGATATTATTGGAAAATTGCATAGCCCTACTGTCGATTTAATTTTGGTACGATCCTTAACCGAACTGCAATCGAAATTTATATTTTTATTGTTATTTTTATTTAACTGGGGAGCTTTAATGTTCATTTTACTTCTGAACCGTTAATTCCCATCCATTTATTATTATCTTATTATTTATGGCTTGTTTAAACAGTACTATCAACACTCTCACTACAAATCATTGCCATTTTTTATTTAAACCTAATTACATCGTGGTTTAAAATAATTTACGCAATTGACTAATCCCTCACGCGGAATGGTCAAAGGTTTTTGACTATTATATAAACGTTTTTCTTAAACCGAAGGTGTTTTAATTATGGTGTAAATAAAAACTTCCAATGATTAAGGCACAAGTGCCGAAATAAGTAGTAGTACTTAGTAGGAAAATTCGAAAGGTAGGTTGCAATGGGAAGTTGGTGTCCAAATGGATGGAAGTCACGATAGCTCAAGTGGTTGAGCAGCGGCGTATTGGGCCGAAGGTCGTGGGTTCGAATCCCGCTTGTGACACTGACTTTTTCATTTCAACCAATACCTTACATAAAGATTAATTAATTGAAAGAAGTTATTCGGTCAATCGGACCACGAAATATAATGGATTTAGTAGTAGAACTGTTGATACCTTTTAAACAAGCAAATAAATAACAAGATTTCATGTCTGTTCAACTATAGAAACCTAGAAGGAAAACAGGAAAATTTAGTTTTATGTTATATTGCTGTACATTTGGAAGCTGTGACGTCTAGAGAAACCTAATTGATTTTGAGTTAAAAAAAATTATACAGCACAATTTTGACATACTGTCCCTTAGCTGATTTTCATTTTTGGATGTTTAAGCCACGGAATACGATAGTGAACTAGATGCCTTTTCATTTCTGAACAGTAAAATGCCACACATTCTGTCCCATATTATAATTTTTAATATATTAAATAAACCACCATGAAAATGACCCATGGAGCAGCATTAGGAGGAGGATTTAAATGTTTAAAAGGAAAATTGAATATTATAATACAGCATGTTATTTTTCCTTTAAAAGAAGGCAGGATGCACCCGAATTGCCTCAAACTTGATCTAAAGATTGGTACTCATTTCGTCATTTAAGCTTGTGAGGTTTAGAAACAAGAAATATACTAAGGATTTGCTCCAGTTGTCAAATTAGGTACGTAGTTAAAGATTGGCCCTACTTACTTTTTTAATATGTAATATTTACGATTTGCCGTACTTTGTTTAATCGAAAAGGTTGTATTGATGTATTTACTATTAAAGTCTGACTGTCAGTTGTTATTTAAATTAACTGTAGTGTGTTGATAATTTTGAATTTGAGGGTAGTTGATGTATAGCGTGCAAGAAAATTTTCAGACAATCCTTAATTTTTTTGTACCTGAATAGCTGAACAGCTTTTGGTCCTGGACCTCCTAGTGGCTAACTCCCACCAAGGGACGTCCGGCCGGAGCCTGAAGCAGACGGGAGACTCTTCTGAGAGGGGCTCGAGCGCGGCCCTGCCGAGGGGGCGGCACGAGCGTGCGTTGCGAACTGTTGCGAAGCCGTCGTGTACGGCCATTGCTGGCACGAGTCTGCCGGCCGACTGACAACTGGAGACTCCAGTGGAGAGCAGTCGCTCACGAGCGGCAACTTGTCACGGACTCGGCCGAAGAAGGGCGGAGACCCACGAGCCAGCCGTTCGCTCGGGCTAATTTGACGTTTGACGGAAATTTTTTATAGAACGGAGAAAGGATGAGACTCGAACTGTCCCGAGGATGAAATCCCTTGACGTTTGTCATGAAATAATCTGTTTTCAGGTATGACATCAAACAGAAACTTCAAAACTGTATATGGAGCCAAGATCAATGGCCTACAAATCGGCTCCATAAAGTTCATATAACGATATGCCTAACAGAAAAACAACTATTGTACATCATTGTTTTGTTGGGTTGCACTTCCGAATAGTGTGCCTTGTACGAGGCAGAGGGGCAACTTAGAAGCCGAAAAATTGGCCAAGTGTTCGATGAGGACACCTATTGGCCCTGAACCCTTTTGTATTTACCAAACTGGCAAAAACGCGGATCCATTAGACAATGTAGCTCGGGGCAAAAGTAAGTAAGGACCATCGTAGAAACTGCACAACTACAAAACTACTAAATCCAGGACGTGCTAGGAATAGAATTGGACCACTGACTGGACACTGCGGATCATGTCCTCTACTGGTGCGAAGGCCTATGTAGGCTGAGATTCCTAATCCTGGGAGAGAAAAGCCAGGGCCTGAAGGAACCATTTGGAGTCTGGTAAAAAGCCTTAACCTTAACGAGGAGCTCTAGATAAAAAAAAATTGAGATGTACAATAGACCAATACTGGTCGCGGTGCGGTAAAGAGGCCGGCGCCCATACAATCTAATCTAATCCGTAGTAAATCGATAATTTGATTAAATATTGCCGAAAACTGATGTGTGTGAAAAGCTACAAGCAGCGAGAGTATACGGACCCAAAAGTATAGCATTCGTAGATGAAAAACGCGCAGATAATGATAATATATGAAGTCTGTGAGTTCGAGTAAACTGTGAACTAGTTCTAGTAAACTTCAATATTGACAAACTGCTATGGGTTAGAGCACCATATAATAAAAATCCTCGGATTGTTTCCATCTATTGTGATTATTTAATGCTCTCTTAATAATTTTTCACTTTAACCTTGACAGAAATTGTTAAAGGTTAGAAGACTAAACAGCGAGAGAACACAGACCCGATACTCTACAATATTTAATCATTAAATTTATGCTGACTTTAAATGCATGTGCTGTTAGCAGTTGATAAAAACGATGCCAACCCTGTGTGTATCGAGTGTGTTTAAACAAGGAGAGTACACGGAGCCAAAAACTGCAGCACATGTAAGAAGAAAAATGCCATTCATTCATGTCCATTTATCATGATAAATTTAAGATCTGTGTGGTCTTCAAATATAAATAGAGAGAGTAAGCGTAAGATTACGGCAGACATTCAAAATAATTGCATGTTTTAATATGTTGATTCCATTTATCATGATGAATTGAAATGTATGATATCTTCGGATATATTGTATTCTGCTGGACAGTGCAAACAGCTAGAGTGAGAATCTTGAGATTATAAAATATATTAAAGATCCTTTGATTTTTCATGCTTCCAACCCGCCAATGTGATTGTTTGGGGATGTGAGTTTTTTTATATTGTTGACTCATTTGCTTCAATATTGACAAAAACGGATTAGAGTTAAAACGTTCAAACAAAAGAGTACTCGAACCAAATCTACAGCATATATCCTGATATATGAACCTGAAACTTCTTTTTCCGGCAAATATCTAAAAAAAACCCACTGAAGATGGCGAAAAGCATAAATCCACCTGACCGATCAAACCATTATAAAAGGACCAACATTTTTCACAGATTATACTGTCGCAAGGAAACAAGTGTAAATAGAACAAATGAATTGATCCGTAGCTCGTTAAATTAGTCTAGAAAATTAATAAAACTGGTTTTAGAAATTTTCGACTTGTCGCAAAGGCAAGTTTAAATTCTTTTGGCACGGCAAATTTCCAAAATGGCACCACAGCTGAAACAGCAAGGACAGGCTGTTAAAAATTAACAAAACCAACCAAGCTAGAAATTATAAAGTGGCCATAATTTTTAATGAATTGTTTCGCCAGTATGTTATAAAAATGATCTAACAGATCTGTTACATTACATGATATATATGTTATAGAAGATTTATCGATAAAAGAGAGAGTAGAGAAAAAGTAGGTTTTAGAAACTTTTGACTGTTAAATGCCTGTTAAAAATATTTTTTTTTTTTTTGGCGAGACAAATATCCAAGATGTATGATGTGACGTCATACAAGAACTACGCAGTTGACCTTGTGGCCGTATCGATTCTTTAAGTCTGTGATCGGACGGGTAGTGGCACCCACTGTTACAAGGCGCTCACCGACTGTCCTAAAATTTGTCGTAAGTTGTTTCTTGTAGAAAAAAAGAAAAAACAAAGAAAAAAACAAGTAAAAATGGCTTAAAAATTAAATGCTGAGGGGGTCGGTCAATTGCTTTCGCCTGTTAGTAGGAGCGCGTAACATGTCGAAAAGGTTCAAGTCGGACATGCCTCCCGGGGCCCGATCCGGTTCGCCGACCGAGAACATCATCAACGAAGACACGTACTACGAAAACTTCACAGAGCTGCCGGCACCGATCAAATCGCCTTCGGACAAGAAAATTTATTCGGCGTTGAAACTTCAAAACGGCCTCGTCTGTACTATCGTATCGGACGTGACGAATCTGGTCGAATTGGAAGAGCTCGACTCGGACATCGATGAGACCTCGTCTAGCGACTATTACAGCGACTCGGTTTCCGTCACGAGCGACCAGAGCCTCGATCTCGACTCGAGGCAATCCAAAATTCCGCCGAAGGAGGAAAAACTGGCCGCGTGCTCGCTCACAGTGAACGTCGGCAGTTTCAGCGACCCCGAGGCGATCCAAGGCCTGGCCCATTTCGTCGAGCACATGGTCTTCATGGGGAGCAGCAAGTACCCGAAGGAGAACGAGTTCGATTCTTTCATCACGAAGAACGGCGGCTCGGACAACGCGACGACGGAATGCGAATACACGACTTTTTACTTCGAATGCCAGGAACGCCATTTGGAAAAGGCTCTCGACATTTTCTCACAATTTTTCAAAGCTCCCCTCATGAAAAAAGAGGCGATGACGAGGGAGAGGCAGGCGATAGAATCCGAGTTTCAAATGGCTCTGCCTTCCGACACTTACAGGAAGCAGCAGCTCCTCTGCTCCATGGTGCACGAGAACAACCCGGCACACAAGTTCACATGGGGCAACGAGTTGACGCTCAAGGCAAACATTACAGATGATTTCCTTTACAAGTCTGCGCATAATTTTAGAAAGGAGCATTATTCAGCGCACAGGATGAAGCTGGCGATACAAGCCCGACTGCCAGAAGAGTTGCTCAGGAAATGGGTCATCAACTACTTTTCCGGCATCAAGAACAATGGCAGTCCAAAGGTGGTGTTTAAAGTACCGAACCCTACTGGGGAAAATTTCAACAAGCTCTATTACGTGGAATCTGTGAACGATACATTCAGACTGGACATGAGTTGGATGCTCCCGCCTGTTATCGATCATTACAGGTCTAAACCCCTGAGTTATCTGTCTTCAATAATCGGGCATGAAGGAAAAGGCAGCCTTCTCTCGTATTTGAAAAAGAAGCTTTGGGTCATGTCGTTAACTGCAGGCAACTCAGATGAAGGGCTTTCTTCAAACAGTATATACAGTATTTTCTCAATTTCTATGTTTCTCACCGACCTCGGCCGTTCACATTTGGACGAAGTCCTGCTCGCCGTGTTCTCCTACTTGAAGATGCTCCGTATGAATTGCCCTAATGAATATTTGTTCAACGAGCTGAAAACGATAGCCGATGTGGATTTCAAGTATCAAGAGGAGTCTGACGCTGTAACCAATGTCGAAAACCTTTCAGAGAACATGCTATATTACAATTCGGAAGAGTTTATAACAGGGCCGGAATTGTATTTTGAGTACAATCCTGAGCTTATAGTGAAGTTCTTGAACATGATGCAGCATTACAATGTTAACATAATGGTAAGTGCCAAGGCGACAGCAAACCACATGACCCTCAACAGAGTTGAGCCGTGGTTCAATACAAGATACTACACCTCGGATATTCCCCAACAGTGGATTAAAGATTGGAAGGACATACATATCATGGACGATTTTCATCTACCGGAAGTTAACAATTTTATAACAAATGATTTCTCTTTGATTGAATCCTCTAAAGTAAGCAGATACCCAGAGAAATGTAAATCCAACGATCAGATTACCATTTGGTACAAAGGGGACGATAAGTTCCTCTTGCCTGTTGGATTCGTCGGAATACACATTCTCAAGAACAATTTACACAAAAACTCATTGACCACCGTCATGGCATCCGTCTATGTCAGAGCGCTCAAAGAGTTGTTGATGGAAAGGCTTTATCCAGCCTGCGCTGCGCTGTATGAATTCAGTTTTGAAGTGAACGAGTATGGCATCAGTATTAATGCTTATGGGTACAACCAGAATTTGCATCTCTTACTGGATGAAATAGCCCAGGGCATATTTAACATCGGGTCCAATATATCGATAGGATTTTTTAACGCCATTCAAGAAGTCCTGCTTCGTAATTTCTACAATGAAAATCTTAACACCAGTTCTGTTGCGAGGGAATTGCGAATGTCAATCTTGGTGAAAGAGTATTACTCTCATTTGGACAAATTCAGAGCGTTAAAAGTTCTAGATTACGACACATTTTTAAATTTCATAGCTGACTTTTTTAAAAATGTACGCTTTCAGTGTCTGGTACAAGGGAATCTCACTAAAGATGAAGCCATTGCGTGTTGTGAAAATTTTGTCAGTAAGTTGAAAAGCACACCGCTGTCTGATGACAACCTGCCTCATTTCACAGTCTTGGAATTGCCCATAGGCGAAAAATGCGTCCGAGTCAATTCATTCAACTTGGAAGATAAAAACTGTGTGACGACTAACTATTACCAGTTCTGCCCCGGCTACATAAAAGACTGTGTGGCGCTTGAATTGATTCTTATGATGATGGAGGAGCCTTTGTTCGATAAATTGAGGACTCAGGAACAACTCGGATACGACGTGTCTTGCAGCGTCAAGGAGATATACGGAATAATCGGATTTACGATAAGCGTACATTCTCAAATTGATAAATTCACTGTTGACCATATTCAAAGCAGGATGGCCGATTTTCTTCACAAGTTCCAGGATTTCATCAAAAAGATGCCGGATGAAGAGTTCAAAGACGCGGCCAACACGTTGATCAAAGTAAAAAAATGCGTTGACACCCATCTCAAAGAAGAGGCCAGGAGGAACTGGATTGAGATAAAGAACATGGAATACGTCTTCGACAGAATCGAGAAAGAAATAAAGTGCATTTGCGCCCTCAAGAAGAAACATCTGAACCAGCTCTTGGGCAAATACCTCTCGCCAGATAAAAACTATAAAAAATTGACTATCCAGGTCGTAGGGCACAAGACGGCCAGGTGCGAGACGAAAAAAGACTACAACCCGTCCAATATTCCAGAGGAGCTGATGTACGAGTTTGTTCACTACGCTACTGACCAGCAGTACCATCATTTCATCACAGACTTGTACGAGTTCAAAAATAATTTGAACAGCTATCCTCATCATAAATTGATCAGTTAATAATGACGTATGCATTGTGGGCGTTAACTTTCTTTGTATCATAATATTGTACAAGTAATAAATTTTTCTATTACACTACTGTTGTAATGTTAATATTTATTCTCAAACAATTTGTTAATTTGTGTTATGAAAATATTACTGCTTCATAAAATATTTCTATGACAGCTTTAAAAGATAATAACAGAAACCATGTTAATATCGGTGAATGTACTTGTGATACTTGATTAAGTTTATAAATGTATTTTAACACAACAAAACCATTTTATTGTTAAACCAATCATTTAGTTGTAAATGTTTTGGGATGAATTGAAAACTAAAAATATATAAATCAATTGTTCTCTAATTATTGTTAAATTTTATAAAAGGCTATTCTTGCTTCTGTTAACAAGAAAGAAAAAAATAAAGAAAGTAAATGTTTTGAACCATGCCTCTTTTAATCAAATCCAAGTTTGATCCTATAATTTCATTGGATTCCTTGTTTTCAATTTTGAAAAAAATTGTATATAGGTCAAAAGTTAAGGGAATTTACTAATATCTATAATAACGGAATGTTAAAAATTACGAGTTTAAATTGGAATTATGTAGTATATTATGTAGGATAGTATATAGTTTAAATCTGAACTAAACAGAATAGCTTCAGAAGCTCCCTAGCGTGTAATGGTGTTTGAAAGGAGCATATGTTTTGTTGTAATTCATTATTTGTTTTTCCATTAGACCCCCCAATTTTAAAATAAATCATAATTTTGTACTTACATTAGTTGAGAGCTGATTCGTAAGGGTATGGACCTTTTCCTGAGCATCGGACAGTTCCTTGCGTAACTTCCTGACTTCATGTGCCTGCTTTTCTTCTGGTGTGCTGTAAAGAGACGAGGTCGTTGAGACAAGGCTCACAGCCGAGCCGTGAACTGAAAAAAAAGAAAAACATTACTTTTTTTATTAAACAATAATACATAAAATAAATTAAAAATTGTAATTACCATCGTCATCCTTAGAGTTCATTTTTGACATGATACCGATATAAGGTGAATTTCTGTTCATACCATGGCTGGAAGGTGAAGAACTAATAGGTGAAATTGGATAGTTAAACCTTAAACAAATTAATTATACATAAAAAATAAATAATTTTTTTGTGATGCAAGTACCTGCTCGGAGCACCATGGGAGACTTGGCTCGGTGTCGGGCTTGTGGGTTGGGATGAGTGATGGTGCGGTGAAATGCCAATACTGTATGGTATGCTGTAGTACGGATCTACCTCTTCTGACCTTTGGAACATCGACGGATACATTTTTTCAGACTTGGTCGACCTACAACAGCCGATTATGTGACAATCTCACAGACAGTAGCAATTATTTATTTGAAAAAAGTTTTAAGATATAAACCGCCATGCTTGTACAAAAGCAAATATACGAATATAAATGGCATGCTTCAATAAAAAAAATATACTTTGATTTACAAGCCTATAAAAAATAATTAAAGTAGATTTCACAGTGTTTAAATAAAATTAAATAAAAATAATTTAAAAGCTTTCTTTTTCTCTCTTCTCACTCTCTCTCTCTCTCCCTCTCTCAACATTTGTTCACACACAAATACAGGGTGTTGCAAGTTAATTTTCATATATATTTTTTGTTCTGGAACTTGCTCTCTTTTTCCATCGCTCTATTGTGACAATCTACTATTTTGCTCAGGGTATTTATTTTTTTGGAACATTTATGCAGCCCAAATATCGAACAATACGTGAATAAGCAAAACACCCTTAGGGCTAAAATTCGATTTGATTAGTCTTGATCGAGTGGGAAATACCTTGGAAAAGTCCGATCTCTGAGGTAGCTGAAAATCAAGAGTAAACGTAAATAAACTAAACATTCATGCCTTACATGCTTTAGTACAAATTGTTCAAAGAAATTTCCATTTGTTCAAAGACAAAAATAAAACCGGACGGCAATTTTTTCATAGAATATAAACTAACAATTCATTAAAATGCAAAGAAAAGGGCTATTGAGCAGAAATTTTCATTATTAACGTAGATAGAAAATAGATAAGTTTTGGAAAAATGGGAAAATCCACTGCATATGCATTTAAAAAAATTATAACTTTTCTAAATTTTGGAAAATCTTAGTAAGAAAGCTTAAATGGTCAAATATGAAACACTTAAAAATTATTGATATTAAAGTTTATTTTTTCCCACACATTTTCATTTATAGCTTAATCATCTCTGATCATCCTTTCTACCTACTTTGCTAGTTTTGCTGGTCAGGAATGTAACAGAATGTTTAATGATTAGTCTGTTTTTATTTTTTAAAATTTTTTTATTTTATGAGGGTTCGCAACAGCAGAGGACATATCAACGCTCGGGGCGCCGATGTTTAAAAAAAAAAACAAAAAAAAACACCCATTTGTAAGTATGTCGGGTTTGAATGCAGGGCTGCTAGATTCGAACTCGGGACCTTTACCTTACAGTCATGAGCGCCGTGCCAACCGTTGCGGCCATCAACGCCCCCTCGATTAGTCTGTTATTCTTTCATTTTGTATAGGTTTGTTAAGCACTGAAGATTTTGTAGCAATTATCAAGAGCTTAGAAAAAAAGACAAACCGAAGAGAAAACGCTCAGACTAACCAATAAAGTCTGCGACATGTTCCTGTCAGACACATCCAGCAAGAATAGACAGACCAGGAGGACTGGAGATCAAGCATCAGGATTTATACCAAGTTACTTATCTTAGGACTCACTTATCTCAGAAAATATTATTAATAAACTGTAAAAACATAATTACATATAAATACAATAATGATAAGGTTAAATTTTAAGGTTAAAATTTAATCTTCAAGGCTAATATGCTATAACAATAAACATTTAACAAATATGACATATAAATACAACAATATATCTTAAAAAATAGGGAAAACACGATTTTTATTTGAGATTAAAAAAAAAAACATTTATAATTCAGAAAACAAAACTTTTATATTTGTAAAAATTTTGTTTAAATTCATGCTGGTTTCAAATGGAAAGATTTTTTTACCTTATGCTATTACTTCTGCTTAATCTCGGAGCAGTTGACGGTGAGCCCATAAGACGTGTGTGTGTTAGGCTTGCCCTGTGATGAAGTTGCGCCGGAAGTGACTCTATGCTCTCAGCTTCTACCATCGTACCTGCAGCGCTGGTCCTGGCAGGTAGGGAAGATGTGTAAGCGCTGCTGTGTCGTAGCCACGAGCTGTACGGGCTGGGAATCTCAGCGTAATTGGAGTCCGAAAGAGATCCCGTGTCTGTATGCCTTCCGGGGTGTGTCTTCGGCGAGCTCATCATGAGTCGCTCACGCACGCCTGCTGATAGCTGAGGGCCAGAGTACTCAGTCTGCGTGCCGCCCGAGACCTTCACCTTGGTCCGAGAGACAGCTTGGACTTGAGCTGTCCTGGTGTCTTTTGGAGTCCCGTTTGTGCTCGGCCTTTTGACATAGCCAAAGCCTTGATGGGGCCCTCGTACTTTCCCTTTGCTACCGCCACCACTACTACAGCTGCTACCGCTACTGCTACCCTTACTTGAGCGCTCACCATTGCAAAAATCATCTAATTCTTCTTTTGAACCTAAAATGTTAAAAAGTTTTTATTTTAAGGTTAAAAAGTAGCAATAAAATTTTATAGAAAATTGCAATTTGGGCCTAAGATAATGTTACTAAAATATTGAATTATTTTTTTTATATTGCATTAAAACTAAAACAAAAATATTTAACATTTTATTTTGCTACTTAATATTGGAAAAAATAGTTTAATTTATTGAGAATCTTCACTATGTAATGTGTAATAATTAATAAGAAAGATGCTTTCAAACAAATGAACAGGGGAAAAGGTACATACAACACAAATAAACAATGAATATAAAACAGAAAAAAATATTTTTTAAACAACAAAACTATAATTTAAAAATGAAAAGCTGAATGGTGCTCAACTGAGCTAAATAAGTAATAGCCTAAAACCTCTAAAATTTGTCAGTTTTTCTTCCTAACAAATTATATTTTACCTATATTATTTCAAAATAATATTTGACTTTTTACCAGTTGTACGCTTCTTTTCCTGCTTCCTCTGAAGTCCGTTTGCTGCAGATTGACTCCTCTTGTCTCTTGGCACCCTTGCTTCCAATTCGGTCCTGCTCTCACCTCTGGGCAAGCTCCCGTTACCCTTCCACTGACTCGAAGACACTTGTCTAAAACGTACATTTTTTTCTCTGACTTGCTTTTTACCTTGTTTTACCAAAAATATTGTAAACGTACCTAAAGGCACTGTTTTCTGTCTGCTGGCTGCTATCGGCTTTCTTGATATGCCTAGAGCTGACAACTCTGTAGACGACAGGGTGGGGCTGGGCAGGTGAGAGGGAACCGACCCCTTCCCGCACAACCCCACCGCTACCACTTCCGTTTGGCACTCGTTGCTGAAAAAAAAAAACAAAAAAACAAAGTATTATAAAATAGGCAAACAGAATTAAAAAAAAAATATTTACTTTATGATGAGGATTCTCTGAATGTGACAGTTCTACAGATGCATTAGCTTCTCCCAAATCTTTCGACTCTTCTCTAAAATAAACAATAAAAAATTATCTTATACCTTTTCACGTTCATGAAATTGATACAAAACCATACTTACTTATCGTTTAAATTCTGTTTTATTGAAAAACTTTGGTCTTTACTATCACTTGAATTGGTTTTAGTATTTCTGAAACAAAAAGTTCAATTAACATCTTCCTTAAGAATGTACAAGACTTGAAAAATTATAACTAGAAGGTTTTTGTGATTAAAAGTCAAACAAATGCAGGTCCAGATGCAGAACAAGTACTTGATAAAATTCAGTTCCCATTCATATTAAAACTAGTTGAAATAAAAATTGATTTAAATTGTATTAAATACTGGTACAATTTAATTATTTCGCTGTCAATATGGTACATATTTTCTAGTTTTATATTATATCACCTCATATCTGCATCAAATTCCATGACAAAGATGAAAAAACATCTTGTATGAAAACAAAAATCAAGTTAAGTCTTTTCAAAACTATCTACCATTTGTTGACTCATTATGGTTTTTAAATGAAGGTCTAACAGTATAAATTTTCTGTGCATTTGTTTGTGCATTGTGTAAAGATAATACTGCTTAACAATTTATTATGTAGAATGTATCTCGCTTGGCAAAATGGTTGTTGTCTGGGAAATGAAAAGACGGACGGGACAGCTATGGCCCAGAGTTCAACCTCTGGATTGAATCACCGCGATCAGGCCCTCTGGTGTGAAAAATGTATTAAAAATACGATTAAAAGAAAGTTTGGGTCGTTTGGCCTGATAGGCAGAGAAGCTCTCATGTATCAATATTTTGTTGGTGGGTGGCAAATTGGCAGATCTGGTTCATAAAAGAAGAGTCATCCTCGTGAATAAGGAAGGTCATGCGTGGTTACACACACTTACTTTCAGGCCCAAAAGCCTGTGTTTGTGTCCGGCATGTAGAGAAAGGTTTGTGTCCCACCTAATTGAGGGTGCAATTCCTTGGCTCCATATAAAGCGCATGTAGGTACACCACCCAATATAAGACAGGGTGATTTTAATGTATATAGTGCTGATAGTTTTGCGCCCTTAGTGTGTGTTGGGAGTGAATGTTTTTATTAGCATGAATATGTACTGTGAGAGGGACAATGGCAGAATGTTGTGTATCCCGACTCTCAATTAGGTTAGTTACATGTACCATATACCATCATAGTTACATACACCATCCCTAAACACTTTTCATTGTATTGACAGGGTTTATTTGATATGTCATTATTATTAATGTTCCTCTTTCTGAAGTATTTTTTTGTGTGCAAATCTCTTCTTTATATGTATTACTATTTCTAAATCTGAAGTAATTAATTTCTTCCTGGTGTGAGTTTAAGTTTTATGTAGGGGGTGTCGGTGGCCGCAGTGGTTTAGGCGTTGACACAGCGCTCATCACTGTAAGGTAAAGGTCCCGGGTTCGAATCCAGCAGCCCTGCATTCGAATTCGACATACATATGGGATTTTTTTCAAAAACACCGGCACTCCGAGGGTTGATATAACCTCTGCTGTTGCGAACCCTCGTTAAAAAAAAAGTTTTATGTACCACGATTTTTAAGGGAAAGGTCTAATATAATCAAAACCTTTAGATAAAAAGAAAATCACATTACAGTAGTATGGAAACCTTTGCATTTGTGGTGTAGCATCCATTGGCTGCATAAGTTTAAAATGTATACTTTTTCCATTATTCAATAACAATTTGTTATCAGAATAGTTGAATTATTTATAATAATTGTATCGGGAGTACCACAAGGTACAGTCTTAGGCCCAATTTTGTTTCTTCTATATATTATTGATTTTGTGAAAATTAAATTCTCTGGAAAAATATTAATTATGCAGATGATACTACTACTCAGGTGATAATTTAATCAATTTAACTAAAACTAAAATAATATGAAAATGATTAATTTTTGGTTAAACTCAAACTTTCTACTTTTTAAACACAAAAAATGTAATGTATTACACTTTTCATTGAAAATGAAAATAAATACTAATAATATTAATACATTAAGACTGGAAGTAACTATGAACTCTCTTCTTAAAATTATTTTACATAAACCGTATAGATAAAATACGAAAAAAAATCATACAGTGAATTTCAAGAAATAAATTTATACTAAATCTTTCTTAAATGTTCATCTTTGTATAAAAATAAAAAATATTATTTGTTTATGTTTGTATAAAAATAATCGTGTAACTATTTACATCAGTGAATATAACACGAGACACAATTCATTGGCTAACTCACATTTTTATAATGTAAAAACTACGCAATATTATAACTTTTCTAATTTGTAATATTCTATAATTTATGATTTCAAAAATTTTAAATTGTAGTTAAGACATTTTAAAGCCAAGATTTAATTTGGTTGGTATTTTCATGCTATAAGTTTATTTTGTATTGTTTGCTTTTCATTTTGTAAAGATATATTCTGTTTATTTCTTTGATGATCTCCAAAAACTTCTGCTGTCTGTTTGGACAGCAGGCAGGGATGTACCAAAATATTATTTTCTATAAATTTATCTGTAATGTACATTCTTGCAAATAAAGATTTATTATTATTATTTATGGTTTTAACAACATTTTCATAATTTTATAAAGGATTATAGCACAATAGTAAGATAGCACAATTTTTATTGGATGGAAAAGTGAGACTATAGACCCTTTATGAAAGGGCAGGTTTCTAAGTGTTTTAAAATTTTTTGTTGGCAATAATTGTTATACATATAATAAAATAAGATCTAGATTTACAAGACAACATTGATTTATCGAATCTCCACTCCCCAATACAATAACAGCCAGGCCCAGAATTAGGGGGATAACGGTTAAATTTAATCGGCAGGTTCAAAATTGGCTGGGGAAGAGACAAACGGCGTCGCCCGAGGCGTAATAAATGCAAACTGCATTGGCGTAATCGTATAACACTGGCATACGGGAAATAGCGTCGTTTTCCAGCCCCTTAAGACAAATTGTTTACTTCAACAATATCGAGAAGATCTGGAAAGACAAGATATCCAGTTTCATTGTTGTACCTTGGACGCGGTGATATGCTCCGACAGGCAAAACATTCCACCACTTGTAATATAACTTGATTTGTATATATTTTTATATATTAATCAAAGTTTCCCGTTTTTTTGTCTAAAAAAGTAAATTGCTAAGGAAAAAAAAAGTCAGGCACATAAAATTTGCTTTAATTGACATTTCAATATCGCGTATTTCCTCCTCTTGCCTTAAGTCTTCTGGAAGAAGCCTCGGCATACTTTCTGTCAGTCTGGAAATGTCTCTTTGCTGGAGGTTAGCCCATCCTTCACGAAGAGTACTTTCAAGATCGTGGTGTTTATGAGGAAGTGATGGACGTGCTCTTATTCGTCTTTTGAGGTTATCTCACAAATGTTCGACGGGGTTCAAGGCTGGAGAATGGGCTGGCCATAACCCTGATGTTATGCTGTTTGTATTATGCAAGAGACGTGTGGACGGACATTATCGTGCATAGGATTGTCGCTGGTTTCATCGAGGATAGGCATCGCATGATCCAAAATTTCATCCATATACCGAGTGGCCGTCAAAGACCCTCCATGAACAACAACCAACTCTGCGAGGCTCTCCATTTAAATTCCCGCACACACCGTTGAAAACGTTGGCTCTGGGGAAAATTACAGTCTTTGTATCTTTCATTTTGTCTTCTACACGCTCTGCCCGCCCATCTGGAGATAGTAGGGTAAATGCACACTTATCTGTATAAAGTACAGCAGACCAAACTTCCAAACACTAATGGCTGTGTTCTTCAGAAAATGCGAATCGTGAAACTCTGGGTGTTCTGGTCGATTCTGGTCCTCTTACGGGGAGAAAAGCCATCAGTCTTAAACTTCTTTAAGCAGTACGTTCAGAAATTTGGCACCTTGAATTGATGAATAGCTTGAACAACAGTAAGGTGCCAGAATCGCAAAATGCTCAAACTAAAACGAAAAGGTCATCCTGTGGTTCTGTTACCCCAGGACGTCCAGAACCGGGCCTTCTATGGCAGGACCAAGTTTCTCGAAAACGTCTAATGTCGTCCCAAGTGTTTCGTTGGTAACTCCAATGGCAATAGCCGCATACCTGATGGAAATTCCGTAAAAAGTAAACAGAAAAATCCTTTATTTGTTTTGGATTAAGGATTAAAAATGTTTACCTGTAATTGATATTCCCAATTTAAAACATAGTATACAAAAATATTTATTGGTAAAAACAATGAGGGCAATTAAGGGCAGAATTTTCTTTTATCGAGAAAAAAAATCAATTGTGTGGAATTTTTTGCCTATCAGTGTATTACGATTATTACCGAACGGAATTTACTAAATGGACAATCAAACCGATAAAATTGGCCTGGACTATACTTGGGATTACAGGTCCACCGCTGATGGTGATCCCACGTGTGGCCAAAAAAGTATTCCTTTTATTCAATTATCATTCTTTAACAATAAATTTACAAACGTTCTATTTGAACAGTTTAACAGTAAACTCGATATGTTTTATTTGTTGCTTCACGAAGATATGCTGCAAGTTTTTAATTGAAAATATATTTCGTTTCATCAATTATTTGATTACAATTATTAATGTATTTATTTCATTGAGTACGTATTTGATTGAGTATTCCTGTTTGATTTGGTTGATTGGGTGTTCGGTGGGTGTATTAATGAATATATTGAACAGTTATGCAGTTTGACGTAAATTGATCAGATATTTGATTTGATTGGAATAGTTGATTAGATATATACATATTTTATACATTTACGTAGCATAAAATAAATATTTGATTGAATGTAATGTACAATAATCAGATATTTGAATACATTATTTATTTGATAGTACGTTTTTCAGCTGTACGATTGATTTGTATGGTTTTCTTGGATTTACTTTTATTATTAGATTGAATGTTTGATTTAATTGATGGGCGTATATTTTAAAGCTATTTTGGTTTATTCCGATTTATTCCATGGAATATAATTTTACCTACCATTTATTGATTTTTTTTTGGTAGAATGTATTTTATCAGTTGTTTGATTTAAGTTCTTTTATCAGTTGTTTGGTTTAATGTATTGGAAGTACTCATATCAGACATTCGATTTAATTTATTAGGAATATTTTTATCAGCTGTTCGATTTAATCTACTTTTATCAGCTGTTTTGATTTATTCCAATTTATTAAATAGAACATTTTACCTATTGTTGATTGTTTTGTTTATATTCTGGTTGGATACATTTTTATCAGCTGTTTGATTGAATTTATTGTGATTACTTTTTATCAGCTGATTGATTTAATAGATTGGTGGTAATTTTATCAGCTGTTTGATTTAATCGATTGAACATAGTTTTATAAGCTGATTGATTTAATGGATTGATGGTAATTTTATCAGCTGTTTGATTTAATCGATTGAACATAGTTTTATAAGCCGATTGATTTAATTGGATTGGTGATAATTTTATCAGAAGATTGATTTAATCGATTGAACCTAGTTTTATAAGCTGATTGATTTAATATATTGCGGTAATTTTATCAGAAGATTGATTTAATCGATTGAACATACTTTTATCAGCTGATTGATTTAATAGATTTGTGGTAATTTATCAGCTGTTTGATTTAATTGATTGAACGTACTTTGATCAGCTGTTTAATATGATAATTGGACATACAAAAGTATGTTTGTTCAGATGTTTGATTTGATTATTGAGCATACTTTCTCAGTTGTTTTAGTTCATACCTATTTAATCAATGAAACATAATTTTAACTTTTTTTTTTTTACTAGGATGTATTTTTATCAGCAGTTTGATTTAATCGACTTATGTACTTTTATTAGCCTTTTTGATTCATTCCGAATTATTGGATTAAACAAACTTTTACCTGCATTTGGATTTAATGGATTTTTTATCTTGTTTGACGTATTTTCATGAGAATTTTGATTTATTTTGAGTGAAAGTTTGATTTTGATTGGACGTACTTTACTCAATGAAATTGTTTGGTTAATTTTAGTTTCAGTGAATTTAATTGTTCTATACCTTCATTAATTGATAGAGATTCTCTGTTAATAACATGAGGTAGCAAATAACATTTATAATTTCTCTTTTTATTTTTGAAGTGATGAATATTTTAACTGTCATTACACTATTTTGGTTATCTGTAGACGTTTAAATGCATAAATTGTGACTGGTGCCAATGTGGCCTTCTGTTTGACCTTAGAAAATATATCATCCATAATACAAATTCCCTGGCTACTGAATATTAAAGAGGAGATTATTTTTTAATTTGAGATAAGCAAGAGAAAGTAAATAATGAATTAACAGTGAACTAAACGCGTGAATAATAAAAACACTAACAGTATAAAAGCCAGAACACGTGTTTTAAGCCCCAGGGAGCTGGAACTGGAGCAACAACAAACCGATTTGTATTCAATAAGTAGGAAAAAATTAGCATACATGTAAACAGGGTTCTTTATAGGACAAAATCTTCTAGATACATAAAAATTTCAATTTGTATTGCACTAAAGTGTCAATTTTTCATCATAACGTTTGGTAATAGGTCAGTGTAAAGCAAATACTGAGAAAATCTATTGAATTAATATTTTTATGGTATCGGTTAACATATATTCAGATTGAGACGGAAGGGCAGTAATTATTGAAAAAATAAACGGTTTATCATTGATCATCATGATTATCCTCAAGGCCTTTCTATTTTAGTCCCCCCTTGGCTAAATAGGTTTAGAAAAGCCATCATCATTTGAAACAATCCAACATTGAAAATTTGGCGTTTTATCGTGATAATGGCGTAGTCTATAAGGAAACCGAGTCATAAATAATTTGAACAAAATATTAAACGACTGAGAAAAGAGCCCTAACAGCTAGAGGACTTAGCAGTCTAACCCAGCAGCGGTCCGTAATGATTAATTAAATCGACAAAAACTAAAAATATGAAGGTAAACGGTAGATTATTACCTATCGAATTGTTGAATTTCGGTGACTGGTGGGACAGGACTTAGGTGCTTACACAGATGAGGCTTAGCCGAGCAAATGGGGTTAGCCGATTATAAGAATTATATCGAGTTTGTAAGAAATTTCTGAACGTTATACACAAAAATTATCTTATGGTGCATATTTTGTCTTATTGGCTATTGTATAATATTAATTATAAGTAAGAAATTTTTTTGTTTGGACCTTGCATTTCCTATTATTGTGTTATTTTTGTAACAATATAATATTCGTATGTATTAGTCTGAACTGGGTAGTTGTATAAACTTATTTAAAAAAAAAGAAAAAAAAGAAATTAATATGCTATGGGTCTGCCAAGGGTAGATGTTTGTCGTTTAGTTCTAAACTAGTAGCATTTACGGTAGTTTGATAATAGTATATGAAAAGAGTGAAACTCAGAGGACCCACAAGGTTTTTATCAAACATCTGTCAAGAATATTTCCCTTAGAGATTCTGCTTGTGTTTATAAATTTAATGTTTTTTTTTCTCTCGAGTTCAGTCAGGGTTGATCACCCACGGGGGACTGGGTCAGGATCTCTAGGGCGAAAACACACATACATACACACGCATACAAAAAAGGTGAGCAAATTACCTCGAGTCTAAAAAGTCTCCACTGGGTGGAAAGGTCGGTTTTTGTTTTTTCGAATCGTCTCAGCTCGATTCCCGGTCCCGAAACGGCGAAACGGAATGAAAAAGAACTGAAAAACTACTAAGACGGATGTGCTAAGTTATACCTCGAGGGTATCAAAACAAAACTCGCAGCTGAAGGGGCGGGGAGGCGGCGAGTGCGCCGGCACAAATCGATCCGAAGAGGGAAGCGGAACGGGGCGAGCGCGTTAGGCGGGGCTCGTTTCAGTCCGCTTGGCGACCTTTCGGATTTACTCATGTACCGAATTTGGACAAATACATACAAAAATAACAAAAAAGAAATACTTTTTATACCACCGAGAAAACGCCATATCGAATTATGCCGAAAGAACGATAGATACCCAAAAAGAAAAGAACCCACTTTCGAGTAATAAAAAAAGTAATCTCTTTAACACAAAAGCAGCAAACACAAATAATACAAAGAAAAAATATAAATATTTTCAAAATCGGTAAACTTATACAAGCGAATCGTTTTCTAAGCTGTACTATCGGCCAAAAAATGATGGAAACCAACTAGGGGAAAATGTATATAATTAACAAGTATTAACTGAGAGAGTGAAAGGAAAACACAAAGTGAGCGTCATATGTAGTGAGAAACGAACAGGCACACAGAGGTGAATGTGTGAGTCGGTTGCAAGAAAAAGGCTGATAGGCAAAGGCAGATTGAGAAGGACAGAAAAAAGAGATAACAGAGAAAGAGATAGGGAGAGAGATAGATATAGATAAATAGACAGAGAGATAGATTAATATTTTAGAGAGAGAAGGATATATATATATATATATATATATAGAGAGAGAGAGAGAGAGAGAGAGAGAGGGGAAAACTAGTAGAGAGAGAGAGAAGGGGAAATTGAGACAGTGAGAAATTGAAATAAACAAAAAAGAAATTGGACATATTTCGGTTTTATTTTTAAAAACATTTATTTTGAACAAAATATCTTAGTCATTTTGTTTATTTATTAGGTTNTTAGAGAGAGAGAGAGAGAGAGAGAGAGAGAGAGAGAGAGAGAGAGAGAGAAGGGGAAATTGAGACAGTGAGAAATTGAAATAAACAAAAAAGAAATTGGACATATTTCGGTTTTATTTTTAAAAACATTTATTTTGAACAAAATATCTTAGTCATTTTGTTTATTTATTAGGTTCGTTAAAATTTCAGTAGTCCTTCATATTTGCGTAATACTCAAAATATCTTAGGAGAAAAAATTGGTTTTGCTCTAAAAGCATATTTTTGGTTTGTTATAATTGCTGAATCAATCCATGCCTCTTCGCAAATCGATTGTTTTAACATGTTTCATGTGATCTACAAACAACGAGAGAAGACGTACACATTTTAATTACATCTTGTTACAAATCGAAGTGACAAATTGGATCTCCAACGGTCTACCGCCTGAGAATGAGCCGTTTTCGGTGTGAATAAGCAGGAAAAGGGGGAAAAAATTAATGATCCGAGTCATTCGTGACCAGGCCCAATTAAAACGCAGTGTTTAAAATGCTAACAGAAGAGCCTGTGGGAAAAATCGTTTCTCACCTAAGATCAAATCGGCGTACAGAACGGTTTTCAAAAGCACTGCTGGCTCGTTCGTCTCATCCTCTCACGAGGACGGGCATTGTGCTTGAAATTGAGGTTGACACGTGTCCTGTCATTGACGGAATTGGGTCTGAGGACGTTTTCCAAACTTGTTCACCAACAGAACTGACATCAACGGAAAAATTGTATTTGGACGTGGTTTTCGAGGTTGACATCCTTCATTCTTCAATTATTTAAAGGATGTCGACACGTAGCAAAATATTGGAGGATTTTGTCAACTATTTGTCTTAAAACCAAAAAACGCTAAAATTTTAATGTTTTTATTGAGAACGAATTACTGAAAAACGTGCTACAATATAAATCAATCATTTTTAGATAGGCATCAGTCTGGCCTCATGGAGATTTAAAATACGAATTTCTTTCTATCTCTGTCATTCTGTTTCTTATTATCTTTCTCTCCCTTTCATTCACATTTTTCCTTTTTGCTGTTTCTTCCTTTTTCTACCTCCTCTCTTTCTTCGACTCTGTGTGTAATGGGTAATCGAAAAAACAAAATAACTTGGCTACGTTAGGCTAAACCATCCACGCCCTCGGGCAGCGCATGACTGTAGAATCATTTTGCCAAATTAGCGTCAAACTTTATTTTCCTTGTAATGTCCTTCTGCATAACAGCAGCAGTATGATTATCTAGCTGCCAATTCCGTCACCACGCTTGCGAGATATCGTGAGATGCGGTCTGGCGTGACGTAAGTTTTAGAGAAACATTTTCTTTATCGTGCCAACGTTTAGATCTTTATTGAAATCATCTTCAGGCCTCAAAGTGATAATTAGAGTGCCCTCGCAACACGACACACAATAATGACACATCTACACAGAAAAAACGAAGAAAAAAAACAAAGTTAGTCACGAGCGGGATTCGAACCCACGACCTTCGGCTTGATACGCCACTTGAGGTATCGTGACGTTCAAGTGGTTAGAGCAGCGGCGTATTGAGCCAAAGGTTCGAATCCCGTTCGCGACACTGACTTTTTTATCTCGACCAAAACCTTACATAAAAATAATAATTAATTGAAAGAAGTAATTTATACTTATTCAGAAATCGTGAGATGCGATCTGGTGTGACGTAGGTTTTAGAAAAACATTTTCTTTATCGTGCCAACGTTTCGATCTTTATTGAGATCATCTTCAGGNTCTCTCTCTCTCTCTCTCTCTCTCTCTCTCTCTCTCTCCCTCTCCCACTCCCTCTCCCTCTCCCTCTCCCACTTCTTCTCTCGTTTCCTCTGACTTTCTCTAGTACCCTTCTCCCTCTTCCTCTCTCTCTTTCTAGTACCCCTCTCACTTTTCTCTCCTTTCTCTCTTTATTTTCTATTTAGGTATATATTTTTCCTACTTTATGTATCACATTTATTCACTTCAATTTACCGTCGACAATATCTAATAAATCAATATCTATTTCTCCCATACATACAAGAAATGATTTCTTCAATACATGCAAGAATTACCATCTCATATTACAAAATATCGTAATTTAAAAAATAAATAGTTGTTAAAGAATAAAAATTCACAAAAATTTTATACCCAGAAAACATAATTTCGAAATAATTCTTCGGGAAAAGTTTTATTCTAAAAAATTATAATTTCAGAAGATATACATTTTAAAAGGATATAATTTCAATATAATATACTTTTGAATTAGGTAAAGCAAAAAATTATATGTATACAGATGGTCTATTGAAATAGGCAAATTTTCAAGGGGATCTCTCCAAAATGAAATATTATTCACTTCTGGCAAATATATTTATTTTACACATCCGCACCATTTGTGTCCTTTTTTATCTTCAAAATATTTTTTTTCTTATTGTATTATATTGTAATTGAATTAAACCCTTTATTTGTATAATCATGAGTTTAATAAGTTTTAGAAAATTTCTGTAACCTTGCTCCAGAAGTTTGAACTTCATTAATATTAAAGTAATGGACTGAAGTAATATTCATTGTTTTACGACACGTTTTTGAGTTATGCATGGCAACGTTTTATTAACTGATGTGATCATACGGGCGAATTTTACTCGTAACGATGCAGTTTTATTTATTTTTCTATTTGCTTTTAGCGTTTACGTCCCAAGTTTCGTTCAAATTAAATCCAAACTCGTGCTAGTAATCATCGGGATGAAGGATAATTATTGTCTGCCATGGGAGTACATTTTCCTAATGTTCGTCAGCGGCTCTACATTAACGGCCCCGTAAATCCTGCCTTAAAACTGTAATAGCCCAGTTAATTTGTTTTACTGCCGGCACGGGGAGCACGCCGACCTCCGCCACCTGTGTCCACCAGTCAAAGATTGATTAGCAAATCAGAAAAGCTTCATTGTTCGTCTTTCTTTAATAAATAATGCAATCATAGCTAATGCATTTACCAAAGTTCAACTTTCAGGATAAAATAAGTCTGAGAGAAAAAATATAATATATCCGACTATTTTTTCAATGCGTTTAACCACGGTCCTCTAAGATAATTTGGTAATTTCATTGTGAGCGATATTTTTATTTAACACCATAAATTTGTTCAAATATACCATTTTTGGGGATTAATTAAAGTTTATTCGTAGATCGTGAGATCTGGTGTGACGTAGGTTTTAGAAAAACATTTTCTTTATCGTGCCAACGTTTCGATCTTTATTGAGATCATCTTCAGGGCTCAAAGTGTTTTTTCTGTGTCGATGCGTCCTTATTGTGTCGTGTTGAGAGGGCACCTTCATTATCACTTTGAGCCCGGAAGATAATCTCAATAAAGATCGAAACGTTGGTACGATAGAAAAACATTTTCTCTATCGTACCAACGTTTCGATCTTTATTGGGATCATCTTCAGGGCTCAAAGTGTTTTTTCTGTGTAGATGCGTCATTATTGTGTATCGTGTTGAGAGGGCAATGTCATTATCACTTTGAGCCCTGAAGATGATCTCAATAAAGATCGAAACGTTGGTACGATAGAGAAAATGTTTTTCTAAAACTACGTCACACCAGACGATCTCACGATCTCCAAATAATCATTTTGTGCTGACTAATTGTGACTGATATTTTCAATAATTGATCGTTGCCGATTTTATATCTTAAGTGTTCCAATTATTACAAGCTTAGATCAATTAAAAAATTCTATAAATGTTCGCGTTATATCTCAGATTTTGTATGTTCTTCTTGTTAAAATCTCTTTTTATCCGAGAACTCTTAACGGGCCCTTTTCGAGGATTAAGATTTCAAGGGGGCAGGTGGCCCTTTTGAAAAGTGGAAGAGGAGAAAATAAGCACTTTACATCTCTTTTTATAACAACGCTCGTGTGTTTCTATGGAAGGCCGAGTGGGCCATGATTGTGTGTCGTTCGAGCACATAACAGCCCAGGTAAGCACAGCAGAGAAGCCGGGTGAGTCATAAAACATAACTCTGCTGATTCAACAGACATATGGCAGGGGCCGGTTGTCAGATAAAGCGGCCACTCAATTAAAACCCCTCGGCAGGCAAATGAGCGGAATTCGAACCCAAAACAACCCCTGGTTTACCCGACGGGGTAAAATAACGATAAATTACTAAATACAATAATTGTCCGGGCAGATAATTAGTTAAGTTATATAATAGATGTAATTCAAGTCGGTCACCCGATACCGAAGTGGCTCATCCACCGGCGGTCTACAGTTTAAAAAAAAATAACTTTCAAAGGCTCCCACGGCTCGTGTGAAGCCGGCTTGTAAAATTTCACACTGGGTAAATCCTTTCATTATTCCCCTTTGAAAGTTTATTTCGCCAAGGGGAAATTCTACGTTATTGCTGACATTCGAGGAAAAATTCTATTACTGATCCGCCCTGAACGGTCCAGACAAAAAAGAGGTGGATATTTCTTTGTGCTGGATAGAAATAAATCAAGCTCAGGCTTGGGAAACAAACATCGAAAAAATTATGATTGTCTTTGGCAGGTTTTGACGTAAGACTTAAATACAAAATAGGCTGTATGTAGAATAAAAGTGGCTTATATTAATGTGAAATTGTGAATATTTTTAATGAGTGTTTGAACTGAGTATCATGATGAATAATGATATAGCATAGCCAATTGAATTTAACTGCAATTCTATTCTCCTTCCTTCCTTCTCTCTCACTCTCTCTCTTTCTAAGCTATAAAAAATATTACCCTACAAAACACCTAATATCGCCAGAAAACTATTTCGTTCTTTAGTAATGACATATTATAATTGACAACGTAGTCATGACTGATCCCAACTATACATTATAAAATAAACTCTAAAAAGTACAAAATATGTGCATCCGTTAAATTCTTAACCTAAAATATGATTCTAGAATACATGATAAATTTTATATATTTTCCTTAGGTTTATATTCATTTTCCACTTTGTGAACCATACTGTTAATTCATTAAGGTGTTGTAAGTGTCGAGTGTTAAATATGGAATCCGAATTACGTGTAAGAATCGCGATATCATCAGCAAATGTATTGAAATGTTAACACATGTAGGAATATCTCCAGAGTATATTGAAAATAAAAATGGGCCAAGTATGCTTCCATGAGGAACACCCGCCCTAATGTCATAAGGTGAGAATTCGGTTCCCTGGCCGAGTCGGTAAAAATCGGTCAGGTAAGATCTTAAGATGAGGTAGTACGTATGAGGGAGGATGTTAAGAAAGACACCCAAGCAATGGTGTTTTGTTCGAGAGAAAAGGCGATTCTATCCTCTTTCCTTCTCTCTCTCTCTCTAAACTATAAAAAATATTACCCTACAAAAAACCTGATATCACCATAAAACTAGTTCGTTCTTTAGTAATGACATATATTCATTACAACAATTAATTAAGGTTTTTAGTTGAGGTGAAAAAAAAGTTAATGGCACGAGCGGGATTCGAACCCACGGATCGTCGGCTAGATACGCCGCTGCTCTACCACTTGAGCTAGCGTGATCTTAATCCACTCGGACATCAACTTCCTATCTCAACCCCACCTTATGAGTTTTCCCTCCTTTTTTCCATTTTTCAAATGTCGTGTAATCGGTTTGGATTCTCGACGACAATTGAAATGGCCACGGAGAACTTTAGTGAAGTGTACTTCATATTAATTCTTTAAATCCACTAATTTCGTGGTCCGCTTGACCAATTAAATCATAACAATTAATTAAGGTTTTTAGTTGAGATGAAAAAAAGTTAATGGCACGAGCGGGATTCGAAAAATGGCAAAAAGGAGGGAAAACTCATGAGGTTGGGTTGAGATAGGAAGTTGATGTCCGAGTGGATCGAGGTCACGATGTATTTATAATGGATTTCTTTTTTCTGTTAGTTCCATTTTTCTCTCTATCTGTCTGTCTCTCTAACTCTCCCTCTGTTTTTCGCTTACTTTCGGTTCCCGCTACTTCCTTCTCAGACTCACACTTTGCCACTTTATATTTCTCTGTTTCCGTCTCTTACTAACTCTCTTTTTCTATTTTTGTTTGTCGCTTCTCAGACTGGCACATTGACTCTTTATATTTCTTCACTTTTCTTTGTTCACTTCATTTTGTCTCCGTCTCTTATTAACTCTCTTTTTTATGTCTATATGATGGTTTCTGTATCAGTCTGTCACTTTCTTTGTGTCTATCGATAAATCTTTTTTAATCTCTTGTATTGTATCAGTTTGTGCCCCCTCTGTGAGTCTGTCTGTCACCAACTAATTTCCTCTCATTCCACCCTCTAATAATTTTGCCCAAGCTCCCGTACCAATAACTCATCTAGCTTTTCTTATTCTCACTTTCATAAAATAGTTATATTTGCTCACAGTTGAATTCCTTTGTCATCAAGCCGGCGTTTGTCCGCAAATGAAATTTTTAACGAGAAATTAAGCAATTCGTGCTTAAATATCTCGCCTCAGACTTGTTATCTTAGGGAGAAAAGAGGGCTGAAATGGCCTTACGAGCACCCTTATAAATGATTCAAACCTTAATCTTACAAGTGTTCCCTATAATTACAACATCCCGGTATCATGGCTTCTGATGAGAGGGGTGGTCCGGGTCATTTCGCTCTGCAGAGCGTCCAACCGACCCTAGTCTCTGCTACTACAAATATTATTAAAAATAACCCAAAAACCAGTTAAAATAAACAATTAATTATTGGAATTTGTTCTTTATACGATGTTTTGCCTAATTCGATCGTAAGGAATCCGTAAGGACCTTAACTTTATTCAACATAATTCAATTAATTAAGGTTTTTAGTTGAGATAAAAAAAGTCAGTATCACGAGCGGGATTTGAACCCCGGCTTGATACGCCGCTACTCTACCATTTGAGCTATCATTATTTCAATCCACTCGGGCACTAACTTCCCATCTCAACCCCACCTTTTGAATTTTCCCTCCTTTTGCCATTTTTCAAATGTAGTGTAATAATATAATAATAAAAATGACAAAAAGGAGAGAAAATTCAAAAGGTGAGGTTGAGATGGGAAGTTAATGCCCGGGTGGATCGAAGTGACGATAGCTCAAGTGGTAGAATAGCGGCGTATCAAGCCGAAGGTCGTGGGTTCGAATCACGCTCGTAACACTGACTTTTTAATCTCAACTAAAAACCTTAATTAATCGAATGATATTAATTGATCAAGCGGACCACGAAAACTAGTGAATTTTAATGTTCTACATAATTTTATCATAATTAACAATATTTATTTAAAATCTGAACATCTTATTTTAAAATCAGATTTGGGATAAAATTGCAGAGGAAATATGCCAAATTAGTAGGAGGCGTTCCCCCTATTTCTTCAATAACTCAAAACCTTTTCAAAATAATTATATAAAACTTTAGTCCATTGTTATTTGGTTATTCCTCGATCTATTTTCAAGAATTTTGTCATAATCGAAAGGAATCGTCTGTCTTCTATTTGCATGATGTTTAGGGATGGTCCAAATCTGCTTACAGTCGTGAACAGTTTTGCGACGAATCCTCGTTAACACATTTTCTTCAATATCTCACAAACTTATCAATAAAATTAGACAGAAATTGACAAAATGTACGTTTATATAATAATTTATCAAGAAATGCGATAATATTTGTAAGTGTGGGGAAAAAACGAGGATTTTTGTACGGTAGTCATGCTTCTTTTCGTCCTTTTCAAATTTCCTCATTATCTACGCCAAGCCAAATCAACTCTGTTATTAACTGTTCGACGTAATTTTATTTGACAAAATTGTTTAGGGTTTTATCATTAAAAATTAAAAAAATTGTCCAAATCCATGAAAATTTTAGAAAAAAAAAGAATATGATTTACAGAAAATTTTAGCAAATAAAAAGAAGCTATAGAATTTAAATTCAGGTAAGTTGCATCACTAACTCTAATGTCATAACTCAAAACGTTATCAAAATGATCAAATTAAGCTTGTAAGAACGTTAATTAGTTATGTCGATTTAATAAGTCAATTATTTTGTGTACCAAGCAGGAACTTAAAAAAAAATCTGTTCTAAAAATATATCAGCATTTATACAACATTCAAAATAATTTTATTGTCACTAACCCAACGAAAATTAAATTAATATTATTTTTCAATTAATTAAGGGTTTTTAGTTGAGATAAAAATGTCAGTGTCACGATCGGGATTCGAACCCACGATCTTCGGCTAGATACGCCGCTGCTCTACCACTTGAGCTATCGTGACCTCGATCCACTCGGACACTAACTTCCCATCTCACAACCCCACCTTTTGAATTTTCCCTCTTTTAATATTATCCTTTATTATTAATACTAATGTCATACGATAAAATAAATACAACTAAATTTAATAAGCGATAAGTGCTAATTACTATGCTTAACTGGTCTATTTTTAACCGAAGGGGAAAACTTAGTGACCAAAATTAGTGATCAATATTTTATCCTTTTCTTCGAATAATTTTAAAATTTAACAATTTTTTTTTACTTTATTGATTATTCGGAGATCGTGAGATCGTCTGGTGTGACGTAGTTTTAGAAAAACATTTTCTTTATCGTGCCAACGTTTCGATCTTTATTGAGATCATCTTCAGAGTCTGGGATTTATAAACATTGTTTAAAATGCTTTCAATAATTAATCTTTATGTAAGTATTGGTTGAAATGAAAAAGTTAGTGTCACGAGCGGGATTCGAACCTCGATATTAGCGTAGCGGCTGAGTTTACGTGTGTCTGTTCTGTAATTGATGTTGTGCTTGACACCGATGTAAACCATTTCTAAAAAGTTACGTTTATGTTTGTTTTGTTCTGTGATTAATATTGTTAGATTGATGAAGTTGGATAGCCAGTGCTGTAGGATTTTATTTGGGTTTTTTGCAATCATAGATATGTTGCTTTACTCTCTTATCAACAAGATATTGGGATGTAAGGCCGATGTAAGTTGCCGGACAATTTAAACAATTAATTTTGTAGATTACGTCAGATTTTATTTGGAGATCGTAAGGTGCGGTCTGGTCTGGTGTGACGTAGGTTTTGGAAAAACATTTTCTTTATCATGCCAAAGTTTCGAGCTTTATTGAGATCATCTTCAGGGCTCAACGTGTTTGTTTTCTGTGTAGATGTGTCATTATTGGTGTCGTGTTGAGAGTGCCCCTCTAAATCTAACAAAAACTAACTTTCCACCAGAAATCCAAAACTTCCTATCACTTGGACCCAAACATTCCATTCCTTACACCAAAACAGATTTCCCAACAGCTAAATTAATTACTGACGTAAACTATGCAATTCAAAAATCAACAAAAACAGAAGATCAAAAATACAAACGCGATCAAAATGCATTAATACAATAACAAATCACTTACAAAACCTCACTACAAATCAACACAACATATCTCAAAAAACACACCAAAACAAAAAAGTCTTTGAAAATAATCCAGACATACTCATTCATTCTGCTGATAAAACAAAACACACAGCAGCAATCAGCAAAAAAGAGTACAAGGAAAAAATGAACAAAATTATCAACGACACAAACACATACAGCACAAACAAATCAGACCCTTCTCTCACCAAACAGACAAAAAAATGGGCACTCACAACACGATATATAGTAATGACACATCTACACAGAAAACAAACACTCTGAGTCCTGAAGATGATCTCAATAAAGTTCGAAACGTTGGCACGATAAAGAAAATATTTTTCTAAAGCCTACGCCACACTAGACCGTATCTCACGATATTCAAATAAACTAACGACCACTAAGAATATCTCATCTACGTGTTTAGTGAGGAAGGGTAATGTGAAAGGAATGTAAAAATTTTTTTACTTAGAATTTTTTAGTAACTGAAACAATTGCTCTTATTTCAGGTTAGGTAGTTCGTATTGGGTTTATATCTGCTTATAAATTGTCCTGAAAAAAGATGCTGATAAAAACGAGTTTTTTTGTTCAGCATCAACGCAGTACCAGTATAAATGCCATCCTCTTCGCCAATAAATCGAACGGAACTTTTATTCAAACCTTTGCCTTTCGCGTGACTGTGGAAACTTTCTTGCCCGGGTTTAAATTCACCCCCTCGGGAACGACTTTGGGTTTGTTCACGTAATGTTAAAACGAGGGAAGAGGGCTTATAAGCTGAGGGTAGCCGGGAGGGGTATTTAATCTCCCACTGCCGCAGATGGAATATCTGCGGGGCGGACGGCTCTCGCGATATGCTGAGCCTTTTGGGAAATCGGGGCTTCATAAATGGGCTGATTTATGCCCTTAATGCGACCGGCTGGGTGCATCAGTTTTCTTTTTTGCATTTACTCCCATGGTTAACATTTTAAGGGTGGAAACCGAGGGGGATCGGATGAGGGAGGAATGCTAAGACTATAAGAGAAATATCGATCCGAGGACCCCAACTGAGAATTCCTTGAGGACTACCAACACGAAGGAATATCATAAACAGTGCTTATTATTGAACTTTTTTTTTCTACGTCCAGAAAATCATTGTATATGATTTCCGCTAGAAACTCGCTAGAATGTTAAACAGAGAGAACAGGCGAGCCGAAAGATGGCAAAATTTGACTTCCGCTTGACGTCCTGAATAACAAGATTATGACCACAACAAGTGGGATGAGTATGACTATTCACTTCTTGAACAAGATTCCTTGACAATGTTAGGACTGAGTAGGTTAAAAATTGCCTGTGAAAAACTTAATAAAAAACTTAATTGTTATTCAGATATCGTGAGATGCGGTCGGGTGTGATGTAGGTTTCATAAAAACATTTTCTTTATCGTGCCAACGTTTCGATCTTTTATTGAGATCATCACCGCATCTCACGATATCTGAATAACTATCGATTAACGGTCACTAATATCTACACAAAAAAAAACACTTAATGTCAATCTGCAGGCATATTTAAGATTGTTTTGCTCTGATGGTGACCTTAAAATAGGTCTAAGATTAACCTTCGCAGTAACAACTGAATTTGTTTTTTTTCCTCAAGGCCATACCAAGATCAGTATTCTTGAATATTAAATCATGTAAACAGGCTAAGGCTTAACTATTTAATAATGGAACGAAATTTTTTTTTCAATTATTTTCGATGGGTTTTGAATTACTCAATTAATTTAATAACTTTTAATTATTTTTATTGCTTAAAATTGGAATAAAACGGGGAGTCGAAATGGAAAGTTTGTGCCATGGGCGATCGAAATCAATAAAGTGTCACATAAGTGTAAGAAAAGCTCTAGACACCTAATTTTTGCTTGTATTTTAATAAATAAATCATTAATCGATCAATCTCTCTTTCTAGCACACTTCTTTTTTCTATTAATTAATCTTTTTATGTAAGGTTTTGGTCGAAATGAAAAAGTTAGTTCCACCAGCGGGATTCGAACCCACGACCTTCCGCTAAATACGCCGCTGCTCACTTGAGCATATGCAGGGTGTTCCAGTTCCTTGTGACGAAATTCAGGGAATCGATTCTACTCTTCGTTTGGAGCAAAAAATGCTCAGGAGAAAATTTTCGGAAAGTTCTCTATTTTGAAGATATTCGTCAATTTAGGTTTTTTCAACTTTTCACTACCTTACCGCATAAAAACACTTACAACTTTCAAAATATTGAGACTACAACAAATCCAATTACACGATTTGAAAGAACGCTAAATTTGCTGTAAGATACTTCTTTGCAATAATCTGAATGACATAAAATGTTAGCCAATATCAGTTGGAACATGTCAAAATTACAAAATTTAAAATTTTGGTCATAATTGCACGTTCTACTGAGGTTACAAAAAAATACCTACAACTTGTCAAATTTTACAAAAACTTCATCTAATATGCTTTACGTTGATATATCCAGGTTTTTAAATAACGTTCTAGTAGAGTTGAAAAATAACAATTGAATGTTCGAAAACATGAGATAAAGGTTACTTTGAAGGGGGGGGGGGAGAAATAAATCAATTAGAACTCGCTTTGTAAAATAAAAATGACAATATCTGTAATCTCACAAAAATTTAGATTATAATTTAGATTATATTTAGTTAGATGAAGAAGTTTGTGTAAAATTTGACAAGTTGTAGGTATTTTTTTGTAACCTCAGTACAACGTGCTATCATAAACAAATTTTAAATTTTGTAATTTTGACATGTTCCAACTGATATTGGTTAGCGTTCTTTCAAATGGTGTAATTGGATTTGTTGTAGTCTCAACATTTTGGAAGTTGTAAGCGTTTTTATGCGGTAAGGTAGTGAAAAGTTGAAAAAACCTAAATTGACGAATATCTTCAAAATAGAGAACTTGCCGAAAATTTTCTCCTGAGCATTTTTTGCTCCAAACGAAGAGTAGAATCGATTCCCTGAGTTTCGTCAGAAGGAACTGGGACACCTATAGTAGCGGCGTATCCAGCCGAAAGTCGTGGGTTCGAATCCCGCCTGTGACACAAATTTTTCATTTCGAAAAAATTGTGTAATTAATTGAGTACTTTTAAGCATAAACTGATAAAAATAATTACATAATACACGCTCTCTTCTTATTTTGTAAGCCTTTCCTGCAGATTTTGAAACAAGATTGTAATTTTTATGGTAGATTAATGTCTCGATTGTTAATAGTTTCGCTTATAGAAAAGGTAATAAAATATTGGAGGAAATCCGTTCGGTAATATCTAACACCAAACAATACAGGTAAGCACTAGAGGATGATTTGTACAGATTTGGACAAAAATCTTATATCAATATCTTATTATCAAAGTTTAACTGTTTCATAAACCAACGAAGCCTTATTAAATCATTTTAGGGGTTTTTGAAGTATTTAGGAATTAGATTTTCTGATTTTGGGGACCGCGGTAGCCGAGTGGTTAGCATGAGAGACTCTCACGCCGCGGTCGTGGGTTCGATTCCCACCGTCGCCTCTGGCCCTTTTTTCACAATAACCCCCCCAAATTTGAATACACATATATGAATTGTCACATGGCTAATATGCAAAGTTCATAACGCCAGAAAAAAAAAAGATTTTCTGAAAGGCTGAACATATCGAAGGCATAGGCTCTCTTCTGTTTTTCTAGCAGATTCAGCAAGTATTAGACCAAATTTTAATTTATATTGATAGATTAAAATCTAAATTTTTAACAATTTTGCCTAGTATA
Organism: Cimex lectularius; assembly: GCF_000648675.2. Classification (NCBI taxonomy): domain Eukaryota; kingdom Metazoa; phylum Arthropoda; class Insecta; order Hemiptera; family Cimicidae; genus Cimex; species Cimex lectularius. Next base: position 151,168 of record NW_019392785.1, on the reverse strand, counting down.
TAGTACTAAATTATTGAAGGGAATCCATTCAGGGGCATTTAATACAAAACAATACAGATTTAAAAATATTTAATCACTGGAGGTTGATTTCTTTATAGAAACGTGTGTGCAGTGATTAGATTCCTAGGCCCTGAAGATGATCTCAATAAAGATCGAAACGTTGACACGATAAAGAAAACGTTTTTCTGAAACCTACATCACACCAGATTTCACGATTTCTGAATAATCTTTATAGGAACCTTGTATTATTCCTGTTATGCTGGAGGTACAGCAGGTAGATCAAGTTGTAGACGGATCAAACCACTTTGCAATACTTGTTTCATACTATTTTTAATTAAAAACCAACGGTCTGTGTCGGGTTTCGAACCCAGGACCGCTAGCGCAGAAAATAGGACGACCAACTTATACATACTACCAATATGGTAGGGAAATTTTTATATCTCTGTTTTTATCTTGGTCAGAAGTGTCTTTCTGCTTGGCATTTTAATGATAAAATAAAAACTATAGTATGATAAATACGTATTTTTAAGAGTAAGAACGAATCTTCAATCGTTAGCCTATTCAGAAAGCAATTATGTAAGTAAACAAGTTGAAATGCATCAAGCGTGAGATTCTAAGGCTCATTTCCCGATGGAAACGCGTTTGCCCGTAATAAAATCGAAGGGATTCCAGGCTTAATCTGATAAGTAAGGGGCTCAATTGAGGGGAATGACCCCAGGCAGGGTAGCGAGACCCGATGCGGTCTCTTATTTACACTTTGCATTTCCTCTTCTTCCTCAGGCGCAACAAGTGCCGCAGGGGAAGAAAGAAAAACACCGTGTGGATCGCCCTCCCTCACGGATTAGATTGGCGTTTAATTAGGGCTTTGTCTTTCTCTTTGAACACCTCGAACAGGGGGAGTCGATTTGCCCGTCATCCGAACACCTTTGAGCGGAAACGCCGGCGTAAGATGCAGGGAAGAAGGGATCCGGTGTGAAAGAGATGGAGTGCCGAAGGGGTCGCAGGCGACTACCAAGGGAAAGGGCAGTGACTCGAACAATCAATACAGACACGCCCTCGGTTCCCTACGCTTTCGCTTTTAATGAAAAGCTATGATTTGTCAAATAAAAAAGTGATTGGCCAAAAATTAAAAAATAAATAAAGATAAGAAAAATCATATCTTTAGGCACATATGTCCGCAGGGATTTCATCCGTAAACGAACTGTCTTCTGAATTTCAAATTCATGCAAATAAGGACAGAACTGCATTGTTTAACTTTTCTAATTTGCATCTTGCAATATGGACAACGCAAAAACAAAACAGACTTAAAAATATGTTCAAGCTCAGTGTGAGAACAGTATGTACTTTCACTTCTCATCTACCAAGTTTTCCACGTTTTAAAAGTACGAACTTTTTTGTATTTGTTTTTTCGTCTTTGTAATACTTTTCGGTCCAGTCTCACATTAAAAGTATAAAAATGTTTTATACTTTTTTCAGGCTTACCTGGGGATACTTTTCAAGTATGCAATCCGCAGATGGGAATTTACATTGTTTAATGTATCTGTTTATAATTTTCACGTAAACTTTACATTTTACATTCGTTTTCATATTTGTTTTCTTAATTTCAATTTTGAAGCTTAAAAATGCCACTTAGTGCTGAGGATGTTGCGCGTGGTGTGGGACTTATTGATGATGGACGTTCCATCAGGCTATTGCCATTGGAGTCCCTTAAGAAACCAAGACCCTAACTTGTACTTGAGTTAACAAATATAGAATCCTCCATCGCAAATGGATACAAACAAAACAAAAGGAGAAGTGGATAAACACAGAAAACGTATGATGAAACAACCACCACCAAGACTGGCAAAATCACTGCTGTAATTGGAAAATACTGGCATCTGAGTAAACATCTACACAACATGGGTACATACAACGATGATCCCATCTGCAGATTATGTAATGAGGAGGAAGAAACAACCACCCATATCATCTTCGAATGCAAAGCAACAGCTCTATGGAGATTTAACCTAACATGCAAAAAAAACTTAGGGAATCAAATTGTAGCAGTGACAGACAATGACCTGATACTTCTAAGGAGAAGGATTGGTCTATTGCATTGAACTAAGGAACTAGGAAGGAATAAGCCAGAAGGCTGCAGTGCCCGGGGAGCACAAACCTCGCTTCCTAGTATCCTTATACCATACCCGTACGAAACTCTGCGAGACGCCGTTTGACGTTTTTGAGAAACTGGATCCATAGAAGGCCCGGTTCTGGACGCCCTGGGGTTAACAGAACCAGGGATAACCGTTTTTTGACTTTGAAAATTTTGCGAAACCGGCGCTTTACTGTTGTTCAACGATTCATCAGCTCCAGCAAGTTCGAGGTGTCCAAATTTCTGAACGCATGCTTGAAGAAGATTAAATCAGTATGGTCTGATGACTTTTCGCCCCGCAAGAGGACCAAAATTGACCAGAACACAGTGGTTTACGTTTCCTATTTGTTCGAAAACACTGCTATTGGTCTGCTGTACTTTTTACAGATGAGATTTGCTCTACGATGTCCAGATGGGCGTGAATGAGTGTGGAGAAGGCGAAATGAACCAGAGCCAACCTTTTCCATGTAGCTCAGTTATGGTGTGGGCGGGAATTTCAATGGCTAGTCCCATAAAGTTGGTTGTTGTTCATGGAGGGTCTTTGACGTCCATTCGCTATGTCGATGAAATTTTGGAACATCACGCGTCCTATCCTCGATGAAATCAATGACAATGGTATTACGATAACCCCGTCCATACTTCCGCACAGTACAAACCATCAAAAGCATGGCCAGCCCGTTCTCTAGAGGATGAGAAGAGTCAAGTCTAGACTTGAACCCCATCTAACCTTTATGGGAAAACCTCAAAAGACAAATAAGAGGACGTCCATCACTTCCTGATACACTGCAAGATCTTGAAAGTACTCTTCGTGAAGAATAGGCTCACCTCCAGCAAAGAGACATTTCCAGACTGGTAGAAAGTATGCCGAGGCGTCTTCGAGATGTAATTAAGGCACGAAGAGGAAATACACAATATTGAAATGCTAATTAAAAATCTAAAACAAAATTTACAAATTTTATCTGTCCGCCTTTTTTTAATTTCCCTTAGCAATTAACTTTTTTTAGACTAAGACTCAATTATTGAAGTTAAAAAATGTGAAACTTTGAATAATACATACAAATATATACAAATCAAGTTATTATAATTAAAGATACAATAGATTACAAGTGGGTGGAATTTTTGCCTGTCAGTGTACTTTATTACTTTTACATACAGTTTTATGATAGATTTTTCCTCTCTTATTTGTTCATATTTTTAAGTGTACAGCTAACATGACAATTTTCCTTGCTTGATTGCTCAATTATACTTGTCGATAAAGCTCACTTTTCACCATTATAGCCCTGTTATGACAATGTCTATGTATAAAAAGAGGTTCATGCTTTTCAACCAATTTTCCCTTTCCTGTTTTTCAGTACGATTGACGAGCCAATTTTTCAGAGAATCATCAGTACAATTTCCTGTATTAAGCGCTCATGCATTCCGGGGCTCGACCAACAAAAGTCATTACCAACGATTAGGACTAAACGCCTGCCTTAATGAAACACGTTTTTTCACTTAAACCCTGTTCTGCCCTTTGATTAGCCGGTGTTCTGAATGGACTTTAATTATTAAATAATAAAAATTAACTACCCAGCGAATCATAGTTGTATCTTCTGACAGTTTTATATCATGTTTTAGATATATGCCTTTAATTGGTTTTCTAAAGGATCTGATTTCAATACTCGAGGAATTTAAGATAGGGTTTTGGCCTGCTGTAGTACTTTTCTGGCAAAATTAGGCCGTGTGTGATTTTTACAAGTTTTTATATGCCTGAACGGACATAAGTTTTATGAAAATGCGATATGACAAATAGTTAAACGATACTTCTTGAAAATATCCAACTGTATTAAGACATAGTAATCCCGGAAACATTCTTTACATCCTAGAAAGTCTCACCGGTCTGTAAGGGAGAGGAAGATCACAGGTGAGCATCAGATATAATAATATGTGTACAGATGGCTCCAAAACAAACGAAGGAACCGGATCGGGCATTTTTTGTCCAAGCCCAAAACATGAGCAATCAAACTCATTAGGGATGTTCACTTCGGGCTTTCAAGCAGAAATTGCCATCAATGCTTGTGCACTGGAAAATCTTAAAAGAGGTTACACTGACAAAAAATCCTCATAAGAACTGATAGCCAAGTAGCCATTAAAACATTAGCATGTAAAAAAATCACATCAAAAATAGTTAGTGAATGCATCCAAAAGCTCCAAAATCTTGGGAAACACAACAACCTGATGATATCTTGGGTGACAGGGCACGGAAGAATTTTGAGTAACGAGAAAGCAGGCAGACTGGCGAGAGGAGGATCTGCAAGACCATACTGGCCCTGAACCTATACTTGGGATAACAAAAACAAATATAGAATCCTCCATCGCAGAATGGATCCAAACAAAGTAAAAGCAGAAGTGGATAAATTCTAGCGATGATGAAACAACCCTCACCAAGACTGGCAAAATCACTGCTGCAACTGAAGAGGGCTAGAATCAGAGGAGTAGATCTACTAACCGGTCACTGACATCTTAGAAAACATATACCCAACATGAGCATACACAACGATGATCCCATCTACAGATTATGTAATGAGGAGGAGGAAACAGCCACCCATATCATCTAATGAATGCGAAGCAACAGCTCGATGGAGATTTAACCTAAATACGAAATAAACCTAGGGAATCAAATGGTAGCAGCGACAGACCATGACCTAATACTTCTAAGGAGAAGGATTGAGTCTATTGCACTGAACTAAGGAACTGTAAGCCGGCCTCCGTCTTAGCGATAAGTAAAATTGTAAAATAAGAACAAAATAGGTAAACGAGGAAAAGGGAGAAAGGTTGTACTTTGAAGGGGCAACCGCCCAGATGGGGACGACGTGACACAAATGTAGCTTGGAAATGGTTACCCAGGTAGACAGGTAAGAACGTCGAAGTGTGAGGCAGACCCAGACGGGAACGACGTGACACATCTGGCAAATGTAGCTTGGAAATGGTTACCCAGGTAGACAGGTAAGAACGGGGGACATTGTAAATTGGGAATACGTCAACCCTGTGCTAGATTGCCGTCTTTGCCGGCCCATCCGCGGCGTGAGAACTCCTCGGACTTTTGAGTTTCCTTCCACCCCTACTCCGGGAGAGACCCGGTATAAAAGGGATGACTGGAAAATCAAAAGTCAGTCAAGATCCGAGACAGCCCCACTGACTCAAGATCCGAGACTCACCCCCCAGCCAGTCGAAATCAGAGACTCATCCCAGGCAGTCAAGACCAAGGACCGGGAGAGAAGCAGCCACACTCCTTCTGGGATTCAACAAGAGGACTCAGCCAGCCAGAGCCAGCGAGGACCAGCCGTTGCGACCAATCGGGCCAAGTCAGAGGTCGAGAGAAGAGATGCTGTGGACACTGATCGTGCGAGCATCGTTTGGGGTAAGTCCCATAGTTGATAGACTCATCCCAGATTTAGAGTTGTGGCTGACTTGTAGATTAAGTAAGATTCTGAGGTTTTTAAGATTAAGAGAAAGAATTGTGTACAATAAATGTTACTGAATACGCTCTCTGGTTTATTGAATTCTGGAACCTTACCTTCCCCTACACAAGAATAAGTAGCGACGCGCTTACGCCGACTCCTCTCTTGTCGCTTAGAGAAAAACAAGCGAATATCGAGAGATAATTCGGCCGCCGCCTCGTCGTCCGCTTACAGAACTAAGAAGGTACAAGAAGCCAGAAGGCTGCAGTGCCTGGGGAGCACAAACCCCGCTTCCTAGTATCCTCATTACCATACCAAGACATAGTAATAAAAAACCCGAGATATTAATATTGTTTTATTGCGATATATTATTTTATTATACTATGTGACTTTTCACAGAACTGATTAATTATACCAGTTACAGGCTGTACCCCAGGCATGAGACTAACGCAGTACGACTGCGCCTTGGAATACTTTCTTCTAATCGACTGCAATTTACTACTGGAGCTATCTACGATCAGGGTGGCGATCTTCGGGATCAGATCGAAGAAGTCGGAGAGTTTATAGGTGGAGAAATGTATGAGGCCGACCGTCCAGAATTCCGGGTGGATTTTGTTTCGGGCGACGCAGAAGGCGAGGACGACGGACGTCGCTGCGATCATCGAGGGCTTGACGTGACAGAAAGCCGCGTCGAGGAGGGTCATGTCCGAGATGTACTTTGCGAGAGAATGTTCGGCAGGGGTGGCTCCGGCCACCCTCGAATACCTCCTGATGAAGTGCAAAGGCACAGGGTGCCCGAGGTTGTAGTCGAGACACTTCAGAATTTCGCCCTCGGCCTTCAGGATCTCGTGCTCCTGGAGCTCCTCATTGCAGACGAAAAGAAGGTCCGCTACTTCTAAAGCGTCCGTCTCTTCGTATTTGGAAGCCAGAAAGATCGCCGCCAGACCAATCAACTGAGCGTTGTTGTTCGTTACGGATTTACTCTTTTCGATGTAGCTGTCAATTATGTGGACGGTGAGCTGTAATGTCTCCTGGAGCAGTTGGAAATGGCTTTGGATCTTGACCAGCCAGTCGACAAGGACTGCCCTGGTCTTCTCGGTGATCTGCTGCCCTTCCAGGTGGTTCTCGCTCACTAGCAGTTTTTTCTCAATCCTCCTCAAATGCTTGTAAATATCGTTGACGTAGGCTGTCACGTTGAGGAAATTGTTCTCCCTGGCGACTTTCTTCGGGATCGGCGTCTCCTCTTGGGGGTTGGCTGTCGTCTTTGTTTCCTGCTTTGTGTGTATAACATTCTTGATCTCGCCAAGCACCTTGCGCTCGCTGCGTGTTTGGCGTAAAACTGGCATCTTACCTTTGCAGCCCCTGTTCTCTACGTTTTCGTCCACGTACATCGAGCTAGTCGCCATTTTACTGGAGTACCTTTTGTGTTTGTTGGTTTTTCAACTGTCTGGAATTGTTTCAAAGAATAAAATCATATGCTTTTTTTGTTAGCATTTTAAACAGCTTGTCACCTCCTTTTTAACTACATCTGACGAAGTGTCCTCAATGATGTTTGTACTTTAACGTTAATAACCTACTAATTTTATCCTTAATTATTCCGTCTACAGCGTTAATATCAATTACGTCTTCATAATGTAAAGACTGTACGTAGTGTTTTAAAAATTAATTATACTTTTTATCTAAGGTTTTAGTAGAGATGAAAAAGCTAGTGTCACGAGCGTGATTCGAACCCACGACGGCTCTAACCACTTGAGCTACCATGACGTTATATATAGCATCTAAATTATTTCAATTTAGAATCTTAAAATGCCACATTTAAAACAACTTGTTTCTAACATTTTCATTAATGAGTCATGAAATTTTCTATTACATTTTCTTACTTTCACATAACCATGCATATCATGTTAGTTTACAATTTTTTTTACAATATTTCAAGAGCACCTAATTTTCAATGATCACCCAGATTTCCCATATCCAACATTAATTAACAATTAACACAGTATTTCTCACGCAACTGGTAACCGCCAACACTAAAGTCTCTCAATTTGTGGATGACATAATGATATAGTTGTGGGTAAAAGTGTTCAAGCTGTGGTATCCAGCTCCACTACACCTACCCTAGCACTAGAAATGATAACCAATACTACACCTCTACACATAGAGGTCAAGGTTAGAGCACTAACTAGCTGCTATAGATTAATTAGTGAAGGCAGCTGGAATCATAAGGGAAACAATATAGGACACTCGAAAATTCTACATTTACTGAGTAAGGTTAATAACCAACTACTAAGTGTTAGCGAAAAAAAGGTTAAAACACCTTTGGGGAAAAAACACTTTCAGGTAGTTACTCCATGTGATTATAACTATAATGCGTGTGATGACCATAATAGCATAGATTGCTTCACCGATGGCTCACTCATTAAGGACAAGGGAAGCGGTGCTGGTATACATATACCCAAATTAGGAATCAGCATCTCCTCCCCTCTTGGTAATAACACCTCAGTCTTTTAGGCTGAGGTCTGGGCCATCAATGTTTGCTGTAGAACACTCATGGATAATAATACTAAGGGAAAAGATATTAGAATTTTTTCCGACAGTCAGGCCAGTCTTAAGTCATTACAAAAAGAGTTATCTACATCTAGGCTGGTAGACGAAACCGTTGAACTTATCAATAGGATAACTACTAGGGACGAGAATAGGGTAACCCTCATATGGATACCTGCTCATAAGGGGCACTATGGCAATAAAGAGGCGGCCTGGACAAAGAAAGATCAAATACTGCGTTTGTCGGGCCACAACCAGTATTGCCCCACTCTATAAGCACAGCGAAAGAGAGTATTAGTTGCTGGGGCATGAAACAACTCCTTAAAGAATGGAATATGTCCCCCGGACACAGGCAATCGAAGGAGTTGCTGAAGGAAATCAAACCAAAAGAAGCGAAATGGTTATTATCTAACTCTAGGAGGGGAATTAGGAGGCTGATAGGTATCCTAACAGGCCATTGCCCCTTGAGAAGACACCTCTTCATAATGGGTTCTCTACCAGACCCCTTCTGCCGCTTCTGTGAAACAAAGGAAGAAATGGCTCGACACTACCTTGCAGAATGTGATAGGTATGCTAGGGAAAGATTTGAAACTTTTGAAGGAGAGGACATAACCAAAACACTCCCCAAGATAAAATGGTCCAAAATCTTGGGGTTTGTGACTAGGTCCAAAAGGTTTATGCAGGACTCGTGAGTCGACCAGGTCCCGGACCTTTTAGGGATGGGGTACGGGCCTACCTAGGCTTTTAACCCCTCGGGTCCTGGTCGCCCGCCCTGCGTAATATATATTGTGGTATCCAGCCATCGTGGACGAAAATCATATTCTTTTGTACTGACCCGGATACTTCCAAAAAGAGAGCCTTACTGTTTGCCTCTGTTGAGCAATGTGGCCTGTACTTGCTTACCAAAATCAGCTTGAATTTAAGCAACATAAACAAACCCCGAATCAGATACCTATTTATATTTTCATTGTAGCTAATTAATTGTTTATTTAATTAGTGGCTACCCTTTGGAAGGTAGTGGTCCTGTCAGAAATGCTATATGGGGTGGGTTTCTGGGTACTTTGAGGTGCTAATGGGGGGGGGGGTCTTTTCCATAACACTTTAAATGACATAAATGGTTTATGCCCACATTCCTCTGATATGTTAACAGTAAGAAAGAGAGATACATGTCCCACTAGGACAAGCACCTACTATGTGCCTTGGCGTTGGCGTTTGTAGGGCTGCTAACTGCCCCGAGCTTACTCTTCACATGGCAAATGTGATTTTCACTTTTCACAAGGTTAAAAAAGTTAAATGCTAAACTAATCACCATTGTGATTGATAACGCTAATGATGTTCATAGTACATAAGATGGCCTAAAAACATGCGAGTATAGGTATTGCAATGTGTATTATGTAATACGTGTGTAAATTCAAACGTTATTACGATTATATTGTAGAATTAACCAATTGAGTCTGATCTGTTGTATACTAGAGTAAAGTAATATGAGTTTTAATCTGTGTGGTGTTTCAGTCTTTAAGTAGGTCATTAGACAGGTGAAGAAAGGAAAAGACTAATTGTTGGGTTCACCAAGCTTTTGGCAACTTATAGTGCATCATCAGGGCCTATTTATTAAAAATTAAACAATATAAAAATAAATAATGTACAATTAACCAAATAAAATAGTGTACATACTTTCCCAAGAGTGCAGAAAACGAACATGGTAAAGCTATTGTAAAAACGTCTTGGGTTTAAGGTTATCACCATGTTAAATGTAATTTGCTGGCCATGTGCTTCATAACCTTAAACCCAAGACGTTTTTACAATAGTTTTACCATGTTAATCGTTTTCTGCACTCTTGGGAAAGTAGGTACACTATTTTATTTTTTCATTAATTCACTATTTTCGGGGTCCGCTTGACCAATTAATACATAATAATTAATTAAGGTTTTTAGTTGAGATGAAAAAAAACTAATGGCACGAGAGGGATTCGAACCCACGACCTTCGGCTATATACGCCGCTGCTATACCACCTGAGCTATCGTGACCTCGATCCACTCAGACATCAACTCCCCATCTCAACCCCACCTTATGAGTTTTCCCTCCTTTTGCCATTTTTCAAATGTTGTGTAATCGGTTTGGATTCTCGACGACAATTGCAATGGCGACGGAGAGCTTTAGTGAAATGTACTTCAATTTTAAATCATTAATTCACGATTTTCGTGGTCCGCTTGACCAATTAATTAAGGTTTTTAGTTGAGATGAAGATGATAGCTCAGGTGGTAGAGCAGCGGCGTATCTAACCGAAGGTCGTGGGTTCGAATCCCTCTCGTGCCATTAGCTTTTTTTCATTTCAACTAAAAACCTTAATTAATTGCTATTTTATTTTGTTAATTGTATATTATTTATTTTTATATATTTTTATATTTTTTAATTTTTAATAAATAGGCCCTGATGATGGCACTATAAGTTGCCGAAAGCTTGGTGAACCCAACAATTAGTCTTTTCCTTTCTTCACCTGTCTAATGACCTCCATGAAGATGAAACTCCACATAGATTACCTGCAGGTCGATCAACAAACATCATATCTTTAATATGATTTTTGTTACTAAATATTTTGTTCTTACAATACACCAGTAATCTGAATCTGAAAATTCCTTTTGGGTTTTATCGCATGCAGAAATTTTAAAATTTTAAAATGAGATTATCTTACTTTTGTAACTGTATCTTTTGGTATAGTGATGCACCGCCTTCTGACATGTAGCCGTCAGCAATGTCAAGAGTTTTACTAGAATGGAGAACTTCACCATCAGACATGTACCCTGAAATAATACAAATTTAGTATTATAAATGTTTAATACCACGGCCAAAAAACCAAAAAAGTACCTGAATTGGAAGACGGATTTCTGTAATCGCACTCGATAAAGTTTCTTTCGGTATTACTTCTAGGGTATGTGTCTAAAGGTCTGTATCCTGTAAATAAGCAATTAAGGCTAGAATTTGTCGTTGTATATGTTTAAATATTACCTCTATTTCTATTCGCTGGGATTGTCCTAGGTGATATGGCAATCGTTCGTTTATTGTAGCCAGGTAAAAGTGGCTGCATTGGTTTTATTGAAGCGACAGCTTCTTCTGCTTCTTCGATGCTGTTCTGCCGCTCATGGCTCACCTCTAGGACAGCTTGAAGCTGAAAGTAATCATGATTTTACATTAATTTATTTCTATATTGGTAATTTAAAAAAAAAAACTTAAAAAGTTATTGAGAAAAATAATGTTTATTTGGTATGGTTTATTTGAAAGTTTTCTTTTGTAAAAATAAGTATGGATTGTAATTTATAAGTTGCAAATAAGATTTTTTTAAAGAAATATGTAACAAGTATTTTTACAAAAATGTATTCCCTGTGAAGTGCTTTGTATGCCATGGTCATGACCAAACTGTTGCGATAGTGTAAGTAGCAATTGAAATTTCAGTTTGTGCAGTAAAAATTTAAACAAAACACAACCAAAACAAAATTGCGGTGATGCATGCCAGACAAAATCCATTCGAAAATTCATTAGGAAATACCTTCTCAAATTTATTCCTATTACGAAACTGCTGTTTTTTATATTTGTCAGACGAGCTATAGCATACCTTTTCCTTCTCGATGGAGGCATACATTGGCTCGGGGGCAGGCGCCGGAGGCATGGGTGCCACTGGGTGGGTCGGTTTGATGAAACCTTTGACAATAGCTGTTGGTTTCGGTATGCCACCCATGCCACCGGCTTTTGGGATGCACGTCCCACCCCCTGTAACCCTTAATGGCTCGCTAATGTTAGCTAGGCTCTCCATCGACTGAAACAAAAATATAAAAAAATCAAAAATTTAATTCTTTTATACTTCTAGTTATTCAAACATAGCTAAATAAAGTCGTCTCATTTTTAAATTGATTTCATTAATGAATATGAATTTCCATTTTTTTACAATAATATTAAATACGAGTAATTCAAACGCTTTCTTTAAAACATATAAAATATCTATTGCCTGATAAATAATTATATCAATTTATTATTACTACACAAGATCAAAATAAATTTAAAATATATACTTTTGAAGAGGGTGCAGGAGGTGGAGGTGGATTCGCTGGTTCGACAAGAACGCCTTCTTTTTCTTTCGTTGTAGGACTATCGGGCCTCTTCTGCGGTTGTATTATTTTTGATTGTGCAGGCTTCTGCTGATTTGCTGGGCTAGTGAAAGACTGATTCGGCGAGGGCACGATGAGGCTGCTGGGAGGCGGGACTCTGCCAATGCTCTGCATGCTCGCAGGGGTGGCGCTTGGCCCGGAAGACGGTCTCGTTGTCCTGGCCGGCTTCGCTAGTTTCGTCTCTATCTTCGCAGGCTTCTTCCTGGAGATTTTATTGAGGTCATTCTGGCTACCTTCCTTCACCTCTTTTTTCTCTATGCTGAAATATAAATAAAAAAAGCTTAATTAACTCCTCAATCAAGGCTTAAAGTCTGTAAACAATCAAAATTAATAACAGAATAATGGGTCAATAATATATTAAAAGTGACTTGAACAGTTCGATGTAAATTATAAAATATTTTCTTTCTTATTGCTTCAAAACAATTTGTGTGTGCTTACAGTATGAATTTAAGCCCTGTACTAGTGTGGCTGAGGCAGTTCATATAATTTGAAATTTTGGACTGCATTCGGTGATGAAACAATAAGTGAGGGCAATGCCCAAAAGTGCTTCAAAAAGTTTGCTTCTGGGAATGAAGAGAATGAAGATAAACTACAGTATTAAAACAATAACATATAAAAGACCGCATTAACTTTTTTGGTTACCTGGTATGAAGGACTATAAATGCAATATCTTTTGGTGTTTATTGTAATAACATTAAAGAATTTTGTATTTTTTTAAAGAACCAATTATTAAAAACAAAAAGTTATTGATAAACTTTCAATTAATTAAGGGTTTTAGTTGGGATAAAAAAGTCACTGTCTCGAGCGGGATTCGAACCCACGACCTTCGATTAGATACACCACTACTCTACCACTTGAGCTATCGTGACTTCGATCCACTCGAACACAGACTTCCCACCTCAACCCCACCTTTTGAATTTTCCCTCCTTTGGAACGCCTGGAGTTATTGATAAAGTATTTGTGTTTTATAGCACTATTTATTAAATTTGGTATTATTAACCATTTACCAGAGATTAAATAAAACCTAGGGCAATAAACCCCAGGATGGCATATTAGTGAATATACAATAACGATGTATATTCATAAATAAACCCACAGCATGCATCATAAGGATGATATTGATAATATTCGTGGAAATAAAAATTCAACAAGCTAAGCGGAAATGAGGGATGCCACAACGATGGTGGTACTTAACCTAGTACCCAAAAAATTATTATGAAGTGAGTTGGGAGAATATCGCAAAGTTTTCAGCCAGAAAAAAAAGATAGCCGAAGGCAAACTGTGGTAGATAAGAGTATCTGGTGGTAGAGGACATTAGCATGATGAAAATCCTACAAACCAGATATACCAACAGGTTCCCAGGAAACATAACCTCATTGAAAGTAAACAAATTCTATATTATGAAAGTAAAAAGAAAAGTGTGAGCTCGAATGATTGAAGACGAAAATAGATTCACAACTTAGCAAACTTCACCAAAATGTTAAAATTATCAACTACTTCACTACTTTCGTGGTCCGCTTGACCAATTAATACATGACAATTAATTAAGATTTTTAGTTGAGATGAAAAAAAAGCTAATGGCACAAGAGGGATTCGAACCGACGACCTTCGGCTAGTTACGCCACTGCTCTACCGCCTGAGCTATCATGACCTCGATCCACTCGGACATCAACTCCCCATCTCAACTAAAAACCTTAATTAATTGTCATGTATTAATTGGTCAAGCGGACCACAAAAGTAGTGAATTAATGATTTAAAAATGAAGTACATTTCACTAAAGCTCTCCGTCGCCATTTCAATTGTCGTCGAGAATTCAAACTGATTACACGACATTTGAAAAATGGCAAAAGGAGGGAAAAATCATAAGGTGGGGTTGAGATGGGGAGTTGATGTCCGAGTGGATCGAGGTCACGATAGCTCAGGTGGGAGAGCAGCAGCGTATCTAGCCGAAGGTCGTGGGTTCGAATCCCTCTCATGCCATTAGCTTTTTTCATCTCAACTAAAAACCTTAATTAACTGTCATTATCAACTACCACTAGCTTAATGTATATACTAATTATTAAATATATTTTTTTGAAATTTCAAATTACATTTGCCTTTTGCAAGCTACATTTGATTTGATTGACCGTCATTAAGAGTGTTGCTAAAAAATTTGTTCATTTGGAAGAAAAATATTAAGAAAATTATCAACACCGACTTATATGGTATGGAGAGATATAAAGGCAGATCAAAAAGATTCGTAATGACCAATATTCCAATATTATAGATTCATCACCTCACAGAGAAATCTTACACTGACTTACAGCTGATAGTTTTGCACATACACACTTCTTAAATGAATCAATTTTAAATAGATTTCAGTTTTTTTATTTAACTGGATTTGATATAGCCATAGTCTTGTGAATCTGGAGATTCAACATAAATGAAATTTTGAGGAGTTAAAGGTTTTTGTTTGGGAGAAGAACACAAAGCTTTAAAATTAGGAAAAGCTATTTTTAGCTTACATTTTGCAAATTTATCATTTTCAATGTGTCTGTGTGTTATGTCTTTGATGCAATCATCTCTGAGTGTAAGTTTAACTCAAGAAGAGATTGAAAGGTGCACTCTTAAGCACATTATCACATACAAAAAGTATGATCTCAACACCCAATACAAACAGGCAAAGGGAAATGAATTTGCAGGCTTTAAGTTACAGGTGCAGCACTCACACCCGTCGAATCAAAATCGCACCACGGTATAGTGAAAGTGGCGCTAGACCAATAGGTTAAGAAAAAGCATACAATGTTCAATAATGCCAGATTAAAACAATAGAAAAAAAGTAAAATTGTATAATTATTTCAAACAGGAAAGCACAAATCATTCACTTAGCTAGGAATTGAGGAGAATTATAACCCTCCTTACTGGCCAATGCGCATTGAACTATCATCTGAAAATAAACGGGCAATACTGAGGCAGCACACTGACACTGAAACACTTCCTCCTTAGGGTAGAACAATTTTGGAATATCAATAACAACTAAATAAACTTTCTTTGGATTGAGCAAATGTTTGATTGCAACAAAATTATTAATTTTGGATTTTGTTTTGCTTTATTCTTTCTTTAGTTCTCCTCTTTCTGTTATTTCCAAATTCTTTGTCTCACCTGACATCTATTTTCTTTTTCTGTTTACCAGCCCATTCTTGTTCTACCACTTTTTTTAAAGTTTTTTTTTGTACAGCCACAGTTTTGTAATTGTAGCTACAAGAGAAAGGAAAAGCAATTGCATAACTATTTTTTGTTTTGTAATTCTTGTAGTTATTTTTTTGTGCCTTGGACCTCCTTGCTCTTTTAGGTTGCTCACTTTCTTCAATATTGAATTAAGTTGAAGTTGAGCTTGCTACTGTATGTATAACCAAATTTACTTCTTGAGCTCTTCAGCATATCTTTTTTATCTATACACCATTGTTCTTCATCAAGAAGCCAAGCTTGGTTAAACGTAGAATAGAGTGGTGGAAGTCGAAGGTAACTGACATCTCTAAAAAATACAGTCAAGGATCAATTCTGCATTCTTGGGGAAAAGTGGATAAATCAAATTTTGCAAAAAGAGATAAGTCCATAGTACTAAAGGTTTACAGGTCAAAGAAACCATTTCATTTAAAACACAATGTGCCTTTTTAGACATCTTGAAAAATTACAGTAACATTTCAATATAACTCATAACCCTATTTACTAGGATGACTACATTGAATTTGATGAAATTTGGCCACAATAAAAAAAGTTACTAAAAACTGAATTTGTACCCAAGGTCCAAACTCTAAAATTGCAATCTTGAAAAATTGTGTTTTTTCACTTATCCAGTTTTTGTCTGAGGTGCAGAATTCACTAGGGCTAAGTAGACAGATAAGTTTTAAAATTTCTGAATACCTTAAAGTTAAAAAAAATGTACCTGCGAAATTTGGTCCAGGATGTGATGCTACGCCATATTAGGAAGGGAAATATATCTAAAGAAATAGGCAAATTGGCACTTAGAAAAGGGGCCAATTTCCTAAACGAGAATGCATTTTTCTTGGTTCTGACATAAATTTGGGTCTATTATGATACATCAGGTTAAGTCTTAAAGACAGGAAGGGTTTTTAAATAATCAAAGACCTCAGAATAAATAGAAAAAAACAAAAAACTGTAGACTGAAATTTTGGCCTGGGGTATGCTATGCCTCTTTGGAAAGGCTTAATTAAATTAGCTATGTGGTACCTAGGAATGAGTTTAGATTAATAAAGATAAAGGAAAAAAAATATATTAAACCACACAAAGAATCAGAAAATACTATTTGTTATTTTAAAGTTTTAGCAATTTAAGTGTGGGTAATTTTTTGTAAGGCATTGTAATTAATCTTTTTGTAAGGCATTGGTTGAAATGAAAAAGTTAGTGTCACGAAAGGGATTGGAACTCACGACCTTCGGCTAAATACGCCGCTGCTCTACCACTTGAGCTATCGTGCCTTTTGGATTTGGACACCAACTTCAACCTACCCTTCGAATTTTCCCTCCTTAGCGGTAGAGCAGCAGCGTATTTAGCCGAAGGTCATGGGTTCGAATCTCGCTCATGACACTAACTTTTTCATTTCAACCAATACCTTGCATAAAGATTAATTAATTAAAAATTATTGTTTATTACCAGTTGGAAATTCTTGGGGTGATTTTTTGTAAGAGTTTCCAATTGGTAATAAATAATAATTTTTAATTAATTATTCTTTATCTAAGGCATTGGTTGAAATGAAAAAGTTAATGTCATAAGCAGGATTCGAACCCACGACCTTCGGCGATGGGAGTTCGAATCCCACTCGTGATACTTTTTCATTTCAACCAATGCCTTACATAAAGAAGATTAATTAATTGAAAGAAGTTATTGGGTCAATCAGGCTACGAAATATAATGGTTTTAATAATTTTTAAGATTATTAATTAACTAATTTATTATTGGAAGGGCTGGATTTTTTTTACCTTGGCTTGCTCTCACAGTAAAGGCTTGTCGATGAATCACTTCTTTCGGATCTTGCTGAACTGAATCCACTGGAACTCGAAGTTCTTTTTGCACTTCCAATCACTGTAGAAAAAATAAATAAATGGATATAAAATTTATGAATATAAGAGCTGGATACAATTGACGGGTTTGCATCACGAAAAACGTGCTTTATAGGGGAAATGAACAAAGTTGATATTTACCAGGTTTCGCTTTATCCTTGGAGTTGAAAAGTTTGAGCTTGTCGAGCATCGAGTTCTTGTTCGGTGCGCTGTACGGGCTGCTGAGGGCCGTCACTTGGGTCCGCGTCGTCCCGACCCGCTGCGTCCTGTTTGAAAAACGAAATTGTACAAAACTGAAGTGAGACCCGGCACACGATCCACCGGTGTGGGATTAACTGGACGTTTCGTGCATGAATTATCTCGTTGAAGGCTTTGAAAAAGTTGTCGGGCGCCTACAATTCCGTCCCACGTCTCTTTTTTTGCCCTGAGTGACGAGACCCGTTTCACTTAATACGCCTGCTGATTTTTTTTTGCTTGTAAACGGGCTCAACATTGTTCAACAAAAATAAAATAAATAAATAAACTTTAAGGATAAAAGCCATATTTTAGTGTAGTGGATAGCAATTTTTACAAATTAAAAACAGTAATTTGTAGCATGACAGTTTTTAACAGCACTATAATCAGTCAATATTGCAAAAAACTGTTTTATTAAGTTTTAAAAAGTGAAGGAGGATAATTTTGAAATAAAATGTGGGAGGGCTTTTCGTATCCTTACCTGTGATATATTTCTTAAAAAGGATGGTTTTTGATGTTAAAGTGACCAGCTACGACATTTTACAGTTCAAGCTAAGTATCTACAGATGCAATAAACACATACAAAATCCGACTAAAATTTCCAAATATTTTAAGTTTAAAATATGAAAAACATTAAATTGAGAAAGCATTAGTAATAATGTGTAAAAAAATCGACAGGAAAAGTAGTGTATACAATTGAAAAACGTTGATGAATATGAGCTTCCCGTCACGGTTCTAAACCGTCTGGTGTCGAGCTAGAGGGGCCGTGCTGTGTCTGGCGAATAGGTGTTGGGCCGAGTCTGACTCATCGAGGCAACAGACGGGGTCGCTAGTCGGCCGATATCGCCTTGGGGAAGTTCCCCGGACCGTTGAACAGAAATTGTCGTGATATAATTGTCACAGCCTCTGTCGCAGGCGTTCTTTACGGGAAAGGAGTCGAAAGACGATCCTTGAGGACGCCGGGCTGAGTGCACTGGTCAAAGCAAAGATGGAATGTCAGTCCGAGCAACTCAACGGGGGCTACTCCGGTTCAACACTTCACTTTTTTTTATTAACTACTAAAAGTAACTATGTACAAAATTGTAACCAGCAATTGAATTCAAAAATAACAACCACAAATAACTATAGCAAACCAACAATGAAAAAAATCAATTTGAATCAATTTCAATAAAAAAATCTTGACATTAAGCGCTCCGTAATTTTCTCGCAACAATATTAAAAATAACCCAATAACCTACAGATCCTCAAAAATAACAACCCACAAATTACTATGAAACCCAACAAACACACACAAACAAAAACCCTAATCAATTTGACTTGACATTAAGAGCTCAGTAATCTTCTCCCAACAACCCAATAACCCATAAATTCTCAAAAATAATAACCCACAAATTACTATAACAAATCAACAAACACACAAAAAAAAACCTAATCAATTTGACTTGACATTAAGCGCTTAGTAATATTCTCGCAACAATACTTAAAAAAAAAACCACAAATCACTATAAGAAAAAAACAAAAAACAACCCCTAATCAATTTGACTTGACATTATGCGCTCAGTAATTTTCTCGCGACAATATTAAAAAAAACCTACAGATTCTCAAAAATAACAACCCACAAATTACTATAACAAACCAACAAACACACAAAAAAACCTAATCAATTTGACTTGACATTAAGCGCTCAGTAATTTTCTCACAACGATATTAAAAACAACCCAATAACCCACAAATTCCCACAAGTAACAACCCGCCAAACCAATATCAAAAAGAACGATCTCACAAGTTTTTAAAACAAATAAAACTAAAAAAGACCGTAATTAATTCTACTAATCAATTAAAAAGAACAACGAACCCAAAATTTGTTAGGATATAAGACGATTAAATATGGGTGCAATCAATTTTTAGGTCAAATGTCTAAGAGAACCCAAAAATTCATGGAAACCATTAAAAAAAGAACGTTCTACAAATCTGTGTGTGGTATTTAGTGACCGTTAATTAATGATTATTTAGAGATAGTCAGATGCGGTCTGGTGTGATACAGGTCCTCACAGAAAAATGTATTTCTATCCCTACTTAATTCCCCACACCTTCAAAATCCAACGTATAAACCACAACATTTATACATAATACATAAAATAACAATATTAACACTGGCACTCACGACACACAACAGTGACACATCTTCACAGAAAACACACACTTTGAACAAATACAAAACAAAAAATTTGTACCATTGTATAAATTCATTTTTACATCTTGCAAGTGCTTATAAATCCCATGCCCTGAAGATGATCTCAATAATGATTGAAACGTTGGCACAAGAAAGAAATTGTTTTTCTAAACCTACGTCACACCAGACCGCATCTCACGATCTCTAAATAATAATTAGTTATACAAATCGTTATGACAAGTGTAAAAAAAAACACAAATCCTTTTAACAATTTGTAACAACGATCAATTGTAACAACTATGAATTGTAAAGATCACAAATAACAATGAAAAAGGGCAGACAAAAATTGGCCCACGAATTCTTAACACAACGAACAACCAACGAATGTTTCAAGCTGTCTTATGTTAAGCTAAAGATAGAGTCTACGAATTCATGCAATAATTGAAACAAATCACAAATCACAGCCCTCAAATTCCGTAAATAGTTACTAAAAGAATGAACCCACTTTTTTTTGTTTATTCTTACACCAATTATCATCACACAAATTCTTAAAACATATACCAAAAGAAACTACCGTCGTTGGACTATTATGACGGAAAAAAGACCCCACAAATTCTTAGAAAGAAGAAAATATGTACAATTTTTTGAACAAACTTCAAAAAGAACAAAACCAAAATTATTACACTAACAAGGGTGTGGGTGGTGTGGCACGGATGTAGAAAAAAATTTAAAGTTAAAATTTTCCGTTTTTTTAATATTTTCAATTGTTTTTGCACCAGGGCCCAAGAAGTGGAGGATACGAGTTAAATATTTTGGAGTGTAGAATCACCAAAAAATGTTCGGTCCAAATCCGCGACCCACAAATCTGATCATCCCCTTGTAAGTATAAAAAATACACAAAAATCATGCAAGAGTTTCGAAGTACGACAGTAAGAAAGAATCACATATTCTTAGGTCAAATATTACAAAGTACGATTTACATTTTTCTAAGTTAATTATCAAATAAGTAGCTGTAATATACATAATACAAAAAGGAAATAATCTTACCACAGTCAATACAATTTGAAATCTTGACCTAAACTGGACTAATGTCAACTATTTGTGATTGCAGTGATCAGCAGTTACTGCTCATTTGAGGAAAATTTTGTCAACGTGGTTAATCCTGCTTTGTCAAAAATTGTCAACGAATTGAAATATAAGTCGAGACTATATTTATTACTTACGTCGGCGTAGGTTGTTTTTCATTGAGGGAAGACCTTTGTGCCGACCTCGGCGTCGGGATGAAGGAGTGAGACGGGCTGGTCGACCTGGAGCTGCTGGCCGACGGGCATTTCAGGGGGCTCGAGCTGACTGGGTGGACTACAACAGCAAAAAAATAAAAATAAATTATGAATGCTGGCAAGTCCAGCGTAACACCTGCTCGTGGGTTTTAAAAGATCGGGGTTGATCCGGGGCGAAGGGTATAACAAATCCTTTCTTCGGGGGAACACGTGTGCCAGAACAAAAACCCCTTCACAAACCTTGAAAAGCCATAAGTCCATTGACATTTCAACAATTGATTCTTTATTTAAAAAAAGCAAATATTCAATGTGGGGAAAAAATCTTCTGTATAACAATTGATGATTTATAATAGTGAAATATGGCCGATTTAATGTTGTTTGATCCGCGCATTCTCGCTATTTAACGTTATTCCTTGAAACCATAAATCATGGAAGACGGAAAACCACCATCTCGCCAATTCCTGCCAGGGTTTGTTCTATCAAAAAAGTGAAAACATTCCCTGGCTGATATTTTTAAGTATCCAATTAAATTAGTATAGCGGAAGTAATTAGAAACATTTCACACAATTGGTGTAAGAGAAAATTGTTTCAATTTCAAAACCGACCGGTCACCTGCAACAATTATGAGAACTAATTGTAAAAATTAACCGGCTTATAACAAATAAACTTTTTTCCCCAAATATAAGATAGCTCCCCTGTAGGACGTCTGGCGATCTTTCTGGTTACGTTTCTGAGACATTATTTCTACATTTTTAGCCCTTCCACTCGTGGTGAAAAGGATCTAAAATCTCTCATACCCAGACATTCAATCATTGCCTAGCCTAATGTGTGGGCTTCAGAGTACTCGTATTCCGTTAAAACCCGCATTCACGCTAATAAATACATTCATACTTTATGTACAATTAAAATTTACTTTTGCACAATGAGTCTAAAATACTAACCTAGATTGGTGGGTTTATGGTGTACTTGATATTCCACCACAGACCCACCCAAGCATACGCGCTACTATCACACTAATAAATACATTCACTCGCTAAACGCTGTTCTGGACATTATTGATAATTAGTTTACATGGAAATATCAGAGACATATTATAAAATTAAAATAATGTTATATTGGAGAAATAATTAATATCAAGTATTTTACAAATAAAATAATTTTATTTTGTTCTTCAAAACCTGAGAACAATAAATGTTCAAAATATTTATAAAAACAAAGGTTTAATAAATTCTTTTATCAAATAAAGTGGTAATTATTACAGAATTAATGAAACTACAGCCAACATCAATCTTGACTGTTTTATAAAACCCATTCAGTTTTGAAAACACGAAACAAGCGAGGATAGGCGGACCAGATGGTAAAAACATCTGGAAATGTAAATGAATTCTATTGAAATACATTTTCAGGCAAAAGAAAAAAAACGGGCTTTTCTTTCTCTCTGACAAATCGACTGCAGTTCAACCATTTCGGTTTTTTTGTGTCTTTGGTGTCTGCGTTGTATGTCCGTTTTTTAAATATTGTTAATATACATAGGACATATTAATAATTATTGTTAATATTATTTCAATAATTTGTTTTATAGGTTTGTACTTTTTTCTACATTTAAATCAAGAGAATCTCTCTCTCTGTTTGTGTGTATGATGTGTATGTTTATGCACATTTTTGTCCATATTTACCAGGCTTTTTTTTAGAATTCACGTAGAAGTAAGAATTTATTTTATTAAAAGACACAAGTAAATGTAATAAAACAATTTAAACATGGGAAAAATAGAAAATGTAATCATTGGTGTTGACAAATTTCAGGGATAGGCTGTTTTTATGGTGACTCAAAATTTTAAGGAAAATTTCACTTTTAAACACACGTACGTATTTTCCCTCCTTTTTGCCATTTTTCGAAAAGGTGGGTTCGAAAATTCAAAAGGTGGGGTTGAGATGGGAAGTTAGTGTCCGAGTGGATCGAGGTCACGATAGCTCAAGTGGTAGAGCAGCGGCGTATAGCCGAAGATCGTGGGTTCGAATCCCGCTCGTGCCATTGACTTTTTTATCTCAGCTAAAAACCTTAATTAATTGAAATTAAAAATAACCCACAAAATCGGTAAACATTATTATTATTTTCATAATTTGTTCTATTGGTTTGTACTCCATGGAATAAAAGAATGAGCCCACAAAGGTTTAGGGCAAATAACAAGTAAAGATGGAGTTTGTAAATTAATGCAACAATTGTAAAAATCATAGCTCACAAATGTCTAATAAAACTCACAAATCACTGAAATTACATGTAACGAGCCCTCAAATTTTTAGGACACACTTGGGAAAAAAAGTGTAATAAGGTCGAACGTCTAAAAGAACTCACAAACCTTGGAAAATATATCCAAAAGAACGTTAGTACAACTAACAACTTACGATTTTTCCCGGAAAATATTTTCAAAAGAACGATAGGACAACTAACAACCTACGATCTTTCCTGGAAAATAGTTCCAAAAGAACGATAGGAAAACTAACAACTTACGATTTTTCCAGGAAAATATTTTCAAAAGAACGATAGGACAAATAACAACCTACGATTTTTCCCGGAAAATATTTTCAAAAGAGCGATAGGCCAACTAACAACCTACGATTTTCCCTGGAAAATATTACCAAAAGAACGATAGGGCAACTAACAACTTACGATTTTTCCCGGAAAATATTTCCAAAAGAACGTTAGTACAACTAACAACTTACGATTTTTCCAAACGGTGAAGCCTATTCATGCATTAATTATACAAAATTCCAAACCATTACTATAAGAAGAAAAGCAATTTTTTTGATAACAGTTATAACTTACCCAGTGGCCCTGAAACAATGGCAAAAAGAAACAGCTATGAAATTCTTTAGAGCAAACGTTAAAAAATAGCAATGCATAATTTTTCACCCATTTTCCAATTAAAACAAAAAAGATCAAATATCATAAAGTTTTCGGATAAATGTTTAAAATTACAGCTTAAAAATTTGGAATAATATCAAAAAGTAAGACTGCATAATATAGAAAACAAAATAGTAATAAGCATTTAGAATTTCAGAATTTTCTAGTGACAGTAACAATTTCCTTGAGATTAGGATATTTTACGTACCTAGAGAGGTAAATTCGGCTTAATTCACATATTCACGTCAACTTTATTTAAATATCGATAAATACACGTCAAAAACGAAAATCGGCGCGAACGACGACCGATTCGAAAATTTACACCGGGTGCACCTCCGGACCGGCAAAATCAAGCGGAGCTGGACGGACCCTATGCTCCGTCCCTCGCTTCAGATGAGAAATTAAATCAAAAGCGCAATTGAAATCCGTGTCAAGGCGTTTGGCGGACTGAACGGTCATGTGAGAAAAACTTTTATGGAACGGTACCCGGCCTGGTGGGGATCATCGAGTATGGGAAAAAAATGTTTTTTCTGCCCGTGTAGACAGGGCTAACCCGCAGGCTAAGCCAAACAATGGTTGACTCTTCATCTGAATTTCTTCAGAGGGAAAAACGGTTGTTTGCTGTGTGCTGGTATCTAGCAGAAGGCTGTCCAACCAGATTCACATCCTGGAGAAAATCGGTGCTCCGTTTGAATCTCAGACCCTTGTGGTCGGGAAAGGTGTAATTTTTGGCGTTGTAAACTATGTAGAATACTAATACAAGATAGAAAAAGAGCTACATCTCATCATCAAGCTTATATGTGGGTTGGTAGGCCATGGGAGTCCTTAATACCCGGTTAGGTTAATACAGCCCAGGAGATTTTTTATTGCCACCACAACCTATACATAAAACCCAAAAAACTATACAACAATAAAGATAAAAATTAATAAACAAAAATGGATTTTTAAAAGTATTAATGAAGCACAACTCATGCATCTCTGCTATATATAAGCTATTAAACCAAAGATTTCTTATGAAAATTCTTTCATATTATTTGAAAATTGTTTAAACAAACAGAAATGTGTGATGTTTGTCTGTTTAAATTAAAATCTTCTAAAACAAGTTTGAGACAAGATTTTTTAAAGTTTAAATCCAAGTTTTTAAAGTTTTTTATATCAACAATTTGAAAGTAAATATGGTTTCCTATACTTTGGTTAACCTTCATTACAAAAAAAGTTTGAAGCTTAATTAACTTTGGCTTATCTGATTATATTACAATAAAAATATATGTGATACCATATGATTTAATTATGTTACTATTTTTTCAGGATCGTTTGTTGTTTCTGGCTTTCAGGATAGTTATAATTACCAAACTTATTTGGAAAAAAGGATCTTCGGTGAGGTTACAATTCTTTAAGTTTTTGCCGAGCTTTTGACGATTAATATCGTCATCATCAGGGCCTATTTATTTTAGGAAAATATTGCAGTTAGAACATATTGTATCATTTAAAAACAAAATTAAAAAACAATTATATATTTTTAACTTTAACTCGATGAGTGTTGAAATATATCTTGAAAATAAGAAACTGCATTTATAATAAGATTATTTAAAATTAGGTGAAGCTCAGTATTTAAACATTAACAGTACGGAATTAATTAAAAACAATAAAAACAACATAATATAAAATTTAAAAACACAGCATAGTCGTATAGGTTATAGCATGTAGGTTAAAATATACATATAAGTACATGCCTCTTTTTTTTTAAACTAAAATTACTTTTTTCACGTACATTTGAATATCACAGTTAAGATTAATCAAACTCTTTTTAAATTGTACTATATATAGATAACTTAAATTAAAGTGCTAAATTCTACCACAAGGGAGAAACAGAGAGGCTCAGGTGGCTTTTCCGTTACAAGTTTTAAAAAAATTAATTAAGGTTTTTAGTTGAGATAAAAAAGTCATGATGTTATGATCGATGCATATTAGCCAAGGAGACTATTTTGTGTATTCATATTGGGGGGGGGTATCGAGAAAAAAAGATCAAAGAAGACGGTGGGAATCGAACCCACGACCGCGGGGTCTATGAGCCGAGAGTCTCTCAAGCTAACCACTTGGATACCGCGGTCCCACCCTGAATATTTAGCTCGTAAAATGAAAAATTACCATTCGTCACCTGACAAAAAATAAGAACTTTTTCATAATTTTAAGGTTTAAAAAAACAGTATAAATCACTCGGTATGTATGAATAACAACATTGCATGCAGAGAAAAGTTGCTCGATGTGTCCCACATAATAGTGTCCGGCCTTGGCTCCATACAGAAAGCGAGTAGGCATGTCGCCGGATTTAAGAATGGTTCTCGGACACGGTAGCGAGTTTCAGAGTTCTCTGTTTTGCTTTTTAGTGGAAAGGTTTTTTTTTAATTACGTACAGCCTTCAAAGTATGTGTTTTGTGTTTCTGAGTTTTGTGTGAGTGAGTGTATTTATTAGAGTGAATGGGGAGGGGCTGATGGTGAAATAGCATCCCCATCGCCACTCGAGCTGTGTACGTGACTTGGGTCGATAGCGGAATATTTATAAAAATATCCCATCGAACCCAATTAGATTAGTTAAACCATATAAACCCTCAGGGAGCCGGTGTTTAACATAAATAAATTGTTATATTTAAATAGTAAATTAAGATAATTATAATATAAATTTTATTAAAACTGTAGAAATTTCAAAAAATCGGAGCCCTCAACTATCACTTTTACTGCGGGGAAGGCTCCAAAAATACATTTAATATTAACTAAAAACTAAACTATAACCAACTAAAAAATAATCGGATTTAACTTATTCAATTCACTAATTTCGTGGTCCGCTTGACCACAATTAATATCTTACAATTAATTAAGGTTTTCACTTGAGATAAAAAAGTCAATGGCACGAGCGGGATTCGAACCCACGATCTTCGGTTTGATACGCCGCTGCTCTACCACTTGAGCTATCGTGACCTCGATCCACTCGGACACTAACTTCCCATATCAACCTCACCTTTTGAATTTTCCCCCTCCTCTTGCCATTTTTCATTAATTTTTTAATTAATTGTATTATATTAATCGGTCAAGCGGACCACGAAATTAGTGACTTTTTTAAAAATGATACAATATGTTCTAACTGCGATATTTTCCTAAAATAAATAGGCCCTGATGATGACGATATAATCGTCGAAAGCTCGGCAAAAACTTAAAGAATTATCGTTCTGTTGTGCCCTCACTGAAGATCGTTTTTTCCAAGTTGTTCAACAGCATGTCGATCATTCAATCATGCTGCGATCATCAGTCGAATTTAATACCAAATTTATATTAAAAGGTGTAATAATTTCCTGCTCACAATTTACCAATATAAATTTTGATATATTTTCCTAGGTAAAATCACCGGAATGGGTCGTCGTAGGAAAAAAAATAAAATGCAAGGGGGTTATGAATACCGATAATAAAGCGATATGCGCTGGGACGGCGTTTCGAGAGAGATTTATCCCCTTGGCATAAATCATAAAAATTAAATTTGATTTATAGCCCGACAGTAAGCAGAAGCCATTTGAATTATTAGTGCTAGGCGAGTCAGTACCGGTACGCGCGGACGCCGAGAGAAAGCGCGGAGGGCAGGATAAAGCCCACGTGAGCCGTCTGTTGTCCGTAAAGTTTCGTCATGTAAAAAGCAATCTCACTCTGGAGAAGAAAAAAAAACAAAACTTGCAGATCAGGCCATTTTAATCCATTAGAAAATTAAGCTAAACTATGAATTATGTTTTTTTATTTGGAAACTAATTCTAATAATGAATCTTGTTCGCTATGTTTGCATATTTAATTTCTTTCAAACAAACAAGCAGCAAAGCATGGCATTGTCCCAAGGCGTATAAAAATAATTAACGCTCAATCTTTACAACTGTATGAAGACAATGACGAAATCTCGTTAATTGTAAAATCCAACAGCTAAAAATTATAAAGGAAACAAAGGCAAGGCATACCACATGCAGTTATCTGTCAAACAAAAAACCCAGTTTATTATTTAGACTGGAAATTTAATTCTAACACTAAATGTTCGTTTGTGATATGATTTTTTCCGAATTGAAGGCGACAAAAAGCGAAGATATACGGACCCCGGTTCAGACAGGATTAAACTACTTAAAACTGGTGAATTTTAGCTAGATGTTTGTCTATTCAATTACTCTAAATGAAATAAAACCATTTTTATAAGAAATATACGATCACAACAAAAATAAACACACACTAATGACATACCTAATAAAATTAAAAACAAGAATAAATAGGTGGGCTAGGATTTTCAGATAATGTAGGACTACTAAAAATTGGACACCTTTATAAAATATTATAATTTACCTAAGGTCTTGGTTGAGATGAAAAAGTTAGTGTCACGACCGGGATTCGAACCCATGACCTTCGTCTCAATACGCCACTGCTTTAACCACTTGAATATTGAGTCGAAGATCGTGAGTTCGAAACCCACTCGTGACACTAGCTTTTTCACCTCTTTTCCGTCAAAGTTTGTTGAAATTGGTAAAAAAAAGCTAATCTGGTATGCAAAGCAATTTGAAAACCATCTCTTAAAAAACGTAATTATGCAAATTTTCAGATATATTTAAGATTATTTTGTCCGATGATGCACTTAAAATAGGCTGAATACTTCAATACAATTTTATGAAACGTGATGAAAACTTAGAAGATTTGCGTACTAAACTATCGTTTAAATTTCGGTGAATTTTTGTTTTTTGCTTTAAGGAATCTGATATTATATTTTTCGTAGGAGCCTCAATTTCAATATGCATCTATCAGAAAATTTAAAAATTGGTAACAACTTGCAAAATATTCAGATATTTAGGTCTGGATGTGTACGAAGGCTATATCAATATTATTAGTAGTATTATTAGACCATATTTGTATTTAGTAATCATAATTGCACATATTAATTATTTAAATTAATTATACTTTTTATTTAATGTCTAGGTTGAGGTGAAAAAGCTAGTGTCACGAGCGGGATTCGAACCCACGACCTTCGGCTCAATATTCAAGATGCCAAAGCAACAGCGTATTGAACCGAAGGTCGTGGGTTCAAATCCCGCTCGTGACACTAACTTTTTCATTTTAACCAAGAACTTAGATAAAAAGAATTACTAATTAAAAAATGTGTGGACAAATAAAATTATTATTTATAGACTGTCTATTCGATCAGAGACAACTTGACACTAGATCAATTTCTACGACAAAAGCTTATTTTATTTTGCTGAAATCTCTTGGCTTATTTTTATTTAGAGGCTTTTTAGGTAGTTTACTTATAAATGAAGTCATTGTTATTTGTTGAAGTCCAAATCGTGAATAATTAATCATAATGATAGAAAAATGTTACTCAAAACCTGAGAAATTTCTGGCTATTTTGCATAACTTACAATTACACTCATTGTATTTTTGTCCTAATACAAGAAGACTCATTCTGAATAGGGGACACTGACGAGAAACAATTAACAGGTGCAGAGCCTAATCGCTAGATTTATAGTGAGAGTAGGGGTGAGTGTGTGACGTCTGGAGAGTAAAAGTAATTTATTAGCGCGAAAGGAAGGGGTTTCTTATAACCCCGCCCCGAGGAATATCGAGTACTCTGGGGGAGGGAATTTGACCAGACATTCTAGGACATCCACGTAGTATATATTTGAAATCAGAGAGTCAGTAACCAACCAGATTGAGACGCTTAAATGGCTGCTGTTTAAAAGAAGAGAAAAATAAGAGCCGCCGATGACCTCAGCTGTTTGTCGGCACATAAACCTCCCACTTTATTATTATTATAGTGAGAGTATTGTCGCTAAGAATGAACTATATGAATGACTTTTGGTTCGATACCCATCTCTACTTGTTATTATGATTGTTACCTGCTTGATTGTGACGGAGAGAAAGGGGGGTCGGTATGCTCGTCTGATGGCCGTGGCCAATTGGCGTCTGGTATGGGATCGGTAGCCTGAAACAATGGAAAAAAAATTAACACATTTTTAATATAAATTCAATATCTGATAATGAAGTTCGGAATACTTATTGAATAGTCAAGACTTGAATTATGTAAGTTATTTGATAAAATGATCATTTCGATCAAATTGTTGGACTTTATTTTTTTAATTTACGCTTTTGTTTTTGTTTTGGGCTTCGTGCTTTTATTGCAGATAAACAGGATGTCAAGTTCGGCCCGGAAACAGAGGCCGATGCAAATTCGACATCCGGAAAACCGGCGGAAAGAAATTCCGTCCCTGTTTACCGCCTTTTCTTCCCCGCGGGCCCAGATTTTATGATTATGGCGTTCCACTTTTACGACCCGTCCCTCTTATTTTTATGACCCTGTCGACGGATTGCAGGGCGCAATTCATTTCGAACTGTTGTCTATTTTTCTTAACCACTCATTTCTTTTCACCCTTTTGAAGGATTCGATAAACAATCAAAACGCTCGGGTTTCTTGCCAAAAAGTAATATAATGTATTTTGGGTGTTTCATTCATTATGATCTGCTTAACCTTGGCAGTACAGACCTGCAGTTATGGTCTGTCATACGAGTTTCGCCTGTTCGTCATCTTCAGTGGATGGGTAGTTCAGAATAGGTGGACCATGATCAGAAACGACCAAAATGCAGGTTCATCACTAATCTCAGTGGATGAATAGCTCAGAATAGGTGGACCATGATCGGAAACGACCAAAATGCAGGTTCATCACCCACCTCAGTGGATGAATAGCTCAGAATAGGTGGACCATGATCGAAAACGACCAAAATGCGGGTTCGTCACCCACCTCAGTGGATGAATAGCTCAGAATAGGTGGACCATGATGGGAAATGACCAAAATGCGGTTTCATCACCCACCTCAGTGGACGAATAGCTCAGAATAGGTGGACCATGATCGAAAACGACCAAAATGAAGGTTCATCACCCTCCTCAGTGGATGGGTAGTTCAGAATAGGTGGACCATGATTGGAAACGACGGAAGTGCAGGTTCATCACCCTCCTCCAGACTAAAGAATAAAATTTTGCAATTAACCTTCAGAACATCATAAAATGGAATCTTTTGTTAGAATAAAAACAACAGAGAGTAGGAAAGGGGTTGGAAATAGGCAACGCAACCCCAGGGTGTTTAAGGTGAAACCTTTTAGTTTATCAGCCCCGGGCAAACATATTTATTTGGAATACTTGACAAAATGAACAAAGTTTCTCTTTCCTTTTTTCCCACTCCCCTTCGGAACAAGTTTCCCGGGGGAAAACAACTCGTCCCGGTGCGAGACCGCTGAGGGCAGTTTCCCCGGCCATCCCGAACTTGTGCTTTACGAGTGCAAGCCTGTGTCGGACCCTTTTGCAAATCGTGCTTAATGGAAGGACGGGGAATCAACTTTGCTTATAAGTTCCACTTTGCGTCGTTTTTTCCACCGAATTTAAGCCGGGCTCCCCCAAACCCGGTGGATCTCCGTTTTCCGACCCTGACTTTATAAATCAAGAGGGCGATTTAATTTTACGTGTTTATCCCCCAAAAGCCGATACATTCTTGAAAGGTGAAACTAGAAGACCGCTGTTTAAGAACGGAACTGAAATTCCTTTCTTCTGAACAACCCGAGAAGAGAAATCGTAGGGGAGGCGTGTTATTGTTGGTAATAGGGTGGGCCATTGATTGATAAATGCCGAAGGGTAAGAAATAGAGAGGAGGCTAATGTAGCGTAACACAAATAACATATGAGCGAGTTTACTTCGGAAAGAAAACAGTAATTCTGTTTCTACTGCATACTTTCAACCGTGCCCAAGTTCTGCACTTTGTAGGTGCTTTGGGAAAGGTACAGCACCATAGGCCGATTTGCAAACAATATCTGACGAGTTGATAGGACGAACAATCGCAACCTTAAAAGTATTAATTGGGGCTGAAACTGGCCTGAAGTAGAGCAAACAAAACTTTGCAACTTTAAATTGCAGTTGGTAACCAATCAAACGTTAATAATTTGTTAGACCAAATCTTCCCATCGGTATTTAATCCTAAGGTTTAAAAAATTAATAACTTTTTTACCACGTGGCACGAAAAGAAAACATGCACTCTCTAATGAATAATGTATCGATAGCTTTATTACTATTTAATTCTTATTGTATAATAAGTATCGATTTTTTCCATAATGTATGTGTAACTGGCAAGTGTTACCAGTTTTCAGGTGGATGGCTTCGTGTTTATCTCACATTGGATTTTAATAAAAATAAATACCCCGAATGCACTTAGACTTACCTCGCTCACATACTAGCGCCATAAATGAATTTCTAATAATTTAACTTAACATTTACTAAGACCTTTAATTAATTATTCTCGTAAGGTCTTGGTTGAGATAAAAAAGTCAGCGTCACGAGCGGGATTCGAACCCACGAACTTCGGCTAAATACGCTACTCTACCACTTGAGCTATCGTGACTTCGATCCTCTCGGGCACCAACTTTCCACCTCAACCTACAACCGTTCGAATTTTCCCTTTGAAAATGGCAAAAAGAAAGAAAATTCGAACGGTTGTAGGTTGAGATGGAAAGTCGGTGTTCGAGAGTATCGAAGCCACGACAGCTCGAGTGGTAGAGTAGGGGCGTATTTAGCCGAAGGTCGTGGGTTCGAATCCCGCTCGTGACACTGACTTTTTTACCTCAACCAAGACCTTTCATAGAAAGAATAATTAATTGAAAGAAGTAATTTGGTCAATTGACCACTAAAACATAAATGAATTTACTAAAACGTGGAAAAGGGATAGTACGAGGGAAACATGTAGACATCGGCCACACAAATTTGAGTGAATTATGCAGACATCCACTTAAATTTTTGATATTTCATGGACAGTGAAATAAAATTTTATAAACTAAACAGCGGTAATAAGCAAGCATGACGAAGACTTGAACTGAAAATTTCCATGTTTTTCTAAAACTAGCCTATTATGTTAATTAGAATTTTATACTAGTACTAGAATTTTATCTTCACCTTCACTACAAAGAAACTAAAAAACGACAAAAACATGTTGACATCCGATGAAATTTTCAACTAAACTAAGACAGTCTGTTAAAGTAAGATAAATCATGCCGATTTGTATAAAAATTCAAAAAAGCATTCTAAAATGGCGAACCTAGTGGATATCGGCATATTTCACCCGTACGAGCTTATTTTAATAAATTGCCCATATTTTTTGGACTTGAATATTACACTACAACTACTAATGATAATAATTTCAATTAATTAACATTTTTTGTAAAGGTTTGATTGAAATGAAAAAGTTAGTGTCACGAGCGGGATTCGAACCCACGACTTTCGGCTCAATACACCGCTGCTCCAACCATTTGCGCTATCGTGACTCCACTCGGACACCCCATTAACATTTTTATATAAGGTTTTGGTTGAAATGAAAAATGGCAAAAAGGAGGAAAATTCGAAAGGTTGTAGGTTGGGATGGGGATTCGGTGTCTGAGTGGAGTCACGATATCTCAAGTGGTTAGAGCAGCGGCGTATTGAACCGAAGGTCGTGGGTTCGAATCCTGTTCGTGACACTAACTTTTTCATTTCAACCAAAACCTTACATAAAAATGATAATTAATTGAAAGAATTTGGTCAATCAGACCACTAAATATGACGGAATGATAATAATGTTTCCTCCAATTTTACAGACTCTACAACTCGTACAAAAGTACGAGTGAAATATGTGGACATTTAATAAAATCAATTAATAAAAATAGCCCACCCACATTGGTTAAAGACGTTAGTTCATTTTATGTCAGTTTTGTTAAGTTATTCTCGATCCAATGGGCATGGAATTTAAACAGACACAAGATATTAAAAATATGAAGAATTTAAGAACAAAATATTCTGAATTAACGTGAAAGCAAGGCGGTCTTGCGGTTTCCGCAACCCTCCTCAGAAGGCGCACCCCATTTTCGTTTTTCCACAGGCTCCAGCGTTAATTGCAGACGTGGTTGCCGGGTATTCTTTAATAAGAGGGACACCTAAACCACTTTTACGAGCCAATAAAACCCCGGGGAAGTTGCAGCTCACTATTAGCCGCCGGCTCCCGCCCTACCTGTTTCCTGACGCACCCCCACGGCACTTTCTATCCTAATTTTGAACAATTAGGCATAAAATTATTTACAACTTAATACTCTCCTCCTCCTAGTCATTAAAAAGGACAATAAAGACCGTTTAGCGAGGTAATAACGGCTTCTATAATTCACTTTGTTGATGTTGTACAATTATTGAATATATCCTTGTCTCGACTTTTCCCGGCCATAAAATTATACATACTTCAAGACAAAAGCTAAATTTTTATTTGTCTAGCCTAGTAAAAATAAACGCAAATTAAAATGGAATTAAAGCGTGAAATTTTGCGCATCATAGTAATTAAAAACCGAATTTCAACTACAACTATCACACTTAGTAATAAAACAAACCAGAATATAGTAAAAAAACTACTCTAAAAAATCTAAAAAGCGAACGAATTATTTGTTGACTTAAAAGCGACTTTTCATATTTTACGGTAATGCGCGGAGGTCGGAAGGGTTGTCTCCTTAGCCCTACTCTTTTCTTTATGAATGCAGAATTATGAATTTTGAAAACTGTATTTTTATTGTACACGTACAAAACGTACATAATAAAATAATAAAACGTACAATTGAACCGAGTTCGACCAACACGGCGTTATTTGGTACATCAGGCCCGTAAAGATCGGATTAAGACCAAAATTAATAGAATTAAGATAAACCGGAAAGTACCAAAAAGTATTAAACAGTATTTTAAAAGTCGTACTTCGTTTGCTTAAAAACATCGTTCTAAAACTTTAAATATTTATACACTTCAGTGCGGAGTTCGGGAGGGTCGCCCACTAAACCCAATCTTACTCTCTTTATCTTCCCTAAGTTCTTTAATATGGAATTCATGCATATAACGAGGCAAATAATAAATAAAAAATTCTCACTGTTAATCAGCAGAAGTACAAAGTCTAGTAAGTACACCGAACTTACTCACTTACTCGATTAACTCACATCTTCGAAAATTACACCCGGTTTGATTATCTCGGACGGAGTATATATAGAAAATCAATAGATTATCCACCGGGGCCATGGATGAGCCCAAGTTTTATCAGGACGTTCGATCAGCACTGATCATATCTCATAGCCTCTTTTATAGACTTAGTCACTGACAATTTGACGCTGGCGTCTTCCGTCTGGCGAGATTAGACTCCCTACTCATCAGTGAGGATAAACCGATGGAAACTTTGTCAATTGTTAATTCTTACTACAATATAATAAAAGGAGAAAGAAAAATTTCAGAAAGAAATGGCGTCAGTAAAGAATTAATGGAGATTAGGTCATTTTTACAATAATGATTGGAACAATTCATTCTGAATCTTAGATATGGACGCTAAGATTGTTAAACATTACACCCATTAGTTCTTTTCGAAGTCACGATTTTCTGAAAAAACCGCAGGACTGAAAATTAGAAAAAAAAAGAAGACCTCTTCACTGATAAGGCGGCTCTAAGCCAATAATAGTCTAGGTAAGTGTAACAATGCCGGGGGAGGCTTTCTAAGAGAATTAGTTTCCCCCCAGGAGGAGCCCTTCGCACTTAGGGCTGGGAGAGCTTTTTCTTCCCTTTTTCCCAACGAACTCATCGAGACATGAAGCCACTATTAAACCCGTAACTTGCATAAACAAAGCCCTTCCGGAACTCATCTTTCCATTCGGGTAAATGTTTGTTTAATGGATTAACCGTCTGACAAATCGTCAAAATAAAAAATGTTCGAACATTGACGTAATCCAAAAAATTTAAACTGAAAATAGAGATAGAAATAATACAGAGAGAAAGGGAGAGAGAGATTGAAATAAAGCGAAGACAAAAAGAGGAAGAGAGATAGGGATAGATGGCACAGAGAAAGAGAGTGAAATAGGAAAAAAGAAAACAGGAAATGGACAAGTAAAGATAGATATAGGAAATAGAGAATAAAGATTGATTGATATTAGAAATATGGAAATAGAGATCGAGAGAGAGAAAGAGAGAGGGAGAGAGACTAAAAGAAAGAGAGAGGGAGAGAGAGAGAAAGAGAGAGAGAGGAGGAGAGAGAGAGAAAGAGAGAGAGAGGGAGAGAGAGAAAGAGGGGGGAGAGACTAAGAGAAAGAGAGAGGGAGAGGGAGAGGTAGAGAGAGAGAAAGAGAGAGAGAGAGAGAGAGGGAGAGAGAGAAAGAGAGAGAGAGGGGGAGAGACTAAGAGAAAGAGAGAGGGAGAGAAAGAGAGAGAGGGAGAGAGAGAAAGAGGGGGGAGACTAAGAGAAAGAGAGAGGGAGAGAGAGAGGTAGTGAGAGAGAAAGAGAGATAGAGAGGGAGAGAGAGAAAGAGAGAGAGAGGGAGAGAGAGAGAGGGAGAGAGAGAAAGAGAGAGAGAGAAAGAGAGATAGAGAGAGAGGGAGAGAGAGAAAGAGAGAGAGAGGGAGAGAGAGAGGGAGAGAGAGAAAGAGAGAGAAAGGGAGAGAGAGAAAGAGATAGAGAGAGGGGGGAGAGACTAAGAGAAAGAGGGAGGGAGAGAAAGAGAGAGAGAGCGAGAGAGAGAGAAAGAGAGAGAAAGAGAGAAAGAGAGAGAGGGAGAGAGAGAAAGAGAGAGAGAGGCGGGAGAGACTAAGAGAAAGAGAGAAAAAGGTAGATAGATAGAGATAGATAGATAGAGAGAGAGAGAGAGAGAGAGAGAGAGAGAGAGAGAGAGAGAGAGAGAGAGAATGAGAAGGCACACAAAACACTAAATATTTCTCTTAATATTTCTGTAATATGTATCTCGATTGAATAGCTCAAACTCAGTACAATTATTTCGTGGTTTTTATATTTTAACAAAATTATCAAAATCGTTTGGGTGTATGTACACCCCGTGGTCTGATCTGACCAAAATCATTCCTTTTGATATCTTGTTTTCTATAACTCCACAAATGTAGGAGTTTTGGTTTATTCGTATGGTTTTATTAAAGCCATTTAAATATAATATTTATTTGGTTTTTAATGGTAAGTCGAATTTTAGTAATTTTTATGCTACATTATTCAATTTATCATATCTGTGATGATTTTGATGGTTAAAAGGAATATCTGAACCCTAACAAATGTGATTTCCTGCATTAAATTTTCCTGAATTTTTGTTTACAATTAAATTTTATGGCATTTTGTAAATGGTGCTGGCATTATTTTGGTAGGATTGGAACTCATAATTGACATTTCCCCGGTTGGCACGATCCCGATCGTATAAAAAATAACGATTGTGATTATTTTGCCGGTTTAACGGATTCAAAGTGGTGTTTTCCTCTCCGGTAAACGTCCGCCACATATTTTTTTACGAGTGCAATTAAAATTCCAGCGGATTGTCCCATTTCCCGGTTGAATTTAACGCCGGATAATTTCGGTCACGTACTCCGAGATCGGATGATGTTCGCAGTTGGAAAACGGCAATGCCACGAGAAAGAGAGACGGAGGGAGATATCATAATCTCTTTCCAGATAAGTTAATCCGGCTTTTAAAATTCAAGAAGTGGGCTCCTCCACCGCCGCCCCCGCAGACACCGGGAAGAAGATCCTCTCTTAATATTTATTTATAAACAAAATCCTTTCGGAAAAGATTAAAGGGAACGGCCGAAAAGCTCACCTGAGGGCTGTTCAACAAAGATGGATTAAACACGCTTTTCGGTTTGAACGATTTACATTTACTTCGTATTACATAAATGAAAATTCAGGCCGTCTTTTACTTAAAACATCAAGAGATTTTAAATACTACACTTAATATTAGTTTAATACCTGATAAAACAGGTAGGCAAAGGTTAAATAGCCCTAAATAGAACATGGAAAACAATTCTAAATAATATCGTATATATTCTATATTTCTCTCACTCTCTCGTTTCTCTGTCAGTCTCTCACGCTCTTTCTCCCCCCCCTCTTCGTTTGACTGTCTGTCCTTCTCTTTCATTTTCTCGTTTGTCTGTCTCTCTGTTTCATTCTCTCGTTTGTTTGTCTGCCTGTCTGTTTTTTCTCTCTCTCTCGCTTTCATTCTTTTCGTTTGTCTGTCTCTGTCTCTTTCATTTTCTCGTTTGTCTGTCTCTCTCTTTTTCATTCTCTCGTCTCTCTCTCTCTCTCTCTCTCTCTCTCTCTCTCTTTGAGTCTCTCGTTTGTCTTTCTGTCTCTCTTTCATTCTCTCGTTTGTCAGTCTGTCTCTCTCGCCCCCCCTCTCTCTCATTCTCTTCGTTTGACTGTCTGTCCTTCTCTTTCAATTTCTCGTTTGTCTTTCTCTCTGTTTCATTCTCTCTTTTGTTTGTCTGTCTGTCTCTTTTTCTCTCTCTCTCTCTCTTTCATTCTTTTCGTTTGTCTGTCTCTCCCTTTCAGTCTCTCGTTTGACGTTCTGTCTCTCTTTCATTATTTTCGTTTGTCTGTCTCTCTCCTTCAGTCTCTCGTTTGTCTTTCTATCTCTCCTTCATTCAGTCTCTCGTTTGTCTTTCTGTCTCTCTTTCAGTCTCTCGTTTGTCTGTCTGTCTCTCTTTTTCATTATCTCGTTTGTCTCTCGTTTGGCTGTCTGTCTCTCTTTTTCATTCTGTCGTTTGTTTGTCTGTCTGTCTCTCTTTCTCACTCTCTTTCATTCTCTCGTTTGTCTGTCTCTCTTTTTCATTATCTCGTTTGTCTCTCGTTTGGCTGTCTGTCTCTCTTTTTCATTCTGTCGTTTGTCTGTCTCTCTCCTTCAGTCTCTCGTTTGTCTTTCTATCTCTCCTTCATTCTGTCTCTCGTTTGTCTTTCTGTCTCTCTTTCAGTCTCTCGTTTGTCTGTCTGTCTGTCTCTCTTTTTCATTATCTCGTTTGGCTGTCTGTCTCTGTTTTTCATTCTGTCGTTTGTTTGTCTGTCTGTCTCTCTTTCAAACTCTCTTTCATTCTTTTCGTTTGTCTTTTTCTCTCTCTCTCTTTCATTCTCTCGTTTGTCTGCCTCTCTTTTTCATTATCTCGGTTGTCTGTCTCTCTCTTTTTCATTCTCACGTTCTCTCTCTGTTTCAGTCTCTCGTTTTTCTGTCTGTCTGTCTGTCTCTGTCTGTCTCTCTCTCTCTCTCTCTCTCTCTCTCTCTCTCTCTCTCTCTCTATCTTTCTATCAACTTACTTACCTACGTACCTATCTAACTATCTGTCTCGGAAGGAGGAAGGAATATTTAACAAATAATCATAATAATCATGTCCATTTCATAAAATTCCTTAGTGTTAGAAGATAGCAGGACTACATATGATTTTTTTTCAAGACCAATAGACCAAGGCTAATAGGTTATAACAGTTTAGGCCCCGCACCGTGGATTTCTCTCAATAAATTGTGAAATTTTTTGACAAAATATTAAGCCTACTTATAGAGCATATTAATGTATTTGTATTGTGAGATTTCTCCGCGTTGTTTGGGTGATGAAACTGTAATTTAGTCGTTACTGATCGTTTTGGTCTTTGAGGGCCTGCCAGTCGGGTTTCGACATTTCGCCGTCATCACATATTCAACACTTATAATAGAAGAGAAAAAAGAGCTACGATCAAATTTCAGCATATTTTTTACATTAAGAAGTTTCATTGTAAAAATGTAACAA
Source organism: Cimex lectularius (assembly GCF_000648675.2). Lineage (NCBI taxonomy): Eukaryota > Metazoa > Arthropoda > Insecta > Hemiptera > Cimicidae > Cimex > Cimex lectularius. The sequence continues at coordinate 111,619 of NW_019392785.1, read as the reverse complement.
ATTTATGTAAGTTTTATTAAAAAATATATCGACAAAATGAATGGATGCGGTTAGGAACAGGGGACGATTCCTACAAATTTTGTTTTAATTTTGAAGTTTAATCATCTTTAAAAATTCAATTTCAATCCAATTTACTGGATTATTTATTGAAACATTGAGGAAATTAAACTTTTTTTGACATTCCTGTTACAAAAGCTGTAGCTTTGTAGTCATTCAAGCATAGTACAATTGCAGAAATGATAAATGATGGAGTGAGTGTGGTGTTCAATACTTTTTAAAAGAATAGTTCCTACTCACAGTAAGTTGTTTTGCAACGATCCGGATTTCGAGCCTTTTAGCTCATCATCAGGTTGAAGGACTTCTACAACCACGTCTCTCGACATGAATTGCCAAAGTGAACCGCTGATACCTCCGCCAACGCGACGTTCCAATTATCAGCTGATTTTTTTAATGAAGCTCAATTTGAACGTGCGAAACGCGGAAATTATAACACAAATAAATATTAGAATAATAAATACTTCAACAAAGGGAAAGAACTATATTGGTTTGAGAAATTTGAAATTAAAAAATGTAAAATTGAACATGGTGATAAATGAATTAATAATATAACAGATTTTGATCTACCTCCCATTTTAAATATGTACATAAATAATATCAAACATCCAAATAATTAATCTAATTATTTTAATTGTTATTATTTTTATAGTAATTTATAGTAATATTAAGTATTTATTATTCTAATATTTATTTGTGTTATAATTTCCGCGTTTCGCACGTTCAAATTGAGCGTCATTGGAAAAAAATCAGCTGATAATTGGAACGTCGCGTTGGCGGAGGTATCAGCGGTTCACTTTGGCAATTCATGTCGAGAGACGTGGTTGTGGAAGTCCTTCAACCTGATGATGAGCTAAAAGGCTCGAAATCCGGACGTTGCAAAACAACTTACTGTGAGTAGGAACTATCCTTTTAAAAAGTATAGTACAATTGTATTCCAAAAAAATGTATTTATGTAAAGCGTATTTCAATAATTGCATAAATATGTGGAGTTACCTGTGATTTTAAATTACAAAGGATTTTTAATGTTTATGTTAACAAATAATTATTGATGAGAAGACGAAAGTTATCTTTAAGGCGAAAAACTCCAGCAAAATTCAAGATTTTCCGGTTTGCGCGGTACTGTATAATTTCTACCCCGTGCAAGTTCCACAGAGTATTTCAAACATATTATTCGTTTATCTTCTTCCACTGATCGAGTATATAAATTAACAAATTGTTGATTCGTTATTTACTTATTTTTTCACCCCCTTCTTTTTGTTTTGTTTTGTCTTTCGGTTATTCTTTCTCACCATATTATACGAGAAGGCTAAAACGACTCTGGGGTGAGTCCGGAGGGTTGTTCGACCTTTCGACCTACGGGTTTTTGGGGGCGGCCGTAAAACTTTTTATTATTTGCCGTAAAGGAGACCTTGGGCCCTGCTGGAAACGAGGGGCGGAAGGGGGTCGATTACCCACCTGGAGTGGCAAATTTCTAAAAGAGAAGTTCCACATACATTTTCCCTTTTTCAGGGAAACCGCAACAAATAAACCTTTTCAAGTTCGTTTAAGTTCAAGTTTATAAACTTTAAAGGATAACAAAGGTGGATTTACACAATCATATGTAATACACATATATATTATATTTAAACCGACACTCGTATTTTTTTTTTCAAACTGTATTATTTTTTACCGTTATATTAATTACAATATACTTATTTTCATGTAAACCAATTTAAACGAGATCAGAAATTCACGAGTTTTAATCAAACTCATTTAATTATGATGGCTTGAAAGCAAATTCACTAAAACACCGGAAAATCATTTAGTGATTTAATAAATTTAACTAACAATTTATTACCTGGTTTTGCTATTAATGCGTTATTGATATGACCATATCCACTGAAAAAACCTGAAATAACTTCCATAAGGCTTATGGCTGCAGGCTTATGTCATTTTTTTTTTTTAATTGGCCTTATGATCTTGCATATTAGCCATAGTACGAATTCTTGTGTGTTCAAATTGGGGTTATCGGGAAAAAAGGGCCAGACGGTGGGAATCGAACCCACGACCGCGGCGTGAGAGTCTCTCATGCTAACCACTCGGCTACCGCGGTCCTCAGGCTTATGTCATGCTAATAATAAAATTAGCGAACTGACTCAAATATTACTCTAGTATTTACCTAAACCTATAATTTTTTTAATATTAGGAACTTGCAGAGAGATTAGTGCGGGAGAAACATGTGGACATTCAATGAAATCAATATGAATTGAGCCACCGGTTTATTCAGAGAAAAGATATATCGAATTAATTTATTATTTTTTAAAGCTAATATAATCCTAATATAAATTGCGTATTTTCCTCTTTCTATTTCCACCGTGGTTAATCTTTATTTTGATGTATCTGTACCAACGTGGGAAAAATATGCAAACATTTGCAACATTACAAAGATATGTGTGGTGTATTAGTGACGGTTAATCGATAATTATTCAGAAATCGTGAGATGCGGTCTGGTTTGATGGAGGTTTCAGAAAAACATTTTCTTTATCCTGCCAACGTTTCGATCTTTATTGAGATCATCTTCAGGGCTCAAAGTGTTTGTCTTCTGTGTAATTGTGCCATTCTTGCGTGTCGTGTNTATATATAAGTTATATAACAAGTGCGTGGATTTTTTTTTCTGTCATTGTATTTCTGCTTTTCAAAATATGATACCCTTTATACAAAAATATTGTGAGTAGTATTTGGTTTTATTTGCTTTTGTTTCAACTGTCAAACATGTTGGCAATGATTAATGATAATTGATGATAATTACATAATGATAATTCTTCTAAGATTTACAAAATGATTATTCGGAGATCGTGAGATGAAATGGTCCGGTGTGACGTAGGTTTTAGAAAAACATTTTCTTTAACGTGCCAACGTTTCGATCTTTATTGAGATCATCTTCAGGGTCTGGGATTTAGAAACATTGTTCAAATTTTACAAGTACATGTAGGATGTGAAAAAAAATGAGTTCATACAAAGCTAAAAAAATTTTTTGGTTAAAAAAAATATGAATTTATACTCCCACTCTCAACACGACACACAATAACGACACATATCCACAGAAAAGAAACACTTTGCGCCCTGAAGATGATCTCAATAAAGATCGAAACGTTGGCACGATAAAGAAAATCTTTTTCTGAAACCTACATCAAACCAGACCGCATCTCACGATTTCTGAATAATTATTGCAAAGATAATCAAGCAAGCATAAAATAATAGTCGAAGGTGTTGTCATCTTCAATAGATTCAGCCGTTTTCTCTCGGAAACAGCTGTTCTTACAAAAGTTAAGTGAGGGGATAACGGGGGACGTCCGCTAAAGATAGTCAAACAAATTGTGATAAGCAGCGAGCTTATGAGCCAGGCATGATTAAGGCATAAAACATTTTAAAAACCTTTAGATGAATATCATCTTCAGAACATGTCTGCATGTTTCTTTAGGAAAAGTCTTCTGATAAAATAAAACGACTAAGATCAAGACAATATGAGGCAACCATCAAAGATATTCTAACTATTTGTGAAAAGCGAAGCATCAAGGTACTGATGCAGAAAGACTAAAACATAAAACAATCTAAAGACTCGTAGATATTACCTTCTTCAGTCTGTCTCTTTCTCTTTCATTCTCTCGTTTGTCTGTCTGTCTCTCTCTCTTTTTTCAATCTCTAGTTTGTCTCTTTCTCTCTCTTTCAATCTCTCGTTTGTCGATCTGTTTGTCTGCCTGTATGTCTTTCCTTCACTCATTTGTCTGTCTCTCTGTTTCATTCTCTCGTTTGCTTGTCTGTCTGTCTCTCTCTCTCTCTCTCTCACTTTCTTTCTTTCTCTTCGTTTGTCTGTCTTTCTCTCTTTCATTGTCTCGTTTGTTTGTCTGTCTGTCTCTCTGTCTCTCTCTCTCTCTTTCATTCTTTCCTTTGTCTCTCTCTCTCTCTCTCTCTCTCTCTCTTTCAGTCTCTCGATGGTCTCTCAGTTTGTCTCCCTCTTTTTCATTGTCTAGTTTGTCTTTCTGTTTCTCTCTTTCATTGTCTCGTTTGTTTGTCTGTCTGTCTGTCTCTCTCTCTCTCATTCTTTCGTTTGTCTCTCTCTCTCTCTTTCAGTCTCTCGTTGGTCTCTCTGTTTGTCTCCCTCTTTTTCATTCTCTAGTTTGTCTTTCTGTTTCTCTCTTTCATTTTCTCGTTTGTTTGTCTGTCTGTCTCTCTCTCTTTCATTCTTTCGTTTGTCTCTCTCTCTCTCTCTCTCTCTCTCTCTCTCTCTTTCAGTCTCTCTGTTTGTCTCCCTCTTTTTCATTGTCTAGTTTGTCTTTCTGTTTCTCTCTTTCATTGTTTCGTTTGTTTGTCTGTTTGTCCCTCTCTCTTTCTCTCTCTTTTTCAGTCTCTCGTTTGTCTATCTGTTTGTCTCTCTCTTTTTCATTCTCTAGTTTTTCTTTCTGTTTGTCTCTTTCATTGTCTCGTTTGTCTGTCTCTTTCTCTCTCGTATTAATCTAAAGACTCGTAGATATTACCATCTTCAGTAGATGTCTGCACGTTTCTTTAAAAAAAGATTATTATTCTATTATTCTAGTAAAAGGAAAGAGTAAGGCGAGGAAGCTATGCAGACAGAAATATAACTCCACTAAAGATAATCATATAACTCGTGATAAAGGCATAAAATAGTCTAAAACCCTGTAGTATTACCATATTCAATGAATGCCTACCCTTTTTTTCCCTAGGAAAGTCTATGTTAACGAAGTAAAAAAAGTAAAGCGAGGGAAATATGCAGACATCTACTAAAAATAGTTAAACAACTTGTGACAAACGAAACTGCCAGCAAGTAGCCAGAACGATTAAGGCATAAATTAGTCTAAAAACCCGCAAATTACCATCTTCAGAACATGTCTGCATGTTTTTTTAGAAAAAGTCTTCTAATAAAGTAAAAAGAGTAAAGTGAGAAAAATATTCGGACATCTACCAAGAAATAGTTAAACAACTTGTAACAAACGAAACTTACAGATGATTGAGACATAAAATAATCTAAAGACTTGTAGATATTACCATCGTCATTAAATGTCTGCACGTTTCTTGCAAAAAAGTCTATTCTAATAAAAGGAAAGAGTAAGTTGAGGAAGTTAAGCATCTCCTAAAAATAATCATATAACTCTTGATAAAAGCATAAAATAGTATTACCATCTTCAATGAATACCTACCCTTTCTTTCTCTCGGACAAAGTTATTTTAATAAAGAAAAAAGTGTTAGGCGAGGGAAATATGCAGACATGTACTGAAGATATTAAACAACTTTATGACTAACCAAACTGCGAGCTAGTTAGCTAGAATGATTGAACTGTAAGTCAAAAAACTAATAGACCTAAACGTCGTGGATGATAGGTGTTACCACATTAGACAACAATGTGGTTGTAACAAACCTCCTGAAAGCCCACCCCCAAGAGCAAATGGAATAAGTTACGCCCTCCCAGGCAGTCCGCCGCGATAATAAACTTGACGAGAAGCCCTGAAACGACGGGCCGTAATAAAACTTCGCCCTCACGCCCTCATCATAACGCAGTCGAGTCGCAAAGCCTTATTTGCCCCGTCGAGATAAACCGGGATTCACACGGAAAATCCGGCCTGGAGATTTAACAAAGTAAACAAAAACGCCACTCCTCAAATTAGTGTTGTTTTTCTATGTTAACACTCATGAGAACTTGAAAATGACTATGCAAAAATGACTAAATTTTAAGTGTGGTGTTTAGTGACCAACACTATGCGGTCTGGTGTGTAGGTTTACAAAAACATTTTCTTTATCGTGCCAACGTTTCGATCTTTATTGAGATCATCTTCAGGGCCTGGAGATTTAACAAAGTAAACAAAAACGCCACTCCTCAAATTAGTGTTGTTTTTCTATGTTAACACTCACGAGAACTTGAAAATGACTAAATTTTAAGTGTGTTGTTTAGTGACCACCACTATGCGGTCTGGTGTGTAGGTTTACAAAAACAATTTCTTTATCGCGCCAACGTTTCGATCTTTATTGAGATCATCTTCAGGGCCTGGGATTTATAAAAATATATTTCTATAATTTAAACAGTTTATAAATCCCCGATAAAGAAAACGTTTTTCTAAACCTAACCTTTTAAACCCTAAATCAAACCGCATCTCACGAACTCGAAATAATTACTAAATTTTATGTTTTTATTTTAATTTTATATAAGTGATGTTATGAGAACGATGTCTACCAAACAAATTTCATAGGATTCACTATTTTTCGTGGTCCGCTTGACCAATATATAATATCATTCAATTAATTAATGTTTTTAGTTGAGATGAAAAAGTCAGTGTCACGAGCGGGATTCGAACCCACGACCTTCGGCTTGATACGCCGCTACTCTACCATTGAGCTATCGTGACTTCGAATGGTAGAGTAGCGGCGTATCAAGCCGAAGGTCGTGGGTTCGAATCCCGCTCTTGACACTGACTTTTTTATCTCAACTAAGAACCTTAATTAATTGAAAAATGTCATAGTTCTTTACCATTAATTATAAATAATTTTTAATAAATTAATAGATTTTACAGATAAATTTGTATCTTATAAGATTTAGAAATTGTGTTTTTGGTTGTATTTCTTCTCAATCTTTATTGTGACCGTAGCGATTAACGATACCGGTTCTATTTATTAAAAAAAGAAAAAACCTTTATTATCCGATACACGACCAAAAGGTGAAGTCTTTAAGTACAAAGGCCACCCACTGCTTTTAAAGCATCAATGTGTCACCGTCTTTCTCTATTAAGTATTCATAGAGTCAAAAAAAATCTTTTTAAAAGAAAATGATTTAATATATGACAAAATATCTATATGATGATTTTTAATAATAAAACCACAAAGGGGGGCAAAATCAAAACATGTGACTTTCTTTTGTGACGATTTTATATTTAAAAGATGATTGTATATTTTAATATTTGTAGATAGACAACAAATGTAGTTAGTTCTAAAAAATTAAAAGGACCATTTCTCTTTTTCCCTTTGTACCTTGTTCAACGAACGTCTCCCCGGCCAGGTCATCCCCTCGACAATCAATCAGCCTTATTTATTCCACCCCCGGTCGGTATCCTTTTCCCAGAGGACGGGATCGCATCCCTAATCACTTTACCGGGTTTCGACTCCATAAATTTATATATCCCCCCTCTCTTTTCCATCGTGGGTGTCGTTGCACTTCTCTCTTGTGAGAATGTATGAAAAACAGGCGGGTAAATGTTGTTAATCCCGCGCGATCTCGACACTTCCGAATTGGACGTGATTACGAAGAAACGAGTATAAAAAGATTTTTTTTCTCTGTACTACCTTCAAATCGTTACATATTAGAATCATTTAGTGATATGGAATGATTGTTTGTAAAAAGAAAATAGTATAATGTGTGGTGATTAGTGACCGTTAATCGATATTTATTTAGAAATCGTGAGATGCAGTCCGGTGTGATGTAGGTTTCAGAAAAACATTTTCTTTATCGTGCCAACGTTTCGATCTTTATTGAGATCATCTTCAGGGCCTGGGATTTACAAACATTGTTTACATATAACAATTACATT